>NW_026915344.1:0-297805 GCF_034315485.1 Pezoporus occidentalis
CAATACCACTGACGTGAGCTATTTTCCTCTATATCCGGCATCTATGTCAGCTGCTCTGCTGCATCCTTTTGTTCCTAGGATAACACTGGTAGGGCTGGTTTTTATGGAGGCTCTCGTACTTACTTGGCAGATGCTTTTCCCTCGTTTTAAACAGCTACTTCAGTGTGTCCTTTCATTTGTTTGTAATTATTAAGGATACTGCAGTTGGAGAGGTGAATAAATTGCATTAATGATTAACTGTTACCTTCGTGGTTTACAGTGCAGTTTAACTGACCACGAAATATATTGGCTGGTTGATCTCCTGTAACTCAATGGGAATTGTATTGAAGAAGAATAAAGTGTGCCGATTTCGTAACACTGCTTTTGTGTTATGGTAATGCTACACCTTGTGATAAGGACAGCAGCTTACAACAATGTTAGCCTGAGTCAAATAGGTATTTTAGCAAATTATTCAGGGCTGTTAGCATACTTAAACACGGATTACGCTTAAAGTTTCGACATGTCCAGTTCCTAACTCAATACTTTAGAAATCGTGAGCTTTGATGCTTCTATGTTTTAGTATTTCCTTTTTGTTTTCTGATAACTTACTCAGTGAGATGTATTAGTCTGCTGTAAGACAGGAGCAACAAGAGATGAGTGTACTCTAAGCCTGTGCTAGACCTGCTCACATAGGTCTTATTCCTGGGTCGGCACGTAGAGGCTTAGCTAAATCAGTGTGATTACTGAAGGTGATGAGTGCAAGGTATGAGAGGAAATACTCGATAGTTATGCTCTGAGAACAAAACAAATGCAACCTGTCAGCTCCACATAGGCTTAGTGCTGCTTTCAGATGCTTAGCTGCTCCCCAATGCTTTGGTGTTACAGGTATATTTTCTGCCATTACAAAAACTTTTCAGTGAACTTTTTTCAAGCTAATGAGCTTAGACACTCATTCGGTTCTACATGTCATTTGTGTGTGTTTAGGGCCTTTCATTAAAGATTCGAAGTACTTGAATCAAAGGTCAGGAGACCTGGGAATAAAACTGGTAACTGAACCTGTGCCTGGTTGGGTCCTTGAAAAAAGAAGGCTTGTTTGCTCTGGGAATTCTACACGCTTCCTGTATTTTAATTATTACAAAGCTATGTTATATATTGACAAAAAGAAGAAATCCCACCTTAGGCAGGAACCCATCTAGCTCTGTCATGGAAAATGTGTTTAACAATTACTGTTATGGGAATCTGAACAGCTTTCTGTTCTTTCTCTTTTATTATTTTTTAATGGTGTACTTCATTGTCAAAATGATATTTCTTAGTTTATTCAAGTTGACCATGGCTTAGACTTTGTGTGAGCTACTAATTTGAAGTATTTTTATATATATATAAAAAATATGTATATAGAATGTATGTATTGTCCTTGATATCTTCACCCCAACCACCCAAGTGAAATCACAAAGTGAATAAACAAAATGAGACTACTCTTATTCCACCCTGCCTCCCCCCCCCCATTTAGCTACTGTTGTTTAAACAGTCTGTCAGTTATGGAAAAACATGTAATTAAAGTAATTGTGTATCAGTTCATAGTGAAATAATTAGCCTTGGAGGATGGCCAAAATTGAAACAATTTTGGAGAAAAATACCATTCATATAAACAGTTGTGGGGTTGGTTTGTTTGTTCTTCCAAAGTGTGTGTGATGTCGCTTGTGAAGGGAGGAAAACGCCACCACATCTCTAAATTTCCCACTCTTAATTCTACTATATTTCCCATTTTACTGTCAAGTAGAAATATAATTATATTTAATATAACCAAGATTTCTCATGTGGGTGGTTAATGTAACTTCCTTAGTTCTAGAAAAACCTTGGGGCAAAAAACACTCTATTACTTGGGCAGTTTATTCTCACATGTATTCCTGTGCATCTTTTATATTCCTGTGCGTCTTTTCAAAGACGCAGAGGTTTCTGTCCCTCTAATCAGTCTTTGAAACTGCATGGGCTCTCTGGCTCCTTCTTCCAAACCGGTTGTGACTGCCTGTGGGAGTATGTAGCATGTTTTAGCTTGATGTCAGATTACACTTCATTGGATGTATTTTGACTCATTAAAAGTGAGGTCAGATGGAGAACGTGCCTCTTGCCATGTAAACTGCTGCTCAACTTGTTGAGACTCTTTACTCACAGTTTGAGTGTGCTTCCTAGTGGCCACAACACGTTTTAGATAAACGTTAAGTTTTGTCAGACCAGATAAACATTAATAAAGATTTTATTTGTGCATAATCTTAGGTGCTATGGAGGTGTCTTAAGTAGCTGCATACTAGAGCAACCAGTTTTGATCATCTTGTGCTGGGTTTCCATTGTGGTGTTAGAGGAGGACATTCTCCAGCAACTTTGCCCTCTGTTCTTTTCATGTTGTTTGTCACTCACTGCTGATTTTTTTTTTTTTTTATTTTTTGTAATAGATGTCTTTGCAGATCCTGAGCATTTTAATTCTCCCAGGAGATGCTTGCTGCTCCAAAGTGGAAGCATTCTGGTCTGTCTTCTAACTGCGTTTGCCACATGCTTTTCTGCAGATGTGGCCTCTTGATGTGAAGGTGTTAACCACAAGACAGATCTGCCTTCCTGATGTAGTTCTTGCAGCATAGTCTTTTTATTTAGAAATTAGACACCGGCACTTTTCATAAATCTGAAATAATACAGTCTGTGACTCGTGCTGACTGGTCCAAGCAAAGGCTGCCTTCTCCGGGTTAACACTTGATTATCTGAGAAGATACATAGTACAGAGTTTGTGTACATCGTGTGATTGTGCACACCCTAAATACCTTGTTTGTGAATGTAGCTTGGGGAAACCAGACTTGAAAACCACCTGTACTCTTAAAGAGTATGATGCTTCCGTGGTCATCAGTATAATGGTGTAGTTAATAATTGGTACTAACTCTATTTCTGTTTCAGCTTCACAAAATCAATTTGAAAGTAGGTGAACTTGTTGCGACATACATCCCTTCCTGTGTCTCTGTGTTCCCAGAGCCAAGACTTTGCTATCAAAAATAAAAAAAAAAAAAAAAGTGCAGGCACTCTAAAGTACATGTCAGAAGTCAAGAAATCTGTGTTACAATTTAGAACCTGTGTAAATAATGTTTATAAAGTAGTTTTAGCATTTGTTTTTGTGTCTTTAGACTTTCTTTTCTTTGTTGAATATTTTTACCTCTCTGGTGAAGATGTCAGAACACCAGAAAATAAACCAATCAACCCAACACAAAAAACCTGAAAGCTTCATGGGGCATAAATTAAATTACACAGGAATTGTGATGACAATACATCTCACTGATAGTGGGAAATCATGTTGCATTGAAAACAGTATGCTTTTGAGAAGTTGGAGATCTTTCCTTCCATAATCGTGGCTAGTAGAGTGGCTGTATGGCCAAATGATTCTTGATACATGTCTTGATGAGAAGACTGGAGTTGTAGTTGGATATGGAGTGCATTTAAGTATTTGGAACAGATAGAGCAGTAGAAGTCTAGTCTATCTTTACCTCATGATATTAAATAACATTTTTACGAATTAATGTTTTTGAAACCTCTTTGTTTCCAATTGAAACGTGTCACTACTGAGCATACTGGTAAATGCTGTTTTGCATTTAGTTAATGTGCACATAAAATGCAAGCAAAGGCATTTAAAACCAAAAGTCAAAATCCTCAACCTAACCACAGAGTATATGAACATCTTGGCAGCCACTTTTACCATTCAGGATATACTCTTGCTCTTCTGTCAAATCTCAGTGCACACATGGAAATCCCATGACCATAGCTACAAAAAAGAAAGGGGGGAGGGACACGCCAGTAAATCTCAACTTGTAGGCTATAGAGCTGTCCCTAAGGAAATTAAAAGAAGGGAGGTGGGAACAGGCTGAAGTAATGACATTGAAATTATTAACTGTTATTACACGTGAGAGCTCTGCATTTCTCATACTACTCAGTTCTTCATTTTGGCTTCTTAGCAGTGAAATCTTTTAATCCATCTGTAATGAAATGTACATCAGCATGGTACTTCAGCTCTGTAAGGAAACATAATGCCTGCTTCAGGCATCTGATGGTTTGAGTTGTGGTGGGATAGGAGAGGTGGGAGATGTTTGTTAGAGGGCCAGGGCTGAGAAAGTTGAGTGAGGGTTGAGAATGGCAGCCTGCCTGATTGTATGAAAATCGGGGTTTGATTCGGGGCCTTTGGAAGTAGAGGGAAGAAGGAGAATATGAAATGGCAGGTGAGGAGTTGGATAGTTGGGAACTAGCACTTGAAAATGTTGTTTCAAAAAGGAATGTAAAGCAGGGGAGTGGGTGACTAGTGTAATGGAGTGATACATAGGTAATTGAAGCTTCAAACTGCAAAGAGAAACATAGCCTATTGAAGTATTAATGTTTGAGGAGAGGGGGTATATTTGACTAGCTTTGGAGGTAGGTAGCAACAAAGTATAACTTTTTAGGGGTGTTTTTGTTGATGAAAGAGGAAGAAATATGTTGCTCTTGCCTGCAGTACATGTTTATGAGTTTTCTCCCCAGTAGCAGTGTATGTTATCAGAATTCACCATGTTTGTTTCTGTGTGTAATTGATAAACTTGAGATGGGTTTTTAATGAAGTGGTGTCTGGCTGGCCCAACAGGTTCCTGGGTGGAGTTACAGATGAATGGCAATGGCAATAGCAACGAGAATGGCAATGGGAAAAACGGAGGTCTGGAACATGTCCCTTCATCATCCTCCATCCACAATGGAGATATGGAAAAAATTCTCCTGGATGCCCAGCATGAATCAGGACAGAGCAGCTCAAGAGGTAGTTCCCACTGTGACAGGTAAAGAAATGTTTGCTGTCCTGCCTGCAGTTTATAGCAGGATTTTATCCTGTAGATGTTAACGGGGACGTAAAGCTTTTTCTCAGGCTTAAGTTTTTTATGCTCCAGGATTTGGAGTACTTGCTGGCTTGTGATGATTGGTTATGAAATAAGACATCTGATTTGGAAAGTTGATCGTTGCTACACAGAAAGCTGAGGAATCCAGGAGCTGGAAAGTCACCTCAGCACAACAGTTAAATTTCACATTGTCATAAATCACATGTGGTGTAAAAAATACCTGATTTTACTGGCTTTATGTTTAGTCAAACATACTAAAATGTATCACTGGATATAACGGAAAAAGAGATCTTCAGAATTTGTACTGCTTTGATTTCAGTGTTCTGCTTTTTGTCCTGTGAAGGCAAAATATTTCTTACCTAACAATATAATTCTTCAAGGCATATGTGAGCATTATGATACTCTTCTGTGTTCATTATACCTTTTTTCTAGGAAGTTTTGGGGAGGTTTGGAAGTCCTTGGGCAGTTTTTAGGTATAATTTTAGCTGTCCTTCTGCTTGTGCCTGCCTTGGTTTTGCTGGGTGAATGCAGTTTAACTGTCATGTCTACTGGGTAGCCTACATAAGTAGTTGATAGGTACAAAAGCTATTTAAAATCAGTTAGGCCCAATTTAATGACTGAATGTAGTACACTGTTTGAAAATAATCCATAAGAGTATTTAAAATAGAATGGTTACATTTATAGAAAACAAAATTTGCTACATCTATGTTGCTAAGAAACAAGCTGTCAGAGCTGTCGCCAGTAGACTGCTTTCCAGTTCAGTCAGGAACGTTTGCTAGATGACTGTTGTATAGCTTCTTTTACTAGCAGAGGATTTTCAATTATTACCCACATGTTAAATAAATGAAGGCAGATTTCTTTTTTGTCTTTTAAACTTATGTTTCCACTTGTTAACTTTTGGGTAATTCTTTTCCCCTTTTGACAGTTGAAGTAACATTCAAGAAATACTTTGCATTCTGTTCACAGAGTAAATTGCTCTGAAATGTGGTGGTTTGGGTTCTCTTTTGCGTATTTCTAAAATACACCTTTTTTGTGAAAGCTTAAATCTGGTTAAAAAGATGCCTTTAGCATTTTAATGAGGCATCTGCGCTGGTGCATCATGCTGCATTTTGTATTGTTCATTACTTGAGTTCTCTGGGGTTTGGTCAGTTGAGGTGCAATAGTTGATTAATTTCTCAAGTAGGTTACCGAATGTTTAATACTCAAAGTGAGTCTAACAAGGAATGTATGTTCTTGCCAAGCATTAAAAGGTTTTTTCATGTGTGATATTTCTGCTTGGAGTAATACAAAAAGAGGTATAATTCACAATGCTGGCAGCGTTGCCTAAAAGAAATAAGGGATCTGAAGATTTTGTGTGGCAGATTTTGGTCAACGCTTTCTTTGCTTTAGTGGGAGGTTGGTCGACCTGGTTGAGAAAGGTAGGATTATAAATGGGAGGAGAAAATGAAGAGATGAGAGGGCTTGGAAGACTTTCTAATACTGATACGTTTGATCTGAAGAGTGGTCTGTACCTCACAGGAATAGTGTGCAAAAGTGCATGTGGAAATGATTCAGATGAGATGCAGTTTATACTAACAGTTCTTTAGGTGACAGCGTATTATGACAAAATGACATAACAAAATCATTTCTCTTTAGCCCTTCACCTCAAGAAGATGGACAGATAACTTTTGATGTGGAAATGCACACAAGTAAAGACAGTAGTTCTCAGGTATTTTCTTTATTAACCTTTAAAATACATGAATTAAAAAAAAAAGTGTTTTCAGTTGTGGATATTGTATACAGATCATGTGTGTGTATAAATCAGCATTGGGATTACTTGAAGGGTAGAGTAAGCTCTGTTGTGTCAAAAGTTTTAAAATGTTATCTAATGTGTCACAAAATTCATTGCACAGTTTGATAGCAAATTTTGCTTTTCATTCTGAGACACTAAACTTGGCTGTTAGCTGCAGGACAAGCAAATGAATTTTATAAGCCTTTTTTAATTAAAATTTGGAGATGTACCTTAGTCATTTGAGTAATGCTGTTTACTTGTCTTGTACTTTATTCTTGCAGGTTTTAAGTCAGTCTTTTATTAGAAATTAATACAGTACCTTCTTGTAAATAATAAGTAATTTTATTGAATAGTAAATAATTTCTGTGCAGCCAAGCTTATGTTAGTTTAAATTATCTTTTAAGGAGTTAAATGAAATTAAAATACACTTCAGAATGATTATTTTTAGCCACAGGGCAGGGTTAGTAAACTTTATTTAGGCTTACATTTTGTATTGACTTGTAGAGATTAATAGCTTTGAAGTGAGGGGAAAAATGAGGCTCCATCTCTAAAGCTGAGAATTGCCCTGCTTAGTAGCAGTCATATTATTGTCTAGCACTGTTTGCACTGCATGTGTCAAACCTGTTTTGAAATGTTTATATTTCTGCACAGGATTTTAGAGGGTTCAGTTTATTGCTCTACAGATAGTCAGCTCACGTGATAGTGAGTAATTGCCATAATACAAACTGAGAGGAGACTAATGCTGAACTCTTAGTTTTATCATTTAATAGAATTTGCTGTCCTCAGCAGTATAAATAAAAAGCATTCCTGGAAGAATGAAACCTTGCATTTAATTTTGTCAAAGACCTGGCTGAACAGTAGGACTATTTCAGCTCTGCCCTGTGGAGCCACAGGGATTTGGGTGAAGTTGGTGGTCTTTTGTGACTCGTATTTGATGACTTTTGGGTTTGGTATGGTTTTTGCTTTAATGTTGTCTGTTTTACTAAGGGGAGATCAGGAAATTGTTTTAATGCAAAGGAGGAGTTTGTACCAAAGTCAGTGGCGTTTTCTCGTCTATTTTATTTTTTCCTATATGGTAACACTTGAATCTAATAATGTAACATTAAATCTTTGGATCAAGACAACTAGTAGTTGTGTTGTGAGTGCTTGCCTTTCCTTGTTCCATCTGGGATGCAGCTGGTAGAAGCTGCTAGTTGCAAGTAATGTAAATTTTAAACAGCTAATAACACATTTAAAGTTAAAATACTGTTTCTGAATCCTTTTATTTGGCTGTCTTTCTGTGCTTTAGCCACACTGTGTATGCTTTAAATCAGATGCCATCAGCTGCAAGTTTTTGCCATTTGTGAAAACATGGATACTTTTTACATAATGCTGGTTTAGTACATTTAAGATTTAAGAATATTTTTTTTTATTTTTGTTAAAACCCAAGGAACTTGCAATGATGTGGAAGTCCTGCATATAGGAATAACGTTTGTGGTATACTGACTTGTGCAGATTCTCCTGTCAGCATAATAAAATCTCTTCTAAATAATCAGTAGCCCAACAACACTTGCTCGTTTATCAGGTGCCACCATTAGGTGCTTATCATTTTAGCACTGTTGTTGTTGCTCTCGGTTTAACACCATAAGGAGGAGCTAATTGAATGTTACAAGGCTTGTCCCGTGTATATTTTCAGTCTGAAGAAGAAGCAGTAGAAGGAGAGAAAGAATTGGAAGTTTTGAAGAAAAGTGCTGACTGGGTGTCAGACTGGTCAAGTAGGCCTGAAAACATTCCTCCCAAGTAAGTTAAGCACTATTTTAATGAATATTTTTATATGAAAGAGAGAAGAATCGTAAGTTGCATGGAATTACTCTGGCTCTCCAAGTAAGATCGTATTGGAAAAAGATTTCTCTTTGGGGAGGCAACAAAATCAAAACAATGAAGTGCAGAAATCTTAATAGCAACAGAATTATATTTTTATTAAAAGTAATATCAATCCACAGTAAGCTGAGTAAACCTTTTGTCAGGGTTTCTTGCCAAAATTATAATTACTGGAAGAGCTGGGGACTTGGAGTTGGGATTCGTGGCATTTAGTTTGGCTTATTGAATGGAATAGTGTTGAGCAAGTCTCCTAAATTATTGTACCTTTTTTTCTTTGTAAAATATGTAATGTTCATCCATGGAAGGGGAAACATTGAGATCCTTGAATGCAAAGCATTTTTATTAAAATAGAGGATGCTCTCTAAATCTGGCAGACTTCTGTCTCTGTTTGGAACAAAAAATGAGGCTCTTGCTAGCAAATCACATCCTGAAATTCTCTGTCTCGGACCTACCTCTCTCTCTTCAGCTACTGCTCCCCTTGTCTCTATACTGTCTGTGTAAGTGGTCTCTCCACAATCCCTCCTACTATTCTCTTTGGTTCCTTACTCCATGTAAGGGATCTTTAGCTCTTTGTACTTAAAAATAATGTTCCTACAGAGATCTGTGCATTTGTGTGGGGAAAAAAAAAAAAGTCTTACTGGATTTCTTTCCCCCTCTTTCCCTCTTCTTTCAGGGAATTTCATTTCAGACATCCCAAACGTTCAGTGTCTTTAAGTATGAGAAAAAGTGGAGCAATGAAAAAAGGTGGCATTTTCTCTGCAGAATTTCTTAAGGTTTTCATTCCATCTCTGTTCATATCTCATGTTTTGGCTTTGGGACTAGGGTAAGTATTAACCTAATTCTCACTTTAACTTTTGCATCTGGCTTTGCTTTGCCACTTGTATGCTGGGTACTTGCTGAAAAGGGCTTTACCTAGAATACTTATGTTGTTGCACCTTGCTCAAGATAGACTTAGTATGCTTTTTGAAATGCAGGAAAAACATTGCAGCAATTAAAACATTTCAGCCATTAAAACATTTTATTTCAGCAATAGATCAAGTTTCTTGTATCGACAATGCATGGATTATCATGAGCTTGCAAATAACCTTTGCAGTTATAACATGTGCCATTTGATTATCCACATGTTCTACTTATATGCTTCAGGTTATAATGTACAGAGAGTAAGAACAGAGTAAATGGAAAACTGCTGTAACTTCTACTAACCATTGCAAAACCACATTGTACAAATATTGATGCTGAAGTTGTGTGTGTATGGCACATACTCTGTTATTTTCAGTGTCTAATGCTGCAATTGCGTGATATTATTGAAAGTCAAAGTTTGGATACTTAAAGAAAGGTACATGAAATACTGCATGTGTCCTGCAAGATCAGCGATGACTGCTCAGCACTGCTTTCGTTGCCTGCATAATCCAATGTAATCTCTCTGCTTGCTTAATTCTTGTGTTATGTTCATTCATTTTATGTCCTTCTATCATGGGGCAAAGACATGTTCTCAAAATATGTTTTTGTATAGCTTCATATTTATTTTTCAGAGTGTAGTTCCAGTGTCTCTTTAAATTCTTGTAAACCTTTAAATAAATTAGGAAGGTAGAATATATTGTAAGGTATTTGTACTACAGCAAAATTGTGTATTTCCACAGTGAATTAATTTGTGCCTGAATTTATTTGTTAGAGGTCAGTGTTTGCATAGCTCCTCAGTGCTTTAAAGCTCGCACCCTCCCTTTGTAAGCAGTAGTTTATTGTGTAGATCCTCAGTGCTCTGTGTTGTAAAGCTCACCTCCTCCCTTTATAGGCAGTACTTTATTTGTTTTATTGTAATAATCCAGGAGTGTTGCTCGGCTCCTCAGGAGTCCCTGTGTCAGGGACTCCGTAGACATGATATAAACTTTTGGACTGGGGTTTTCAAATGAGCTTGGGACTGGAAGAAACCTGCTCTTGCTAAACGTTGATAGCATCAGTGCTTCTAGGCTCATCTGAAAATCTCAATCTTTAGGTAATTTTGTAGAAATGAAGTGACGTCCTTGGAAGAATCTCATCAGACTTAGTGAAAGACTAGCTGAGTGCGTGCAAACTGTTTGGAAAACAGGGAATACCTCTGTGAAATACGATATGCCTTATACTTTTTATTTCAGCATCTACATTGGAAAACGACTGACCACACCTTCAGCCAGCACTTATTGAAAGATGGAGTGCAAAACCTGGAAATCCACGTGACCTGTGAAGGTGTTACTGTCTCATTTAGTACATTTGACTTGAGACCATTTTAAGCATGACCTTGACTTCACCCTATCCTTACATATCCAGGTTTTTGCTAACTCTGGAATTCAGTATTGTGTTGGAACTCTGTTGAGGTGTTTCGCTATCTACATTCTTTCCCTCTCTCCTCCCATTCCCCTGCCTCTTGGCCTGCAAGACACGTCAGAGTTGCTGAACGGAGTTTACAACTGTCTATATGTTGCAAGGGCTTCTCTCAATGCAAAATGCCACCAGCAAGTTTAATTTTATCAGTGATGCTGTTGCCTCCTTAGTGCAACCTGACTTAAATTGCAGTTGTGCATGGTATAAATGTTGACTGTATAATGGTGATAAAATTAACAGGCTCTTTGGAAGAAAATTATTGTTTGGAGTGAGAATGAATTTTTCTTTCAGAAAAGGAACCCAAGCTGGTTGTAAAATAAACTAGACATCACTGGCAATAAAAAACAGTTTAAATCAGCTTTTGGGGGAATTTACTTGGCCCTTTGTATTGGCTAACATCATTTGATTTGCAGGAGGCAAAGACTGCATAAATTTTAAAGTAGGATAACTAAATCCATCAGCATATTTTAATATTAGGTAATCGTTGTAATCTTGTCTTTTCTATGAAGTCAGCTCCTTGTTCCTTGTAGGAGAACCTGTCCGATGCCTAGAAAATACTAGAGAAATTGCATTGTTTGCATGTGAAGAAGCTTTTCTTTTCCTTACCTGTTTTCCTAAGGGAAAATCTGAAATGTGAAAATTTTCCTTTTAAAAGTAGTTTTAAATTAAGGAAAAACCCAACAGCTGTAGGTGTAGTTAGACTGTGTAAAAGGATATGATTCTGTTTGTTGTGGAACCATTTACAATTAGGATGATGGCGCAGTTTCAGAAAGCAAAGCATTTGACTGATCTTTAAGGGGGACAATCTTGCAAGAGTGTAAAGATTCAGAAGTTGTCAAACTCTGAAATGTCTTCTGCAAAGGAGTTTTCAATATTCCTCTCTCTCACTGTTTACTGTACAATCTCCTTTGGGGATACATGGAATCTGAAAGTCACTTGTGGTGTCTCATGTTAGATAGACTCTTCTCACTAATGTTGTTGAACTTTTATCTTAGGGAACATTAAGCCTTGTCCTCCTTCAGTGACACATCTTTTCAAAATGTGAAGCTTTAGTACCAAATTGTTACAAAGCATTGGGACAGTCATGTCCTTAAATAGATTTTATTGGATTTCAGAACATGTAGCATGACTCTGAAGGATAGAATACTCTTTTTTTTATATATATATGAATATATAAAAAATATGATATAGACTTTAATACTAAGTATTTAGGGAACCAATGCTAATTTTAAGACTAGCGAAAATCTCATTTAAGTAAAAACTTTAATAGCCTGACTTGTAGAAGATAAGAAAGCATAGTCAGCGAGTTTGGAGAGAACAGCTACATAGAATTATTTGCTTGCATCAGACTATAAAAAGTTGATGATTTGAACTAGCAGTGATGGCTTGAAACAGTTGATGCGTAGAAGTTAAATCCCTATTGAGATCTGGGTTTTAGTTAGCTCCCAGAAAGTAAAAAAAAGTGAAGTATAAATCCACTGCTAAACTCTATTTATTTTTATTCTCTACTTCTGAATGCTGTTACAGAATGCTTTCAGGGTGAAAGGGGCAGCCTAACAACAAATCCTCTTGAAGACATCTGCTTTTCTTCTTCTAAGTGGCACTTGAGTTGCCTACAACTGCATACTGGTTTCAAGTGTGGATACTGGGTTTCACCCAAAGGTGGGGGAAGGAAGGGGGAAGTGGTGAAGGGTGTTTTAGTATTGAGTACATAATTTTACAGACCTAAAACCCGAGGGGATGGGAGAAAGGCTGAAACACTTTTAGTTCTAATTATAGCACCTTGTTTTGTATGGAAATTGGAGTAACAGAAAAATAGATTTTTACAAGTAGGGACTACTCTTTAATAAGAGAAAAATTTACCCCTTTCTAAATTAAAAGGTAATTCTTCTTCAGAATATTTAGTAAATACTATTGCAAGCTAGAGTATCAACACAACTTACGCTATTTGAAGGAGCCATGAAGTCAAATTTGTGAAAACTACAGGTGAGGAATGGATACATGATCACTGTAACACTTGCTATGATACAGTGCAGTATTTATTGATACCCTACTATAAGCTTCAGCTGAAAGTCTACAATTTCTAGTTTTACAATGAACAGAAACAGATTGCTGTATAATTTGAAAAGGGGTTTCAACTATTGCTAGTTGAACTTTTGTTAAGACAAGTGTTGTTAAAAAAGCTTTATACCTGTTTACAGTTTTGGAAACACAGACGTAAGCTTCATTTTTCTTACATTTAGTGAAAACTGGCCTAGAATATTTGTAAATAGTATCAAGAAAAACAAATGCATAAACTCGCACATGAAAACCGCAGCAGGCAAACGTAACTGCAGCAAATGCATCTTTACTTACTGGTTTCAAAAGTGCAAGCTGAAGATTGTTAGAAATTCAACTTTTTTAATTGACGTTTGTTGAACTATTGGAGTTAACTGAGCCAAAGTGATTATGCATTCTTCATAAATTAGTTAGCACTTTGTAACATCATATACAGTTTACAGTACATGTATAAGTCGTAGCTTATAAACATTTTGTGCCATTAAAGCTCTCACAAAACTGGTTGTCTGAAATTACTTCATGCTGCGCCTCTCTTCTGTTTTCTTGGTTTTAGAGGACTGTTCTGTGTGATACTTTATGGAACTGTTGTGTTCTGGGTTACATGAACATTGAAGCTGCTGTGTGTAGGCTGGACTCATTTTTTTGCAAGATTGCTTGGGGTTGGTTTTTAGTGACTTGGGCTTATGTGCTTTTCCTGAAGCACTTCATACAAGCATTTCCATTGTCAGCATTATCCATCTGTGCCGAGTCCTCCAGCACCTTGTCCAGGACAACTCCTAAGGCAAAGTAATGTAGTGGCATATGAAATGTAAAATAGAATTGATGAGATTGTGTGTGTAATTAGTCAGCTCTGTTGTACGCCTTGTATTTCTCTTCTGTTTACTAATTCTGTTGCAGACTAAAGAATAAGGGAGATAACCCTAATTGTTAATCTGTCTCCATAGTCTTGGTTCAAGAGCACTGGTCATTTCTGGGAGTACCATGTGGAGAGTTATTTGTTCTAAGTGTAAAATGTCATCACTCTGATACTGTTACTGCCCGTTTTTGTTACCTGGTGATTATTTTCCATGTTTTTAATGTAAAAGTCCAGAACTTTGTGAAGAATTGTTTATTTATTCAGAGACATAAGATAAAATTAGAAAACCTGCTTTTGGAGAATGTAGATGTCTGGGAGTTACTGTGAAACCTGGGCTAGAAGCTTTGCATTAATACTACTTTGAAACTTTTCTGGAGATCATGGTTGTTGGGATTTGAGCACTTTGTTTCTCTGCAGCCCTTTGTTTCTCAACACGTTTATTTAGTAGGTGTTATGGGGGTAGAAATCATTGTGTGCTTCAGAACTCTTCTAGTTTTAATGAAATGTTCTATGAAAGAATAAATACAAGGTAATATGTAAAACAGCATTATGTTTGCACTAAGATTATTCTGGTATAAATCACATTTTGAGGACTGTCTTGAAGTTTCTTTTCGTTCTTGTACAGGAGTGTTAAGAGAAGGGATTTGTTTTCATACTTCAGAGCAGCTCAGTGATACTGCTTGTCTTTTCAGCTTAATGCAATGGAACTGGACAGGTGAACTGCGTGATGCCTTGCTTTCCTCTGTAATCAGCACCAAGAAGTATGTTTCATGTTACATTCTGGGAAAGTTACCTCCTACCTTTACTTAACTACAGTGCACTTAGACATTTAGCTAAGTTAGCTATTGACATGAGACTGGGAGATGGTGAGTCCTTCTTACACTGTTTTCAAACCTACCTGTATATATATGAAAAGATTAGGATTTGCTTTGAATTCTGTGTTTTATGAAGAAGTTCTGTATAAAAATGTTATTTATACATTTGTGTGTGTACATATATTTAAAATCCTGATTCTGTGCAAATGTTTGTAGGATCTTTGCCTTGTACTTAGTTATATATGAAGACTGTGTTTTGAGTCTTGAAATCCAAATAAAATGCTAGGGCTCTTGAGCTGAAACCTTAAGATACTCCTGGAAAAATCCCCTGCTGCAAGCAGCATCTCCATGAAAAAGGAAAAAGTCCATTAATTTCTCTTCCATTAAATCACTTCATGTCCTGTCCTGTTTGTCAGCTTGGCTAAGCACAGCTGACTCAGCCGAACTTCTGCTTGCAGGACCTGGAGTATGATCGGTCTTGACATTAGGGGGAGGGCGAATGGTGGCTTTCCATTAGGGAAAGTAAACATGACTGAACTTTGAGCTGCTGCCAGAAAAATGGAGAGTACGGAAACTGGCATTTTCTGTTTTAAACTCTTTCGTAACACTTTTCCAATAGGACTGTTGGTTATTGAGACAAAATACTGCCTTGTTTTGCTGCGTATTTCCTGGTTTCATGAGATCTGCAATTTCTTCAGGTAGGGTATGTGGTGACTTACATGGGTTCAGATCTCACACTGTTAGTGTGTAGTTGATCTCTGTAATTGTAGCTGGTAAAGCCCCAGAGGCTGTGTGTTCAAGAGCCTGTTTTGCTTTCACCTCAAAGGAAGCAGGTTATAAAGGAAGCATTTTGTCTTGTTTCTAGATAAGAGTGTGATGCAGGCTTGGTAAGTCAGCTACATTGGGAATCCGCTCCAAACTGAATTGTTTTCTACCCTTTTCTGTGTGAGAAGTCTTCCTGAAGACCTGGAGGATGCTTTGTAACGAGTGTTCACTTCCAGTGCTGCTGCATAAAACATGATTGCTTACAGCTCTGGATTGGATACAGAAGGGAGCTCACAGACAGATGTTATTTCTGCCAGTGTTTTTGCTTGTTGTTGGAGGTGACGTAAAGCAGAACCTGCAGCTGCCAGTATTTGAGCTTCAGAAAGACTGGCTAGGTGTTGGTGAGAGGGGAGTGAGTCAGGCAGGCACTGACAGACGTCCCTGGTGCTCTGCCGGCTGGTTCAGGTGGGCAGAGGTCTGCAGCAATCCCTACCTGTGCCTAGCAGTGTAGTGGAACAGCCAAGGTCTGAGTGAGCTGTGGAAACTGGCCTGAGACAGTGGCAGGATTTGGTGTGGCTGTGCTGCCACTGGGAAAGAGCAGCGTTCCTTCTTCCTAGGGTTATCTGGTTGGCTCTGGTTGCAGGAAGCAGCTTTTGAGAAATACAGCTATTTTTGTAAATACTGATAAGGTAGGAACAAATGTTCTGAGTGGAGTCAAAGCAGGATGGATACTGCAGTTGGATTTTTAGTTTTTGCCTTGTAGCCTGTGGGATTGTGCTGTTTGTCTGGAGGTGGAGCGGCCTTCAAATAGTTTTGCAGTGAGTGTGACATAAAAATCTATTTGTCCTTGCAGGCTTTTTAGGTGCTGCTGAGTTAGGTGGGTTTAAAGCTGTGTGCCTGGTCTACAACTGACATCTTCAGTTCTCGCAGAGAGGGCCTGGTTTTTTCCTCTTGCTTGAGTAGGCTGTACCACTACCGGAAGACTATACAGACTTGCTTACTGGATGTGCCAACTGTCATTTTATTTCAGAGTGAGAAGCAATGACAATTATAGCTGCCTCTCTAAGAGCACTGTCTGACAGGTAGAAGAGATCTCCGGGGTTCCTAGCAATTATTTTAATAGCTAACTTCATCTCGCAAGCAATATTACGCGCCCTTTCCGATTTCTTCTAGACGGCAGCTGCAGTGAAGTATCTCTAGTGTACTTTGTAGCTTTAGTTTGCAGCATTGCAGCTTACCCGGATCTGATGTTGGGCTTTGGCTCTGTGTGCTAAGAATTGGATCTTGTCTAGTTAAATTAACAGCTATTTGGGGAATGGCAGAACATGACCAGGCCTTAAACTCTGATATCATAGGGTTACAGGCATGCTTGGGCTGGCTGGCTGGAGATGTATTGCTTTTAACATATTTGGGATAGAAACACAAAGACTTAGCTGCAGTCATAACAATGAGTTAAAATGATCAGTAACTTAGGCGAGGAAGCTTCTTCCACTGAAACTGCTGAACAAAAATATGAATCTCCAGGACCAGCAGGGATTCTTCTGTGAATCACTGCCAAAAGCCTAATACTCGGAAACAGATTTTGCTGTGCATGGTTATGTTGCCTCTGCTCTGTTCTCTGTGTGTGCATGTGTGTGTGTGCATGCAGGCTGGAGTGGGGAAGGGGAGACAGGAGGTGTGGCAAGAGAAGCATCCACAATGAAGGTGTGAGTCCTTTCCCAGTGCGGTAACATTTTCCTATAGGCTTCCCTGCTAGGTGAGGAAGCACGGCTGCGTAAGAAACCTCCCCAATTGGCTGGTACTGCGGTGGTACGATAAGTGATGTCACCAGATTGTGTTCTGGCACTTTTCAGGCTCAGGCTTTTATTTCCTAGCAGAAATGTGTATATGAGAGAGAGAGAACAGTGCTGAAAAGTGCTCTGGTCCATTTCCTTCTGCAGAAGTGGGAGTTGCTTGTAAATCATTGCTGCTCTTCTTAGGAGTGCAGCCAGAGTAAAGTGTGAAATTAGTGTGTGTGGGAATTAGATGTCAGTGCTTCTGCTCAGGAGTTATGGGTTGGCAAAGAGCTGCTGGAAATGCGCTGATGAATGCGTGGAGGATGGATGCAGTGGCGCTGAAAGCATTATGTTAGTTGTGAGCATTTATGAATAGGAAATCAAATGAGTATAAGAAAAAAAGGAGGGGCACAATGGAAGAGATTTTCTCCTCGCCCATGTCTCTGACACTTGTTTTGTGATGCTGAATTCTACAAACATGGGAAATGTCTTTTTTTGCCCCAAAGTGCTTGTATGTTTTTCCCGATGTACACACCTAGTTGAGCATGCACATTTGCATGCATAATTGATAGCCCCACTGCAATCCAAACCAGCACAAGCTGTGCAACTTACCCATTGACATCTTCTTTCCAGTTTATTTTACTCTTTACCACTGGTCAGTTTGACTGTGTTTATTTTATGTGCAGCTTATTTTGAATTTGTTCTCCAAGCATTAAGTATTTTTATTTTTAATTGAGCTAGAAATATGAAGTGTCTTGTTTTCCAGGATAAGTAGTTAAAGGAACAACCTTCTTCATGCCACTGACTTAATATTGGCTCTTTGTGACTAGGTCCCCCATGTAAAATGGAAATACTAACCTACCATAGAAAGGTGTTAATGACATCAGTTAGAAGGAAAGGCTTTCTGTCATCTTTTTGTGTAAAGATCTCCAACGACAACCACTGATACATTTTCCAGATTCTCAGCCAGTGCAGATGATTTTAGTGCTAGGAAATGGCATGCTGATGTGTGCTCTCTGACCTCTCTTGCCTTGATTAGCTTTTGAATTACATGGTGTGTCTGTCTTTGCTTATAAGGCCAGATTTGATGACCCATGAAGCAATTACTGAAGTTATATTCCTATGGAAGAATACTCCTGAGAGATTCAAATTTGTGTGGAACTCAATTATTTTTGGTGAGCTGTTTTTGTGAGCCGTGTCTTAGAGAAGTAATGTGATGATGGTCTTTAATCTTAAACTACTGAACTGGCCTCGCATGTTAGCATGCCAAGTCAGTGAGTGTACATTTAATCTCTGCTTTTGATAGTGTGAGTATTTCACATTGATGTACAGTCCAACACTATTTGTTCAGTGTGCTCAAGCAATGTAATTGCTGTATGAGCTTTATGAGGGTCAGGATCTGGTAATCTCTTGCCTTGTTTCTGCAATGAATGAATACATGTGGAACCTCACTAGAGAGTGGTGGGTCTCTGTTCAGTGGCTGTGGGCATCAGCTTCTTTGTGTGACCCAAACTGGAGGGCTGTGGCTGATGCTGTGTGCAGCATGGCTGGAGCCTACAGTCATACTTGTGCATTAGAATGTAGGTGACACACATGTAGTGCATGCACAGACCCTGCTAGATAACTTATTCCCTACCATTTTTTGTTGGCAAGGAAATCTGCATTGTTCCTGAGGCAGACTCCAGTTGCCTTCCCAGACCTCCTGTGGAGAGCGATGAAAACCTGCTTGGTAAGCCTGAAATGCTTTTAGCACATGCACTGGGGCAGTGAGCCAGAAACCTAATGCTGATCTGTCTCTAGAGGTTAGGGAGAGTGATTAGGAGATTGGTTGGACAGAATAGTTGAAACCTTCTGAAGGCTTTTCTCCAGTGCACCACTAAATATCTTCTTCTTTTGACTTTAAGAGGAATGGGGCTTGATTAATGTTCAAATGTACTATGCTGACACCACTGGTTTCTTCCTTAGAACTGTAATTATATTCAGCCATCAGCTCCTTTTTCCTTTTTCTAAGTAAGTTTCTATGTCAAGCTTCTAAAAGCTGGCTAAATATATTTGATTTTATCATTTCTGCCTGGATTTGCTAGCAGCCTGGAACAACAGCTCTCTGATGGATGAACTGTCCCATGTTGGCAGTAAGCCCTGCTCCGTGTAATCTGTGACACTGTTGTGCTGTCAGAGGGCTCTGTAGGACATGTAATATAGTAGAGTTGGGACACACACCTGAGCTACTGGGGAAGCTGTGGCAAAGAATTCATGTGAGGGTTCTGGAGAAGCAGTGGATGCTACCCAGTGTCCTTGCCTCTGTCGGAAGAGAACTGGTCTAAAGTACTGGGAAGAGAGGCTGAGGCTTCTAGGCAGGCTTAGAGTTACAGTAACCCAAGTTTGTGCTGTGCCTCATCCTTCACTGGGAGTTGCAGATTTCAGCAGGGTAAAGCAAAGGCTTATTTTCTGAAGGATGGCTGTATGAAATGCAAGCAGCTCTAATTCATTAGCTGTACTGATAAGAGTCATGGGTCAAGTTTCCCATGTACAGGCCTTCTTTTGTGGGATGTAAGTGCTACCCAGGCCTTATGCCAGATCTCTGCTCAGAAGTGAACCTTGCTTGGACCGCTTGTGAAGGAAGCGCAGAGCCCTTCTCGAGCACTGGGACCTCCCAGGCGATTCCAGGTTGCCATGGCCACGCAGCCCAATTCAAAGCCAGGCTGAGTCTTTCCACTGGCTGCTGCAGGCTTCAGTGTGAGGGACAAAACCCAGGAGCCTGCCCTGACAGCCATTCCCTTCAGTAATCTTGTTAGTGATCCGCATTCCGCAGCCCAAAGCAGAGGTTTAGTGGTGCTGAGTCCGACGCTCGGGAGCTGCCGTGCTTTTCTGATAGCTCTTCTGCTACACTGAGTTCAGTTCTGTCTGCAGATGCTCCCCACGCAGCACTCAAACATGCTGTGCTGCAATTAGTCCAGCAGGTGCCCAGTACCAGCGTTTATTATTAGCCATTCCTAATACCGTGCTGCAGATGCACGTGATGCTTTGCAGAGGGAGGGATGGAGATTCCTTGCCCCAAGCACCCATTTGCCTTTTGTTCCTGAAATCCCTACTCCCTAGCAACTCCCAAGGATTTCTTCCCCACCCCGTGTGTATTCTGACAGATAATTAACCTTTCAAAGCTTGATTAACCAGGAACTCCTGCAGCCTACCCTTCCCCGTACAGCACCAGCTTCCCTAGAAACCCACACTTTCCTCGCCTTCCAGCTTGAGGTTTAAAACATTAAATAATTAAATCAATGGACACCAGTTCTTCATCATATGACCGTTGTGTGTGTTGATCCTGTGTAATATGTGAAGAAAACACAACATCTGGCTTGTGGCTACAGCCACAAAGGTATTAAAGTAAGACAGGTAAAACTGTGACAGCATGTTGTCTCGCAACTCGAGAGATAATTCAGTGTTACTATTTTGAATGTTTAAAAGGAAGTCTGCAGTCTTCTTTTTTTCCTCTTGAGTGTAGGTGGATGCTTCTTTGAGATAAGTTTCTCTGAATGCGTAGCTTACATCGTGTTTCACTTGGAAGGATAAGTACAAGGAGATTTGGCCTAAGATGAAGGGGAACAAAATGAGTAAAATCTGTATCTGATTGGTCATACAAGCAAAGAAGAAGGTGTGATACACATTTATTGTATTAGGATCGTGCAGGGAAATAGGAGTAGGATTTGCTTCTGTAAAGCAAGTCTAGGCAGCCTTATGTTTTACTTGTTAGGTTGTATTCTGTTTGTATATTTTTCCTCTCTAAATGTATTAGAGTGGGATAACACTAATTTTTATAAGGCCATTTATACCCAAGTTGAATCTAAAGCTTGAAACAGCCATATTCTCTCTCAGAGAACTGGCAGATGCATGGTTTTGAGTTTATATGCTGGGAAAGCAGTGGCCAGCCTGACCACAGGCTTCAAAAGAGGTGGGCTTGCTTTAGAAACAGTCTGGTTTGTCAGATGAATCAGATCCAAGCAGGTTCACAGAGCAGTCTGCAGAGGGAGGGCTAGCAGCTAGGAACCGTCTGGTCTGCTGTAGGGAATGGCTGGTAACCACAGCACAAATGCACTGGGGTTTCTGTCCTGCTTGTCTGTCCACTGCAAAGCCTTTGTTTTCTTCAGGCAGTTTCTTGGTACCCGTTTAAATACAGTGGCACGTATTGCCACTGCCCTCCCTTTATTTTTGCTTGGCCAGGTAGCAATCAAGCAGTGTGTTTGTATTGCAAAAGAAATCGCTTGTGTTTCCTGACTTGCAATTGTATTTATCCTTTCAGCCCCATTGCTCCAAGCACCTGCATTGTCCCTCCTAAGAGGGATGTAGACTTCCCCAGGTTTAAGCAATAAGCAGCTCTTCATTTATGAGCTTTCACAGATGCTTGTATCCAGCCTGAACAGCATCTTGTATCTGTTCCATGTCAGTTAATGCCCTGATGTGGCTGTTCTGTCACTGGTTAACTACTAAAATATCCCTGATTCAGAAAGACAATTTTATAGAACTTTATAGGAAGAAATATACATAGATTCCTGTAGGTTAGAACCTGCCATGCCCTGGGTAATGACTTTGAGGCAGCTTGGGTTCACTGAAGGAGCTCAACTCTTTAAGGTGGCTGTTCCACAGCTAGGATTGCGTTGCCAGTGCATTGCCAGCACACAGCTTCCCTCTTCTTTCTGTATTAGCAAAGTGATACAGATTCTCACCACCAGTTCAGGTTGTCTCCAGGGCTTTAAAGCTCCCTGTGCAGCTGAGGCCCCTGTTTAGAGCCCATCTCCTTCCTCTTCCAGGATCTCTGCCTGACAAATGAAGGGGTTGGGGAAATAAATAGAAATGAAAAAGCAATACCTTCGTCCTTCCCTGATTCTCATCTCCTTGTCATCCCATGTGCCAGGTTTGCTGGAGGCAGGCTCACTAATAGTCTAGGCTTCTGTAAGACATCTCAAGTTGGGAATCTTAATTGCTAAGCACTTTTGAAATCCTTGCTGTAAACACTTGAGGGTTTTTCCTGCCAGGATGGGTGTCTGGTCAGTGGGTTTCTCTTGTGCACCCTTCTTCTTAACATCAGGCTCTTCACAAGGGCTGTTCATGACAATGGTGTTGAGTGCTGGGCTGCTCCCAGCTGTTATTTCTGGGATCAGCTGCCTGACTTCCCTGATTCAGAAGCCGTAAGAAGAACAAGCACCATGGCAGGAAGCTGCTGCCCTCCAGCGCTGCAGCCTGGCTGTCAGACCCAGGGTTCTTCAAGTGTTGCACTAGATCCACCCATTCTGGTATGTGGGTGTTTGCATTGGCTCGTTCTGCTCTGCAGTCCTTTGAGCAGACTTGTGTCTGGTGCTGTGCTCTTGTTGAGTTTATTTGCACTTACGTGTTAATTCAGGGGTGAAGGAATTCTTTTGTGCAGCTCTACACAGAACCCCTGGGATTACTGAGACCTGCAGGTTTCAATGCCTCCTCATCTCTTGTGGCAGGGATGAGCTGACAGAAGGACTTGTCCAGCTGGGAGCCTCTCCTGTGTCTGTGCCTGAGCGAGCAAAGGGAAGGAGGGCAGGACAAAATGATTCATGGACTGGATGAAGTGTTCTGACAGGGCCTGACCCTGATGTATTCAGCTGTGTCCAGGTATAGCTGAATGAAATGTAATGGTCTGAAGTTCTGTGATGATCTTTGCCTAAATTAGAGTGGGGATTTTTAGTGCAAGTCTGGTATTTCAAACTCCCTTCTGTTTCTTTCTCTGTGCAAGGCTTGTTCCCTTCCTGTCCCTAAGTTTTAAGGTTAGATGGCCTCGCAGGAGCTGTCTTGTTCCAGGCAAACCAGGTGTACCCCAAGCTGTGGAGTTCAGGAAAGAACAGTGACTGCCAGAGTGTTTTGGAAATACATTGTAAGGAGTGTAGAGGCCTGAGTTGACTTCAAAGGTTTGCTTGGGGTTTCTTCCCCACCACTTCCTCTAGAAGCGAAACATTTGTTGCTAAGGTTGAAGAAATCCTTTTTTTCCCCTCACAGATGGAGACTCCTGCAGGAGCACTAGTTTGTTTTGTTAGTTCTGTGATAAAGGAAGATACTGCTTTTTCTCAGCTCTGGGGAGTAGATGGCAAAATGTGGCCATTTACAGTAGTTGCTTTTTCATGATGACTTCCAGGTGTTTTACTGGTGTGATGCTGTGGGACAGAGAGGGGCAGCTTCAGTTAAAAAGGGAACGTGCAAGAAGGTTGGAGGCTTTAGAAGGCTGAAGTAGGAGAGACATGACATCCATCAAGGTCAGCATAGCAGGAGGAGATTGAAGAAAAAGCCAAGTAGAAACAGTGAAACACCTGGAGCTCTGTCAGCAGTGGTCATTTTATGTATTGAAGCTAAGGATGGTTCTAGGTGGTGAGTTTGGAGCAGGCTCAGTCTGACGTTAAGGGTCACCCAGTGCAATAGGTATGTACTGCATAGCTAGAATCTGAACAACTGCAGTGAAATGTTAATACCAAACTGGTGGTAACACAGTTCCACAGGGTTCAGCTTTGGTGAAGAAGATCTAAACTTGGTCATGGAGTGTAGTTGTATAGTTGCTTTCTCCAGCGTGGTCCTGGCTGGGACTTCCAAGTGATAGTGCCTGCTTGATTGCAGTGTGGCAGGGGAGCAGCGTGGTCAAGTGTTTGTCCACACAGCGGGAATAAAGTGTGGCCAGCAGGCGTGTTACACCGCTAGCCTCCAGCTATCCTGGAGAACGGAGGTCCTTCCTTGTGTCTGTGGTCCAGTAGTCATCCAAAAGGGGTGATTTGTGATGGGGGAGGGAGGTGGGGTGGGTGGGAAGGACTCTGGCTTGTGTGATAAGTGTGTAAGAATTATCATAAACTGGGCCCTTTTGGATAATTGATTAATTACTTTCATTTTATTAAGCGATGTATTAAGTAGGGGTCAGTGAACTAAAAACTCGTTAACTAGGGCAATGAGGGACAGGCATAATGAGGACATGCAATCTGATTTCACAAGGGTTGCAAAACACCCTCACATACACACAAAACCCCTTTGAAGTCCCAAGTCAGCCTGCAACCTGGAGGAGCAGCACAGCTGAACTGCTCCACCTAGCACTGTGCCTTTGAAAGTTATTGGGACTTTTGTTATGGTCAAAACTAAAAGCTTCTTGTGCACTTTGCTTTAGAACTGTAGCGAAAGGAAGGCAGCTGTGTATGTGAGCAGAGCTGTGAGAAGAGTTCATTGCCTGATGCACCTGCAAACTGAAATGGGAGCCGGATCTTAAACCCTCTTGGTAAATCTTGGGCTGTATTATCAGTAACTGGGTTGGCAGTCTCTTGTCAACCTTGAATATTTTGTGGAGATTGGGACCTCTTCTCTTACCATAATGTAACTCATAATGAAAATGTAGTTGATTTTAGCATGCAGTGTGGCTCAGCGGATCACTTACCCTGGCCTCAAAGACATTAGTGCTCAAAAGTAATTTTGCTCTTATACTGATGGATACAGTACAGTAACAAGGGTGGAAAATAGTGTCTATTTATAGGCCTCTCATTGAGATATATGAGCTGTAGAATGAAGTATTTTCTTGGTGGCAGTCTAAAGAATTGTGTGAGAACTGCGGACTGCTTGGACTACAGCCTGTGGTGGCGAGGGACAGAGAAGCAGGAAAGATGGATTCAGCAGTTGCAGTTAAGGCAAAGTCAGTTGACAAATTGGCTGTTTCCTTTTTTCCATTCACTTAGGAATGGCAAATAGTTTAATTTATATTACTTCCTTACATTAAACTACAGCATGGCCAACTGCCTGGGGATCAATACAATAAAGCCTATGGATCTTGCAGATCCCATTTATTTTAATGTATTTTCTTTTTAAAGGTTCATAGGGAATTTTCCTTTGAGGTCTAGTCAGTTAGGCTCCTGAAATGTCATGTTTGCAAGAAACCTAGCTGGAAGGATTGCAGTGCAATTAAAATTCCTCGTTCTTTTTCTTTCTGCTTTCTGGCACTCCTGTGTGTGGAGTGGATTGTTTCTGTCTAGAAGACCTAATGAAGCTTGCAGCACAAAGAGACGGGAAGGAGTTAGAGGTGGCCTTTTCGGTTCAATATAGGTGGGGCATGAGAGCTGCTTGATATCTTATTTCATGTTCTTATAGAATTTGCACTTGATGTGACAATTTGAAATACCATATAAATAGATTGTATGATTAATGGAGTCACATTGATTTACAGTGCTGAGAATGTTGCCTGTGCTTCCCAAAAATGGGATTAACCAAATCTAAATTGCTCTCTACACTAAAGAATGCAGAGACCTTGCTCAGTGTGTATTAACAGTTTAGTGGGCTCTGGATCAATTCTCCCAGCCAGTACTAAAAAACAAAAGCAGATTTTATTCTTAACAGTGAAATAATGGATACAGAAAAAAGCTGGATTCTAGGAACAGAATAGTTAATAGAAGCAGTAACCATTGTTTCTGTTGGATTTGGCTTCATATTCTTCTTCAGGCTTATCCACTGACATGTTTATGCACTGACACATGAAAGTTTTTCGTAGTTTATCTGTTTATTGAAAGCAGCCACTGCTTAATCTCTCTGTGTACATCTTGGTCTGTTCTGCACTGATGAGTATTCAGCACTGGTTTGAGTGTATGTGCCAAAACCACATCCCCAGCCCTTGCCCAGGACCTCTGTGTAGCCTTCACATGTGATTTATATGCTTTTTTTGAGTACGTTATGTCAATGTAGGCCTAAAGGTTGAGATGCATAGGCCTGAAGTCAGCTCCTCTTGAGAAACCAAGTGAGGGGTACAGGCTGTGTGAAGTGCCCTGCTGAGGATTGATACCTGGTGGCTGCAGCCTTTCTCCATCACTTTGCAAACTTTACGTCCCCATCTGCTGCACTCTTCAGAAATCCTGCCTCTGAACTTCCATTCTTTCTCTATAGAATAGGTATAACAGGATTTTGTTCCTTGCTTGTCTTCATTGCGCTACGAAGCTGTGGGCTTTGTGCAGCAGGGGCTGCGGGGTACTTCAGGCACACGCAGCACCAGTGATGCCCCAGTTTCAGTTCTGTTTTGCCGCTGCTGCTCATTGACAGCAGAGCGAGTGCCAGCTCCTCGGGATGTGGGCTGAGCATATTTTGCTGTGAAACCTCCTGGTGTAGTCTTTGTGGCTAAACTAATGCAGCAGTGTGTCTTCTGCTTTTGTTATGTCTCACTGACCTTGTGCTTTGTGCAAGCCCTTGTCAGTGATGCACATCCAAGGGCATTTACCTCAGGTTTTCTATGTTCAGTTCATTTACTTCCATCTTTCTGCTGTGCTAAGAGCAGAAACCTCTCAGTAGTATAAAAACCAAGACAAAACCAAGGTGAAGGCAGATTTCGATAAAGCTTGCAAAGGCCTAGGCTTGATGAATGGTAACCAAGGCAACAAGGCCTCTTTCGAAAGAAGTGCTTGCTGCAGACCCCCATTTTGTGTGGAGAACTGGTCAGCATTTAAAACTTAGAGAAGACAAGGTAAGATCTGTGAGGCAGACAAAGCTGTCCAGCAGTCAAGTGCTTGCCATCTCTGACTAAATTAAATCAGGCACCACATGGGGACGAATGGTCACTGCTGGTTTGATCAGTGCCTCGTGAATGTTTAAGGAGGCTGATGCTCCTAAGCAAGAAGTGAAAATACAGATTGCAAGGAGACATTTCTGTGTACAAGTGGCTGCAGTGTGCTCTTTTTTTTACACTGCGGATCTGTGGCAGAACTCAAGACTGCAACTGTTGTATAGCCCAAAGCCTTCACTGAATGGGAAAATTCCTACAGGGCTGATTTTAATTGCCCAATTTGACATAGGGATAAATGGGAGGGAAACACAAGTGACCGTTTTAAGCCACTTTTGTGCTGCTGTCATCTGTTAAAACACCCGGGGGTTAACAGGTATTATGGCTGCTTTAATTTACATTCATAATGTAATGTTCTTTGGCTGATAGTCTCTTTCTTCTTACTTAATAGCCCTTCCATGTGCTCTGCATCTCTCCTGGTCAATATTTAAGTTGGTATTTTAGTCTTCTAGAAAATGATCTGTGGTGTATGGGTGCATCGGAACCAGACCTCTGTTGGGGGATTGCTTGCAGTTGCAGGGAGCTGGTCTCTGTCCCTGTCAGTCCTTCTGGTCCAGTATTCCCCAGGACTTTCCTGCGTTTGTGTCTGGACAATTGGATCCATTAAGGGATGAGCTTAGTTCTGCCTCAGCACATACTGCAACTTTGATCTCTAGAGCTGAACCAATAATAACTGCATTCATTTCAGATGAGCCGCATCCAGGACTCCATGTGCTGCTGAAGCCTTAGTTGTGTCAAATCCCGTTGTAGGTGTTAAGTCAGTCCCTTAGTCCAGCTTGGCAGGTAGCCTTATGGCAAGGTTTGGATCTGATCCACAACATCTGTGCTGCAGAATCCCTTGCAATGCACTTGTCACGCTGCTGGCCAGCGTGATCACATTCATCCACCAGGAAAACCTCAAAGTGCTGGAAGTGGACAGATGTGTTCCAAAGCTAAATGCAGGCTAAACTGTCTGAACAAAGGCATTAGCAGAGGGGTCTGCTTTTACTGCCCAGTGCTTTTTGTCATCTAAAGTGAGCCCAGCCTTTTTATTGTGCAGCCATGGGTTACTTTTTGGCTGCTTCAGCACCTGGTGAGTAAATAAGTGGGTGGATGGTTGCCTTTGTTTTCATCTGGGCTTCATTTCAGTGTTGTTTAAGCTGTTGAAGCTAAAACTGAGTGATCTACAATAAGAATTATGTAGAGGGGGGATGATGTATTGGTGAACTGGAGCCGATCTGTGTTTAGCAGCCCAGAGGATGAAGAGAAACAGACCCCTGCATTTTCTTGAAGAGCTCTTCCTGCCCTCTGAAGAGCAACCATTCTGCATTCTGTTGCCATTGCTATAGTAACTTTCTGCCTCCTGATTTTGTTATGAATGGCAATGGGAAAAGCCTCCATGCAGGCTCCAGCTGATTCCCTGCTGTTTCAAACATCCTTAAGGCTTGCTGTCTTTTTAACCCATGAATGGATGGTGCTTTTTAGCTGGGGGATCTTTGTCAGCTTGTTCTTTCTTCTTTTGTCTCTGTATTCAACAACGCACCATATGTCCATTGTGCACAAAGAGGAGAAATTTGGAGCAGGCAGCTTTACAGAGGCAAAGGTCTGGCTCTTTGGAGGAGGAGTTTTGGGGAGGTGGCAGTTTATAGTGGTGGTTTTGCAAGATGGACAAGAGCCAGTGTGGTTCAGCAGCTACCAGTGCTAGGCTCTGAAGGCTGACTTTGTGTTCCTTTATCAGGATCCAGGCATCCCCTCTCCAGACACAAAGCAGCTCTTTTTCCTCTGCCAGCATGTTGCCCCTCTGGGACCTGCTGCTACCATGGAAAACAGCAGAAAAGCACGGGTGAATCTATTCTTTAACCAGTTGTGAGCAGCAGGTCAATATTAGCACTGCCAGTTAATAAAAGTATAGATAGATCCCACAGAAGGGAAGTGACTTGCTCAAGTCAAAAGAATCAACTTTGGAATTGGGGAAGGAGCCTCCAGAGTTTGGTGTCGCTGCACATTGACAGTTTGTGTTTAGAACAGTACCAAAATGACATGACCTTGTGAATGAACCTGTCACTAGAGGCTGTATGTGTTCAGGTAGCTGCCAAAATGATAAAGGAGCAGAGAGACTAAATCACTGTCTCAAATAAGGAAGCAGGTTTCTAGAGACAGACTTCCTTGTGTTCTCATACAGGAATCAAACCCAGCTTTCCAGCTTACTGTTCCTGGAGATAGTGGTAAGCATTTCCTCCAGTACCTTGCAGTTTATCCTCAAAGCATCTTTTCTGCATGACTCAAAACATCCCCCTGTCCTACTCAAGGTACCGTTGAAACATTTTTCAGGATTTGCCTTAACTTGAATATATTAATTGTAGGGCATGAATATATTTTAGGTTTGAAATACATTCTTGGCCTTACCTTGAATTGAGAGAAAGGTCCTTTGAAAAATGGTGTGCTCTCAAACCTGCTCCTCCCAGCTGACTGGAAGTGGGTTTCAGATGATGGGTATGTTGTTTGTGCTAAATACATGTATATGTTCTTATTAGAAAATAACTACTTACATTACCACTAACATTTCTCAACCCTGCTTTTGGAGATGTTAATTGATCAATGTCTAATGCAGTTGACCTCATAACTCATTGAATTTTGTTACTGTGGTTCTTTCATCTCAACATTTGAAATGATTTCTACTCACTAAAGAATTAATGAATCTGTGCAGATAATCAGTAGTATTACCGTGAACAGGCACAGGTGAATGAAGTAACATTCCATGGGTCACAAAGTAAGGCAGTTGCGGAGCCAAGCAGAGAGCCTGAGTTTCCATTCCCCCTCTTGTATAGCAGAGAGGGAACGCTGCTTCTCTTGACAGGCTTTGGTGTGCAGCACAGAGAAGTAAGCGTGCTGAAGCAGGCTGGTTTGCTTGTGAAGACTCACTCAAGTATGTGCATTTATTTCACCGTGGTACCTAGCCAAAAACCCTTGCAGATTACAGTCCTCTGCCCAACTCGTGCATTTGCACACATTAGCAGAGCAAACAGCAGCCAATGCATATTTCCCACTGTAATGCTAATTTGTTGGCTTCTGTTTGGGGAAGAAACCTCATGAGTAATTCAGGGGAGATTGATTGTTTTTATTCTCTAAGATTGGAAAAACGGATCCAGATTAAAAACTAATTGGGCACTATTGGACCTGGGGAGAATTGTGCCATATTCTGGGGCTTGGACTTCAAAGTGAGGAGCATTGAATCCTGCAAAATACCTGAATAAAAGATGAAATGTCAGTGGACAAATTGCTCTACGAGTACTGCTGAGGCCATCACATGTTTCTGGAATCTGGACTGGTGTCGTGGTTTAAACCCAGTCAGGTAATTCGTTCGCTCACTTCCCCCCCTTTCTTGCCCTCCCCCTGCTCTCGGAGGGACGGAGAGGAGAATCGAAAAGAATGCAACTCCCACGGGTTGAGATAAGAACAATTTAGTAACTAAGGTATAACACAAATCACTACTGCTACCACCAGTGATAATAATGATAAAGGAAATAACAAGGGAAGAGAATACATCATCTCACCACCAGCCGACCGATAACTCGCCCCCCCCAGCCCGACCAAGCTCTGACCGATACCTCCTCCAACCCTGCAGTCTCCCAACCCTTCCGGCTAACTCCCAGTTACCTCCTGGGCATGACGTGCTGTGGTATGGAATACCTCTTTGGTCAGTTTGGGTCAGGTGTCCTGTCTCTGCTTCCTCCTGGCTTCCCCTCCTCCCTGGCAGAGCATGAGGCTCACAAAGTCCTTGGCCAAACCAAAACATCCTTGTTATCAGCTCTGTTCCCGAGCTGAAAGTCAAAACATTGCACTGCACCAGCTACCAAGAAGGGGAAAAATGACTGCTACTGCTGAACCCAGGACAACTGGGTTCTTGCAAGCAGAGGCACAGATCAGTCAGATGTAGGTGTGATCCCTTTCCCATGTGTATCAGTATTGAAGCTGCTGAAGAGTAGCATGTTTCTCCCTCAGAGTGTTGTTGTCAGATACTGAAACCAAGCTTGCTTATACTTGCAGTGGGGCAGTGTTAGCAATGCTGGGATCCCAGGGGCATTCCCTGACTCTGTGTCTTCCAGATGCCAGCTCAGCTGAACTGCCTTGGGTCTGGGCATTGTACATGCTGGAGATGTGTAGTGGTTACAGTGATACCTCTATGAATATGCCTTATCCAAATGTGTGAAGTGAGTATCAAACCTACCTACTGAGCCAGAATGTTTGAGAGAGAACTTCTCTTTAAAGGGTTCTCATACTCACGCGGGCTCTTGAAAAACTGCAGTTCTTCATATTGAAGTCAGAATGACTTTCTATGCAAACATTTCCTTTGATCCTGTGAAATGTGCAACTCAAACTTAACAAACCCTTGTTTAGTCCCCAGATGAGATGTTTCATGTCAGATGGCAGGCCAGTCTGAGATTTTACATTTTGATTCACTGAAGTTTAACAGATTGTTTCATGTTGATCTCAGATCATTAAACTACAAAAAACCAAGGGAGAGAAAAGGCTGTTCTGCACAGAATGACACAGAGCCTGACCTCTGGGTGCTGCTCTTCTGGAAGAGCTAGCAATACCCTGTGTTTTCACTGGATTACAACAGGCTCTTTGGATGATTTCCACATACACAGCCCATACACGAGGGTATGCAACTTGTTTTGAAACACCAGTACCAAATTGATGTGGATGTTAAAGGAGCATCTTAGATGCTCCCATTCTCCCTTATTGTTTGAGACTCTTGTGGGGAAAACAATCACCCTGTGTGTTGCTTCTCATTCTGCCCAGGGAAATTGGAGTGTGACACTTGCGTATGTCTCTGGCTGTGCAGGGGCACCCTGGGAGAGGAGAATGAGGGGTCTCCGTGTGCTGGTGCCACACTACTGTTCCTTTCAGAAGCAGCAGCTGGCAGCTCTCTGATTAGTACACTACAGATGGCAGTAAGATGCAAAGGGCCTGTCCCATCCCCTCATCAGAGCACCCTCTATGCTGTCACCTCCCTCCCTAAGTCAAGGGAACCCGTTACTCCTTGCTGGGGTTGCCTGTTCTGAAAGCTGCAGTTGCAAAGCACCAAGCTGCATCTAGGGCTTTGGGGGGTACTCTGAGCCTGCTCTGCTCCTTGGGAGCCATGCATTCGGCAGGGATGATGGCTGTGTCAGGATGGCCTTCTGCAAGGCATAGTCTATTCAGGAGTTAATTTTCCGGGTGATCTGGGAAGCACACAGATTTCTGAAATAAAAGCTTGTAATGCAGCTTAATAAGATTAGATTTATTTAATAAATGCAACATGAGGACATTGGTTCACATTAGCAGCAACTGCAACATCCCCCGACTTAATGGGCTCTACAGAGCAGCACAAAGAGGTCTGTTTTTTGCATTAATGTTATTGGTTTTAGTCTTCTTTGTTCCTACCAGTGTTATTCCTGGATTCTGCCCCTTGCCTAGAAGGAAGGGCTGAAAACTGAGGGCAGAGTGAACAGAGTGGTGGTGGTGGCGGCTGGGAGGATCCCCAGATAGGGCTGACTGCAGACAAACAAGAGCCTGGACCAGAGTCTTGCTATTGCTTCACATCCCAGGCTGCTTCCGCGATTTGAGGTGTGCCATTTGAATTTCTATGCCTCATTTCCCATGTGTACAGTGAGGCTGATAATGCTGCCTTTGTCTGTCCTGTCTATTCAAAATGTAATGAGATGAGATGTTCAAAAATGACAAATGATTTTCGGTGCCTTGTATGAGCACTCAGCTGAAGGCGTCTTCAGAAGGGACTGAGCTCTCTCCTGCTGGGCCATGTGGCCTGGTGAGGTTCTCAAGCTGTGAGCAGTGCAGAGACAGCCCAGTGCACATTTTTGCTTGAAGCTTTTCCTTGTTAGCTTACCATTTAAATTCAGCAACACCAATGTGTTACCAGACAGGGTTGCTTCTCCCAGACATCACACTTGGAGAGAAGAGAAAACTTTGAGAAAACAAGAAAAAAATTGGAGGTTTTCTTTATTTTATTGCTTTCCAAATTGTGGGGTTTGCATTGATTTCTGCTTTGAAATTCTCAGCATGAAATTAGTGTTGGACTATTTGTCCTTCACGTTCTTTCTGCCATTGAACCAAATCCCAGTTCAGCATGTCCCTTGAAACAGTGCTCATCAAGAAAACCTTTGCTTGAGACCTTTGGAAGAGATGGTTTCTTTTGTGTGTGTTTATTATATAGTGCATGACATAGAATCATAGAATCATAGAATGGTTTGGGTTGGAAGAGACCTTAAAGATCATCCAGTTCCAGCCCCCTGTCATGGGCAGGGGTATTGCATATTCCATGCTGCAATAGTAATATGGAGTGTATTGAGAAGCTTTAGTTCTCTTTGTTTCACCTGAAACTGTTGCTGTACTTGGAAGTATGTTTGCCATAGTAGGATTATTCCCTTGTTTTGCAGTTGGAATGGTATCAACCTGGCATGATGGCCTGGCTTAGCCCTACTGTTCATTAGCTTTCCAGTGTAGTGATTCTTTCATCTGTGTTTCTGTCTCTGACATGTTTATTGCAGAGTAAAGCATGACAGTCTTTATGAATGGACTCAAGATACTTTCCCTTTCTCCTTGAGTTCAAGTCAGTCACTGCATGTGTGTAAATGTGATTAACAGTGCATTCAGAGCTGTTTTTTAACTGCCTGCCTGTGTAGACTGGTGCAGTGTGTTTAAAATAGGCTCTAAAGCCATCACCAAACACAGAGCCCATGAGATGAAGCTGCTTAATACAGCTTAAGGGTAAGATGCTTTTGTGCTGTGAGCTGGCAGAGCTTTCATCCAGTGAAGTTGATGAACAGAACCAGCAGCATAAATAATATTTTGTGGGTTGTTTTCATCCAGCATCCCTTCTTTACCTGGATGAGCTCTCCCTCTCCTTTCTTTTAACTTTTTAGCTTGGATCTCTCTAGTGAAAGATCTTAAGTCTCTGATAAGGGAAACAATTCTGTGCTTGTGCAGTGTGTGTGCGCACATGTGATGACTATTGGAAGTACAGTTCTGATCCAACTGTTGATTACATTGCTACCTGTGAGTGCAGAAAACTGGATTCAGTGCCCAAGTAGCATTTTCTGAGTCCACCATGCTGTATTATGAATGTAACAGCAGATGATGTCCCAGGATATTCTGTAGAGTTAAGTATTTCCACTTTATAGGAAGTGCTACAGGAATTGCCACGAAATACCAGGGATGGGAGAGAGGAATTCTGGAACAGTTGAAAGGGAAGGTGAAGCTGGACTCGATCTGTGATACAAGTGCAGCAAGTGTTAAGCCAAGTACGTTTATCCATAGTCTAGGATACTTCTGTTGAGTTTACTGCTGACTTGTATTGTTTAGTGCTATTGTTTCCTGTCTTAAAGGAAACAAGAGAGCTCATTGACTCCACGTCAAATGAGTGAATCATTCATAGAGCATGATGTGCTTTATGACCCTTACTACTATTTTTGTCATCATTATTTATTAACATAGTGCTTAGAAGGTGTGTGAGGCCACGTGGATCACAGCTCTGGCATGCTTGCAATGGAGAGATCTTAGCTGAGGAGATCGAGAGCAGTCAAGATCCCAGTGACAGGACATAAACGTAAGTCACCCATTCTCCTTTGCTTTTTGACTGGAGCTCTGTGACTGGAAGGTCTCTATTTTAAGCCATTGGTATTCCATACCACAGCACGTCATGCCCAGGATGTAACTGTTAGTCACCCAGAAGGGCTAGTGGACGGCAAGGTTGGAGGAGGTATCGGTCAGTGCTTGGTCGGGCTGGGGGGGCGAGTTATCGGTTGGCTGGTGGTGAGGTGTTGTATTCTCTTCCCTTGTTATTTCCTTTATCATTACTATTATTGGTGGTAGCAGCAGTGATCTGTGTTATACCTTTGTTACTAAACTGTTCTCATCTCAACCCGTGGGAGTTGCATTCTTTTCGATTCTCCTCTCCGTCCCTCCGGGAGTAAGGGGAGGGGCAAGAAGGGAGGGAAGTGAGTGAACAAGCTGTCTGGCTGGGTTTAAACCACAACAGTAATAAAGTTTGCCATTGTCCATTTTGGGTCCTTTTGGGGAAATGCTGGCAAAACATACAGTCATTTCCAGTGCACACACAAATCAATAGCTGTTTCCTGTTGAGTCCCAGTTCCATACGGATTGGAGTGCTGGGGAGCCAGTAGCTGTCATATTCTTGGAGAGGTGTTGAGAGGAAATGTCAATATTTAATGATGCCTTTTTGTGGTTAGGCGGGTGAGTTCTCTTAATGACACGGGAAGAAGCACAGCTCAGTCCTCACTGAGGATCCCATCATTCCACATAACCTGTTCACAGTGTGCAGAACAGTTACAGTCCTCAATGAAATCAGCAATTCTACTGGAACCTTTGTCTTAAATACTGTATGCTTCAGAGAGATTCCTCTTGCTTCTGTCCATGATGATCATCCTGGGAATAGCTGAGAAATGGCTGATTTCAGAGCAGGCTGGTACCTTTCACATGCATGTATTTTATAGAGACTGAATTAGTAAGGAGAGATTTTGAAGGGAGTGAGGCTCTCCGCTCCTTCAGGAAGTCAGTGGGAGTTGTGTGCCTAATTTCTATTTGTGCCTTCGGAAAATCCACTTCTAATTGACTAAATATTTGTACTACTGGCTGTGGGCACGGTGGCACAATGTGGCTTTCAAACCATCTGCTTCCATGGACTAAAACCCACTGGCAACAAACCTTGATTGGCAGAAGCTCGCCAGGGCTGGTTTACATTAGTTGAGGTTGCTGAGGACAAAACGATAAAGGAAAAAGAGAGGTCCAGGATAAGCAGAAATAAAAAGGACCATGGAAATAAATGAGCTTTGTTTCAGCACTTGAATGGACTTTACGCGTTTATCAAAAGACTTTCTTCTGGTCTTTAATGTTTCTGAAATAATGTGTCTCGTCTTCGAGCACTAATGCCAAGAAAAGCTGTCAAGCACTCCAGCAATTATCATATCCCAAAGGGATGTTGGTTAATGATTTCTCTGTAGACAACTTGGTCTTTCAGTTTTTGTGCTGAATTCCAACCCAGTGAAGCATTTTAGGGTTTGGTTTGATTTTTAATATTCAAGGAATATTCTGGAAATAGAGTTATTTACTGCCACCTCTTGATACTGGGCCTGCACCTTAGAAAACGAAGAATACAGGGTCAGATACAGGGATCAGCAATAGGTAAGGCAACAACCAGAGAGGAAAGATGCCTTTCCCAGCTTGTGGTCAGGCAGGGACCTGTTTATTGCAACCAGGTGGTATGTTTAAGGGCTGGATAATTTTGTAAGCAGTGATGGTTGCAGAGGTCAGCACAGGCAGTCCCAAGCCCTTGCTCTGAGCATCCTTGAGATCTGGTTGTGGATTTATAGTCAAGCTTTGTTCAGCTTCTCTTTGAAAATCCTTTGCTAGTGTATGTGAGCGGTCATTGGATCTCTGCTTTTAGCCTCATGCTCCCAGGTGTCATGAAGATTATCCTCTACGTTCAGTAAAAGCAGTTAACTTCACCGTGAAGTCTCCTCTCAGTAGACCCAGCTGAAAACACAGCATCAACTGAAGTCTGAGGACAAAACTGCATTCGGAAGTTGTGACCCAGTGAAACTTAACTGGAGGATTGTCATTGACTTAAAAATGGCTGGTGTTTCACTTGAATTCACTTTTGAGTGTCAGCTGGGCTTCAGCTAGCCTAAGCCCATGTTTTGGCACATACACCTGCTTCAGTTGTATGGGTAACTGCAGCTTTCTTGGTGAGGTTTTGACCTTTTGACAGGTAAATGTCCCTGGGCAGAATGCCTCCCCTATATTGTGATTATCTGCCAGGTATCTGTACAAACATTTATGGCCAGTTGTCGTAAAATCCCTGGCCCTACCTAGAGCTCAGGGGCCCTGTCCTACTGCAGCAGGGGGTCCAGGTTCTGTGAGCCATGCCTTAAGATGTGCCGGGGCTCATACTGGTTTCTCTCTTTGCTCATTTTTGCTGGACAGTGTAGGTTTTGCAGAGTTCTGCTTTTGCAAATATCCCCATTTCAGTGGGGTCCTGCCTTGCATGATAAATCTTGCACCCATTGGAAGTATTAATAATTAATTATTTGCAATAGGAAGAGCCCCAGATTTGGAAGTAGTTGCTGTCATGTGTTTTATTAATGGCAGTTTAATGATGGGATATACTGCTGTAATTTCTAGCTGGGTTCTTAATCTTTAAGTAATGAAGACAATTCTGGGTTGCCTCACCTAAGGATGGTAGGCAAGTAAAGCAACGTGGAGCTTATATTGCATTGCTTCTATTTCAAATCAAGTTTGTTTGTTCAGCCTTACACTGCACATGGAAGTAACTATGGCGATGAAATGTAGTAAAGCATCATTCATCCCTTTATGCATGACAAGTTGGCATGTCTTGGCCAGACGGAATAGGAGATCAGGAATCACTAGAGCCATTCATGCAACACATGTTGGTGAAGGAGTCCTATGTTGCTTGGCTTTTCTAGGCAGGCCACAGATACTAGAGCAGTGTAGCACAGAGAGAGTATTAGTGTGTAAGTAGAGACCTAATTTTCCACTTGCTTGACAAGGAGCTTGCCTCCTTCTTAGCTTTGTTCTCCCATTTTCCCCTCTGTATCAATGTCAGTCTTTTTCCTTTTGCTAAAGGATCCTTGTGCTCTCCATGCAGCCCTTTTTCTTGTCTCTGCCAGGGCAAATCCCCAGGCAGGGATTGTCTTTTGTCATGTGGTACTGCAGTGCTTAAGTGACATTAAGTCCTCACTAGCTTAGGACTTTTGTGCACTAGCATAAAAGAATCCTAAATGAAGTTCTGCCACCACTTTCCTCTGCAGGTTCAGGCAGGCTGTGCAAGCTCTATTCATTACTATCCTACTTTGTGGTGTTGAGATATTACTACTAGAAGTCACTTGCCCAGAGTGTTAAGGAAAGATGTTAGAAGATGTCAAGAAAACCTGGTGTTGTGATTCCACTCCATTTCCCTTTTATTAGATGGTATGTGGGTAGCATTAACTGATAAAATGAACTAATTGGTCATGTATTGTTAGCTGGTTTATCTGCAAAGAAGTGTTCAGGTTATTCTACCCTATCTGTGTCAGTGTGATATTGCAAGAACCAGTTAATAGTCATTACAGGATCAGAATATGAAATCCGCTGCATGGTGACTGAAGGCTGCCAGTGTAACTCAGTAACCTGATTTATTGCTCAGGTTGTGTTTAAGTACCTTCAGTGTTTCTCCACTCTTGTTTGTCAATAGGGCTAAGTATGAGCTGTTATCTGAGGAATTTCTGTTATTGACCGGTTGATGGAATTCAGATAAGGGTCAGTGTTGTTTTCAAAGTAAGTTATGTGGTTCTCAGTGAGAACAGACACCCTTATGGGATTATCAGCAAACAGATTAGCAGCTCACAGGGATTTTTCAGCAAAATCTGGTTATTTCCATGCTTACGGCATGGGTGTATCTAGTTGCTGGTTTCGTATACTACCACACAGGAGCTGTGCCATGCTAACTCAAACTGGAATCTTAAATTGCATCAGTCTGTGCTCTTTTTATTTTAAAGTTAGTGAGGAATCTGCTGTATCTGGCTGGGAATTCTGGGATGTTAATCAATACCTGTGTGTCAGACGTTAGAGAGGCTCAATGGGACTTCTGCAGGCAAGACATCACTCTGATTTTGGGACCTCAAGTGCCTGCAGAAAGCGGAAATACTCGTAGGTGGCTGTGTAATATGCGATTGTTGTCTGTGTTTTGAGGGTTTATTGGAAAAGAGTCAGGTCTGTGCAGCAGAAACTTCAGCTTTTGAGAGTGACCTTTCTCAGGTCTGAAATGGTTGGAAGCTGCAGTGTTTGCAGGATTTCATTCTGGTCTCGGTCACTTCACCACCTCTAGGCTGGCTCATTCTCTTTCCACCCCTCCGCAGAGGCTTGTGGCTGTGGCCATCTGAGCATCTCCCAAGGATGTGCCAAGCGATGAATGAGCTTTATTTAAGGCTGGCCCTGAAAGCCACTGCCTACGTTTCAGCAAACTGCAGGACGTGTCAACACAATCACTTGGAGGCTTTCAGCTTGCTGGAGCCCCTGTCAGCACTCTGCAGCTTCTGTGAACTGCCTGATCAGCAGTGCTAGGACTATTAATATTTATAAACCTTGAATAATACAGGGCTTTGGTGTACCTGAGAGACCATATGTTGGCCTCCAATCCCCAACAAAGCACCTGAGATCAGTGTGCCTACAACCCTGGCTGATCCACTGCTGTGGTCCCAGAAGGGGAAGGAGCTGGAGCTTTTCCCCTGGAGGGCCTCTGTCGTTGGATTTCTCCCTCCTTCATTAGTTACCAGAGCACATCATCTTCATCCTTCAGGGCCAAGCTGTGGGTTTATTTCTTTCCTTTTAGTCTGGAGTCTTTTATTGCTGTGCTGTGCATTTATTACAGGGCTTGTGACCTTGGTTTGGGTTTGTTTTTTTTCCACCCTTTGGTACAGATGCATTGATCTGGGTGTGGTTTGCAGGGAGAGAGGGCTCAGATTTTTTTTCCTTTTTAATTTAATTTTTGCTTCTAGCGGTTTTCTTGAATTGTGCAAAGGTGCTTGGTAACCATTTGGACACAGATGCCTCCAAATTAACATTTAATGTATGCGTGTGCAAAGATGCACCCTGATGAATAATGCATAGGAACGAACAGCTTGGTGATTGGGTTCAGTTCAGAGCGATATTGCATATGGATTAGCCGTTAGGACCCACATCAGCAGTGTTAATAACATGGATCAGGTGGAGACAGCCCAGCCAAACCTATTGTGTGCAGCACCGTTGGGATGAAAGTGGCTCTCCATCCCCGTACATGGGCTCAGCTGGACTTGCAGAGCCACGTGGGGTCTTCTGCTGAACCAAGCCCTTTGGATCGGACACCACTAAGGCTCAGAAACGACGGAGGCTCGGAAAGCCTTGCTCCACATCACCTGCTGCTGGAGCAGTTCATTTGGGTACAACCCCGAAACAATAAGTCAAAAAGGATCCCAGACACAAGCAGCTCTCGCAGCCACGAGGAGCAGGAGGGTGTGATAGAGCCCAGCAGCTCATGGGAGCCTCTGTGGGGCAGTTTTGGGGGCTTGGGACGTGGCTCTGACCCACCCCCCGAGCCGGATGGTGCTGAAGGGACAGCGCCCGCGGCCGGCCCGGGTGTCGTGTGCGTGTGGCCCCGCTTCTCTCACTCCAGCCCCTCACCTCTTTGCCCCGCTGTCCCCCCACGGCCCCCCATGCATAGGCGAGAGCGGAGTGGCAGAAGGGCTGCTGCGCTGTCTCCTCCTCTAGAAACCTTCATTCAGCTGGAGCCGCCTTTGGCTGCCTCCCCTGATCCCCTGCAGGGAGGGCCTGGGGGCTGCTGGCGTTGCAGAGGCTTAATTGACTCCAGAGGTCACTAATTTCAGCTCCTGGAGGTAAGTCGTGGTTAACGGCTCGTTTTCCTGTCTCACTCGGTTCCCACACCCCTCGTCCATCTGTGTGTCTTTCTCATTTTCTCTCCAGTGCCATCAATCAGCCCTTTTCATCCCCCGAAGAGGGTCCACCTGAGTCAAGGCACCAGCCATGCCCCAAAACCCAGAAAGATGAGTCAGCATCTTGCCTCCCACTAGCCCACTGACCCAGCCCTCCAGCTCTGCTGCTCTGAGAAAAGTGAGGAACAAAAGGATTCCCGGAGCACTCCCTGGCTCCACCATTGCGGGGCTGGGGGGAGGAAGAAAGAGCTCCTCACTGCCCTGCCTTGGGAACACGCCTCCAGAGCAGCGGAGGTGAGGGGGGGGCTCTGGCCCCATCAGCCTCTGGGCAACTCGTAGTGATAGCAGCAGCACGCCAGGGAAGGGGAGGGGGAAAGGGAGGGTGTGATGGGCGCCACTGCTCCAACCTGATCGAGTCCATTTGCCAATTCACCACGCGCATCACTTCCGGATCAATCCTCAGTTTCTGCTGCAGAGTGAGGATTTTTTTATTTTATTTTTTTTTTTTCCTCTCCTTTTCCCTCCCTCCCCATCTGGATGCTGGGAACTTGAAACCTCCTCCCTTGATTGCAGCAGGATCTGCCCCAACCTTCCCTTAACTTTGCACCGCATCACAGAAAACAGAGCAGCGAGCCACAGGCTACCTCGCACTGATGGGGGCAGGGGACCGTAATTGATGTTGCCGTGTCTCTAGGACCCTGAGCAATCGCTTGCTGCTTTTTTTTTTCCTCTCCTTTTTTCGTGTGTGTGCGTGCGTGTGTGTGTGTGAAGGATCCTCCTGGTTACTGCTGTTATTATTTTCCCTTAGCAGGGAGACCACACAAGCCATGGCTGAGAAGAAGCAGTCTGGGCGGCCGGGTGAGGAGGAAGAAGTGCCAGCCTTCTTCAAAAACCTGGGCTCGGGCAGTCCCAAGCCCCGGCAGAAATTCTGTGGCATGTTCTGCCCCGTGGAAGGCTCCCTGGAGAACAAGACCATCGACTTCGACTCCCTCTCAGTGGGCCGCGGATCTAACAAAGTGGTGGCAAAGCAGAAGGATGTTGCCCACCTGGGTCCGGATGCTCAGTCCGTCTATTCCAGGCAGAGCAGGCAGGGAGGGGAACCATCTGTTGATTTCGGGAGAAAGGTGGAGATCAGGAGTGCCACTGGGAAGGAGGCGCTGCAGAACCTGAATGACAAGGTGGGTGCTTATATATATGTGTGTGTGTGTGAGATGCCACTTGAGCACACGATAGGCTGCAGAAGGGATCTGTCCTTTCCACCCTGCAGTTTCTTGCCTTTATGTCACTTGCATGTATGTGGCTGCCAGTGTCTTCCTCTAAGAAGCAGCGTCTCTCCTAGAGCCTTTTCTAATGTCACCCGTGTGCTCTCTGCAGGTGTGTGTGTATGTGCACAAGGTGCAGGGCAGAAGAAAGGAGCTCCTGCTCCCACAATCACCCTTCCCTTCCCTTCCCTGCCTTCCTGTGTGCTGATAGAGATGGACTTTTTTCTTTCCTAAGCGTTTCCCCAGCACCACGGTAGCAGAATGCCCCACCCAGCTCAGTGACTGCAGCTCACAAGAACAGAAATGCAATTGTTAGCAAAGGAGCATCCCTGAGCATCCACCTACAGGGATCAAATCCCTGCAGGCTTCTTCCAGGGGAAACTCCTGCCCTTTCCTCCCAGGGGAGGACAGGCTCCAGAGTGACCCCTGGGAGCTGTATTTCAATACCAATTTCAATCAAGGCCTCTGGCTACAGTGGAGATTTTTGCCTGGGGAATATCTGGAACTTTCACAGGAATGTGGTGTTCTCTTAGAAACCCACTGAACTCCTCCCAGCCTTTTAGGACTCCTGAAGCTATTTTGTCACTCTCTTATGTGTCATGGTGTAATAAAACCTGTCCTCTTCCTGAGGCAAAACCTATTTAACCCACAGGTCTAGCTGACCATGCATGTTTGCTTGCTGCAATAAATAGATTTAAACAAGCTTTATTCAGATCTGAGCCTTGAAATACTCCATGGCTTCCTCTGACAATGCTCGCTCCCTTGCATAGGCTGGAAGAGCAGAAATGTATGAAGCACTGACAGCAAACTGACAAACTCTCAACATACAGGAGAAGAGTTTCTCTGAGCAGTCCGCCAGTGGTCTTACAGAGCAGTCCTTTCTTCTGGAATTGGTTTCTAGGATGTGCCCCCTGATTTTCACTGGTGGTATGGATTGCATGTACAGGGCAGAAATCTACCTGGCATTTAGAATATTGGTTCGTTCACCACTTTCTCCTGCTTTCAGAAATGTGCAATATTACTGTGAGTGTTACTGGGGGCTCATTCTCCCCAGATCAGATCTTTGCTTCTTCCTACTCTTGCTCCATCCTTCTGTATTTACACATATGACCAGCTGCTGTTATGGTAAGATCACAAAGGTAGGCCCGGATTTAAGAAGTGCTACTTACCAACCTTTAACTAGGAGTGGGATGAGCTCCACACCACTTCAGACCTGATTTGCCAAACCCAAACACACAAATGCCTATGGTTTGATTTGAACATGGTCAAGTGTCTACTAACTGAGTAACCTTCCATGCTGAATTAGTCTTGTTGAACTAACCAAGGTGCATCTCAAGGATGAAGGGCACACACCTTATCATCTTGGGGAGTCAAAGGTTTTGCAATTCAGGACACTTTCAGGACTAAGTTGGGCAATTTGAAGCAGTGATGCCCTGCAGGACATAAATCTAAGCAGGTGATAAATGAATTCTGAAATGATCAATTGTTTTGTGATAAAAGGATTCTGGTATAATAAAAACCTTTGAGTACAGTATGCTGGAAAATGACAAGTCCACACATTGGTTTAAAAGTGTGGGGTTTTGGTTCTACTTTAAAGATTATCATATAAATGTTAACTGAAGGTATGAAGTAATGGGATAGCACAAACCACTTGAGTTATTTCTCATTATCTTTTACATAACTGATGCCAATGGATTGTGTTGTGAGGGGTTCTGGGTAAGTGCAGCCTTTTATTACAAATGCCTTGCTATGGATTGGCACTTTATTGCAGGAGTGGTTTAGCTTTGGTTTTTCAGCTGACTGCATCCATGGCTTGAATCAGTGGTTAGATCCTTAGCAGATAAAACTGGCTTTACTTGAGTGTAGTTAATAGAAATGTGTTTAGAATCAAAGCTCAACGTGTTAAAAGATAAAAAGTGTTGCAGGAAGTGGTGTTAAGGGAAACTGCATTAAAATGATTTCAGATGGGAGTTAAAAAGCTTCTGAAGTTTTGCAGCTGAATTTGGCACCTTACTTGCAAACCTCTGTCTTAAGCATTTAATAGCATATCTGAAATAGGTTTTCCCTGGGTAGAAGGTCCACTCTTTCCTTGTGATAGGAATCTAAATTATATGCTAAATATATGCTAATTTACAGGATCTTGCGTTATTTCACAATAGGCTGGGAACCTTTATTGCCTTTTTTTCTTTAGCCTGAGACTGACAATAATTGCAATTTTTAGCAATAGGTGGAACAAACAACAGCAACCAAAAGACCATGTCATGAGCTAATGGGAGTGGGTACCCATCAGCTGGAGGCAGTGGAGACAGGTGGAAGTATTTGTGCCCATGACTGGATCCAAAGTGGGTTTGGAACCACAGCCATCCTTTCTGTCACTGTATGGAAAGGTCTTGTATTAATCTCCACTGAAGTAATTAACAAATGAAGATGGACAAGCTATGTTTTATTTTTCTGAGGTCTTTACTGTCCAGAGGATTAAAAAAAAGGAATGTAATTATTCCACATTAAATTGCAATATATTGTTCTGCAGGTGAAGATAAGGGCAATAACATCTCTTTGTGTCTGTCCTGTCTAGGGTATTGTGTAGCATCTATAATGGCCTCGCTGTATGGCCTCTGGGCCATGCTGCCTCATCATTCAGGGTTAAGATCATCTCTAGAGGCACCAGAAAGGCTCCGTTATCTTCTTTTGAGCAGTGCTTTGCAGTTAGGCCTCTGGAGGCAGCGTGACCTATTCAACAGGTCTGTAACTCAGCACAGCTGAGGGAAGCTCTGCCTCTTCCCAGCTGCCAGGCCTTGGAGAATTCCCTATGCTTCTTCCCATCTTAAACTTGGTCACTTCCCTGTTTAGACTGTTAATGGTCAAAACCCCCTTGGTGACTGCTTGCTTGACCTGAGTCATTTCTCTGTACTTCCCAGATTTCCCATGTGCATAATTGGCATTACTTCTGCCTTGCGCAGCTCTTTGGGAAAGAGATGGTCTCTTGGGGAACATCTGCAGGGAAAAGCAATGTTTGATTGCAAGAGGGATCAGCAAGCCTAGGGCTTGTTTTAACTGAGTTTGCATGGAGAGCCTGAGGACATGCCAGGACTCTTCAGCACAAGTACAAGGCCTGGGATCACAGGTCTCTTCTGAAGCTGATAGCTGAAGTTCCTGTTGCCATCTTGTTACTGCAGTGGCTAAGGTGGTTCCCCTGTGCAAGTCACCTTTTTTGCATCCTTTAGAAATAGTTTATTCCTTTGGGAATAAACTTTGGGACCTTTGGGAAGTGCAGAGCACCGGATGTCAACTACTATCTAAACCAACAAAGCTGTGTCCTGTTGTAATAAGTAACAGATACTATCAGAGACTAGGAAAATACTTTTTAGAATTCTTTTAGAATTGACAGGAGAGGGATCACTTGCAAAACAGTGTCAGGAAGCTTTTGACATGACTGGACTTCTTTCTAAATCCTCAGAGCTCTCAGGATCATGGTTATTCATTCCTGGAGAGAAATAATGAGTAACAGGACACTGTTGAGATCTCAAAATCATAATGTTCACTCTGGATCATTAATGGAACTGCTGTGTAAAAGCAAGAAGGTGTTTGACAGCTGGAAATGCAGTTCTGAGTTTAATTTGTTACAATGCCTGCCATTTTTCTAGCTTTGCTTTAGTAATCATTGCTTGCAAAATAATGTTACACCAATGATGGAGCAATTCCTGTCAGATCCCTTCAGAACCCTGAAGAGGACTGTCTCTTTCCAAAGAACATGATGTGGTAGTAAATGAACTGTGGAGCAGTGGCTTGGGCTTGGTTCAGGACAGTGAGGATTGTAGTGCAGCTGAAATGCTCAGGACGTTACTCTAACAAACATTCTGTGACAAGATCTCTGTTCTTAAAAGGTTATTTCTGAACCTTCTCAAGGTTTCCTGGGATTTTAAAGGAAACAAAATCAATTGGAAAGTTAATTTCAATTTTCAGATCATACGTACATTCCTATCGACCTGTTTGTGTGGCTGGAAAGTGAATCTCAGATTCACCCTCAGAACCTAAGACAGTCTGCATTCAAAAAAGATGAGGCTGTTTCCCTGAGCAGTTGTATGATTTTACCTCCTCATAATAGCATGTTTGATCTCTGTTGTCATTTCCTTATCATGGCACTTAATGTTTTCCTGTAAGGTATTAAAACAAAGATGTCCATTGGCAGGTATAATTTATAGTGATTAATAATTCACAGCACTTTCATCCTCTTTGGGGAAGGACAGATGTACTCCTGCCATGTATCAGCCTGTATTTAATCCTCCCAACACTTCATACGATGCAGGGGGTTGATGGATACATGGGAAACCCCTTTCAAGCCACTGAGATTCAGAGCTGATGCAGCAGTTGGGGCAGAATCAGGACAGAATATTAGGGTGTGATCAGGGAACTTATTAAAGCTCTTCTGGCCTTTTGGTCCTGCTGCCTCTGATTGTTGTAAGAGGAGCCTCACTGACTTTGGCGGGGGGGGTCTCCCACAGGGAGTAGGGATTAGGAGCTGTAACAAGCCCAAAGGGAAATCTAGAGCTCGTTGATGCTGTAGTGCTAGAATTGCAGATACTTCTAGGAATGCTTGAACTCCATCTCTGATCCCTCTTTTCGTGCCAGTTTTAAAATGTGTATTTCCATTTGCAGGTTTTATAACTGCATAGGAAAATGTCCTTGTGGATGAACCTTGAAGAAATCAGTAGGAGTAAAAGCAGTTGGGTGTTGCGGAAATTCTGTGGGGTTGGTTGCAATTACACTGCAGTTCCTTAGAGAAAGGGTTTCTTTGTCCCAGCTTTGTCGCAGCCATCCAGTAACTCCACAGTGGGAATAAAATTCCTTGCTAAGTGCATGATGGTAGTGTGCAGAATCTGTAAAGTTAAGATTCAGAGCTGCTGTAAATTGATTTCCACTGATGCCTGTGATGATTTATTTTAGCACAGACTATCAATGTGCAGAGATTCTCATATTCTTGTGCCATTTTCCCTCTAGACTTTTCCAGAAGACAAATTTAGACACAAACGCTCCGTTAATATGTGCTTCTGTTGCAAAGAGCCTGCACAAGATGTCCTACACCAGCTGGTATCTGTGCAGAGATGGCTGACAGCAACTCTGTGTATCCACTAGCCAAGATACCCCCAACTAAAAGGAGTATCCGAAAGGGTGCTCAGGCATTGGAACAGGCTGCCCAGGGCAGGGCTGGAGTCACCGTCCCTGCAAGTGTTCACACACCGTGTAGATGAGGCCCTCAATGACATGGGTTGGTGGTGGCCTTGGCAGTACTTACCTTGGGGTAAAGGTTGGACTTCGTGATCTTAAAGGTCTTTTCCAACCTGGCTGATTTTGTAATTCTAACTACCCTAAGGCTAAGGACAGGCCAGAGACACTCAGCCCATGCAGAGCACAGCTGTGGATGTGATGAAGGTAGAGACTGGCAGTGCAGATGTGGGCATAATGCTCTGTTTTATGCATTTCCTCCCCTGTTCTGCCACTTGGGGAATGTTGTCAGGGCCCTTAGAAGTGCTTATAGAGCTTAACTGAAGGTGGTTTATGTTCTGCTGTTCCACTGCTGATGTGACTTGGCTGCAGCAGCCTTGCTGGTCCTGCAGTGGCTGCAGGCAGGAGCTGGGTTGGCTGGCCAGCCTTCCCTCATCACTTCCCTTCATTAATGTTTGGCAGGGAAGATTTGGCAGCACTTGTTCTCTAGCACCTTGTAATTTTAGCCTGCTCAGCCTGCAGTAATGGACCGATGGAAGACAAAGGGCACCAACATTATCTAGAAATCCCATCACTTCCCACAGTACCTTGGCAGGTGATGGATGCCTGTGGCTTTACCAGAGGAAAGAACCAGCTTTTGTAAAAGCAAAGAAAGATGCAGGTGGATATCTTTGTATTTTCTGATTCTTCCCCACTTGTTCTCATCCCAACATTGTCCTTTAGGTACATGTCTTCTCCTTCCCTCCTGGTCACCTCTCATCAAGTGTGTTCTTACAGCAGCTAATATTGGTTCCTTGCTTTTGCTCAGCCAGTTTGTAACTACATTAATCACTTTATTTATTTTGACACCCTTTTAGCTCGTTGCTAAAAGGAAAGAGAATTGGGCCATATTGGCAATTGATGTAATGGAGTGAGAAGATACACCTCGGAGCTCAGCTCTGCTTCCTCAGGTACACGCTAAATCATACAGAAGACTATAAAATCTGGTGCTGTGTAGATGTTGAATATTAACAACCATGTTTTTCAGCCCTTTAATCTCTTAATTTATTTTATTCTGTACTACTTAGGTTCTTGCAACATGGTGATGGGAAGGAAAAGCTAAGTGGCAACTGAAGATTCGTTATTACTTTCTGAACATAGTCACTACTGGATTCAAGTTCTGGAATGTTTTCCAGAGGCCAAGAACTGCTGTTCTGAATTAGCCCCTGTTCAGTAAGGATTGTCTTTTAAAAACCAAGTATTTTAAATAGCTATCTTGGAACAGATAAGAACAGCTTTAGAAATATTAGGGTATCATGCCTTTAGAGGTGCTTCTGTTTCTTCTACCACTACTGCAGTTCCACAACTTTTAGCATAATGTGGAGGGATGACCTGCCCATGCTCATGGAGGCGAGTCAGTGCTGGAGCTTCTGGGTTCCTGCACGCATGTTTGTGGTTGTTTCTTCATAACCACATTACTGCTGCTAGGGCAGTTGGACTTAGCACCTCTGACCAGCTGCCCAAGGCCCTTGATGCTCTCTCTCAAGCTCTAGGCAGTGTTTGCTTCCTCTCTGATAGCTCAAGACACTCTTTTGCCTAGCAAGCAGAGGCAAGAAACCACTAAGATCTAAAACTGAGGAGGAAAGCTACCATTAAAGGGGCGAAAAAAGGAACAGTTGCACTGTCTAAATTTAGAAATGTGATGTAGAAGCTTTCTTCCATGTTCTGAGCAAAAACATGCTGAGGTTTCAAAACTTCTCCCAGCACAGATCAGAGAGGGGCAGGATAACCCCTTTAGTATTGTCTATTCTAATCATTAAATCAAAATACAGCCTTGCAGGTTAATGAATGATTTTGCTACTGTCATAATGAGCCACTCTTTCATATGCTACTAATTGGATATTAACTGATTGGCATATTAGTTACTTTAATGTTGCCTGTTGCTTTACCTGTACCCAGGAGAAGCATATTTACTCTTTTCCTTGTAGCCTCCTGTGAACTAACGTACAGAGAAGGTCCCGACGGTCATCTGTCAGAGCAGATGTGACCTTTAAAATGATTTATTGCAGTAAATATACCGTAAGTTTTCACTACTTACAGGCCATGCATGGTGTGTGGCACGAAACTAGTTTGGTCTGTAGCAATTACAACATTTTGTGATGGGAGAAGTTTGCCATTTGCTTTGTGTGATGTATACGTGCTCCTGAGTGAGGGAAGAAGGTAAGTCTTTGTGGTCACTAACTGTTAAAACCTTCAAGCAGAATTGGGCTTGTGCTATTTCAGAGCTCTCCAAAAGGTGCCTTGTACCTTCCCTTGGCTGGTGTAAGAGGAACTGGGGTAAGCAGATGTATTTTGAGTGGCAGTCCCACACTCTGGCCTTGAACCCCATCTCTCTTCATTGCACTGGGGCAAGCACACTGTAAATAACAAGGCAATATTTATGCCATTTAATGCATTTCTTTCCTTGAAGCACCAGCTTAGTGAGAACAGGGACTGAGAAAATTAAGCCTCCAAGTGTGACTGAAGCATTGAACACGGAGTTTGCAACACTGGAGTAGTAACGAATGGTCAGAGTGACAGGAGAGGACCATTACGGCTGTGTGCTCCCATCCCAGATTGCCTTGGCACTAAAGCTTCAGGTTAGTGACTAGGGGAAGAAGCGTTCACTCTGGGCTATGTTTTCTGAACAAGGAGGTGTGGGAAACGGCATTCCCAAATCGTGCCAGAAGTGGTGGCACTGCAAAGGGCCGGGAGCAGCTACAATCCTTGTTCCCCCCCCCACGTTTGCTAGCGCTGCTTTAGCTTTCCGCTCGGTTAGCGCCGAGAAGGGCGGGGTGGGACAAAGAAGATGGAGGGCAGCGCGCTTACCGGCTCGCCGGGCACAGCCCCGGTGGCTAATAGAACGAGGTAGAAAGAAGGAGGGGGGGAGGTCCGCAGCCCGCGGGGGTGCGGGCAGGTGCTGGGTTTGCTGCGGGGTGCGGGCGGTGCCTCCCTATCCCAATCGCACCCCGATCCCATCCCCGACAGCCGCCGCGCCGCAGCAGTGGGGCCCGGTCCCCCCCCCCCCCTTTCCCGACTCCCCTCTCCCGCGCCGCAGGTCCCGCCAGCAGCGCGCGGCGCCGCGCCCGCAGTGACGTCTCCTTTGCGCTAATTTGCATATCGGCTCTTTCTCCCTTCCCCATTGCACGGCGGCCGCTTTTTATCTGCATCCCGCCAGGCTCTCAGCCAATGGCGGCCCGAGCTAGCGCGGCCCCTTGCTGGCGGGAGGGACGGGAGCGGCCGGGGCCGCCCCGGAGCGCATGCGCTGTGATCTTCACCCGCGCCGACGCCGCCGTTGGTGTCGGCGCTGCCCCCTCCGTGGGCCGGGCTCGGCGGGGCTGGGCTGAGCTCTGCGGGGCTGGGCTGGGCTCCGGGCAGAGGGAAGAAAGGGAGGCGCGCAGGGCTGGCTGCTGCTCCCCTTCCTGCCATTGCGGAGAGCAGGGCTCGCCTCCCCGCCGTGCCGCGCCCTACCCTACCCGAAGGAGCCCCCCCCTCCCTTCCTTTCCTTGGGATTGCGTCCATTCGGGATCGGGGGATTGATTTTTGGGTTTATTCTGTTTTTTTTAATTTCTCTGGTGGAGGGGAGGTCGGGGAGCAGCTGCTGCACGGGAGACAATAGCGCCACAGCAGCGGCCCCGCTTCCCCATCAGAAATAATAGAGGTATTATTGAATAACTGAATTGGGGAGCGCATTCCCAAGATGTCTTATCAGGGGAAGAAAAATATCCCACGGATCACGGTGAGTGGAGCGCACGGGGATGGGAGCGGGGGAGGGGTGTGCGGGGATTAAGCCCTTTGTGTGCGCGGGGAGCGGTGGCGGGTTCCCGGCGGGATAATGGGATCAGGCTGCAGCAGCGAGGAGGGGGGAGCGCGGAGCGGGGCGAGGCCGTCGGCAGCACCGGTGTCACCGGGGACAGCGGAGCCTCGCCGCGGGGATGGAGCCCCCGCCGCCCTCTTGCCCCCAGCGCCCGGCGGAGGCGGCTCGGAGCCCCGCGGCTGGCGCTGGGGATGGAGCGGGGTTGGTTTTCCTTCCCCGAGAAGCTTCTCGCAACGCGCCCATTTCCCGGTGCGATCCTGGGGGAGAAGGGAAGGAGCCGTTATATAAACCCCTCCCTTGGTTCCTTCATGGTGGGAGCTGATTTAGGGCAGGTACTGCGCTTCCAGCGATGCTAACTTCTTACGTAAGAGAAGATCTTCGCATCTAACGGGCTGCAAGAGCCCATTTATGTTTTTGACACAAGAGTTTTTCATTATTGGCAGCGGTTCCTTCTCCCAGCCCCGTGGACACACCCATCCTCATCCTCCTTCTTCCCCAGCCTCGGAGGCAGGAAAGTGAGCTCAGAAATGGAGCTTTGATGTGTGACATTGGTGCAGGAGCTGCTGGGCTGCACAGTTGCGTTTTAAATGATGTGTAGGAGGTGCAGGGGATGCACAAAATCGCGATGTGAGAAATGGAGCAGCCTCTCTTTTTGTTTGGGAGGGCGGTTAGCTTCCCTGCTCTAGCCCGATGGAAGAGAGTTTAAAAAGATGCCTCTGTTGAAACGATGGAGGTTACAGCTGAATCACTGTCATGAGCCAAAAGTAGCGTGACGCATTTTCCTTACGACTGAGTGCTCTGATTGATGCTGCGTGCACCCGATGCGATTCCGCAAAGATAAGGGGTAGAAAAAACATCACATTCTGGTCCAATTTGCTGTTGTGTAAACCTGGAATTCATTCCCCGAGACAGATGCTTGAAGAAAGAGGCTAATCCATGCCTGGCTATCCTGTTCTCACTGCACCAGCAGGGTAAATACGCACAGATTCAGCAGCAGGCCCTTGCGCGGGTGTGAGCTGCGAGCGCTTTTGTCTCCGAGGTGGTTGAAATGAGCAGAGGGGTTCACACTGGTTTCAGAGCCCACCACACAGCTGCAGCAGGAGACAGCAGAAGCGTTCCCAGCATCATTACAATGCTCCACGCTGCAGTTTCATTGCTTATTATATGTATTTATTTTTCCCTCCTTTCCTAATCGCTGCCCACTGCATTAGGATGTGGGCTGTCAGTGACATCCATGGCCAGACAGCCCCATTTCAGTAGTAGCTGGCTGTTTCAGTATCACAAGGCGTCTGCACTAGAGGTGGGCATCAATACTGCAGTGTTTCTGGAGATGGTAAACATGTAGGACAGTGCTGTAGAGCCCGCCATTGAAAGACAAGCGGGTTTTTCACGCCCCAAGTGAATTCATTCAGGCTTATTGGCATTCACAGCAGATTCTATATTTAAATCTTGGGGTTTTCTTTCTTTGTTCTTTTTTCTAAATGGGTGGCGTTACGCAGGGAAACTCTCCATTGCAGCAGTAGGAGGGAGGAGAAGGAGAAAAAGGAGGAGAAAGAAGAGGCGCTTAACATCTCGTAGATGTTTAGCAGTTACATAAAAGGTGGATATAATGATATAAATCAGTAGCTGATGCAGTTCATGTCGCCCTTTTGTCATTGAAGAGCCATGTCAGCTTGTGTCAGTTGAGAACCAGGTGCTCCAACTGTTCAGTTTTATTATAAGCTCTTTAGCAAAACGCCTGATTCTTTTCTTCTGTTTGACCACTGGAGTCCCAGCTTGAAATAAGGGCCCTGAGCACCACTGTCACTGTCTTACATATACTTACGAGAAGTAAATGGGCACCACCAAGTCAAAGTCCTGCTTTCCACCCGTCCCTGAAGTCAGGTTTTGGTTTTGCCAGTCTTTGGCAGTGCTGTTCTGGTTCTTTGTTCCTTTACCAAGATGTTTTGGGGAGGAGGAAAGAGAATGAGACTAAGTCCAAGTGCAGATTTCAAGGGCCATGGTGCAGTTTAAACTGAACACTGCATAATGTGTATATGTCCCTAATATAGGGAAGATGGAACCAGAGGATCACAGCAATTGCGCTGCAGTGTGTTTCACCCTGGTTTATGACTATTGCATAAAAAGATGAGTTTCGTTTTGTCCTGAAATCTTGCAAAAATGAGATGTGGCTTGGGCTGAGGTACAGGCACATCTGCTGGCTGCCTGGCTGCAGTTACCTTTCTGTTCCTGTCAAACTGCCTCCTCATTTGAGGACATTTTAATGACCATGTTGTTGAATCCTTCTCTTCAACTGAATCTGAGCTTATTTCCATCCGATGAGGCAGTGGTGCTCTGGAAAGGCAGCAAGAGGATCCACTGCATCGAAACATCACTCAGTTGGCCAAAACGAGTTTGTTTGTGTTGTGTAACTCGTGGCAACAGACTTTTGGTCCATCTCCCTGACAGCAGTTGACTCGCAGTGAGCCAAGCCCTGACTCCAGTGTGTGGGTGCGTATAGGAAAGTGTGCTTATGACCAAGGCAGGGCAGAAAATAAGAGATGTGGCTGTTACACATCCGTCACAGTATTATTTAATGCCTGTGCTGTAGGTGATGGTTGCAAGCTGCAGGTATGGGTGAAGCTGCCAAGTAGACAAGCCTGCTGGAATCCAACTCCCTTTCTATTCTCATTCTTTTTTTGGATCATTAGTGTGATGAAAGGGCTTGCAGATGAAATAAGGTATTTTATCTTCCCAGTTGAAAGTGCAGCAGTTGACTTGTGTTTTGACGTGTACTTCTGAATAATGCAGAGGATGCTTCCATCTCTTTTATCTCTGAGGTGACACTGCAGGCTGTCAGCTTTCTCACAGCATAACCATGGCTTGTTGTATGCTTCTTTGTTGCAGAGTGATCGTCTTTTGATCAAAGGTGGTAAAATAGTGAATGACGACCAGTCTTTTTATGCGGACATTTACATGGAAGATGGGTTGATAAAGTAAGTGAAGAGTAATAACCATGTTGCAATTGAAAATGTGCAGAAATATACTGCAGATTAACAAGGGATGACTCAGTGACCTATATTAAATTGCAAGGAGAAGTGAGTTTTCCATGGTGTTTGATGGAGGAACTTTACAAACAAGGTGTTGAATTAAATAAGCAAATGGGCCCAAACCCCACTGTTACTAAAGCATGGGTCAGAGGAGGTACTTGGGCTTAATTTTAGCCATGTGCATAGCCCCATGCTGAGGTGACACATATGTTAGAAGTTATCTGTGTTGTAACATTTTACCAGGCTATGACTTAAGGTTTTGAAGCCAGAGTTCAGCATCTTAACACAGTTAATTCTGGTTTTGGGTAAGAGGCTGGACTTAGGTGACCTCTTGAGGTCTCCTGCGGTGCTGTCTTCTGTGGTTCTGTGATGCAAGGATCAGTCCAGTCCCCCTTAAAGTTAAAGGTCAACAGAATCCCAGCCTGGTTTGGGTTGAAGCGACCTTAAAGCTCATCCAGTTCCAACCCCTTCCACTAGAGCAGCTTGCTCCAAGCCCCTGGGTCCAACCTGCCCTTGAACACTGCCAGGGATGGGGCAGCCACAGCTTCTCTGGGCACCCTGTGCCAGCACCACCTCAGCACCCTCATGGAAGAGCTTCTGCCTAAGAGTTCATCTCAGTCTCCCCTCTGGCAGGTTAAAGCCATTCCCCTTGGCCTGTCCCTACAGGCCCTTGGCCAAAGTCCCTCTCCAGGTTTCTTGTAGGTGCCTTTTAGGTATTGGAAGACTGTTACAAGGTCTCCCCTGATCCTGTAGTTTAAGGATTGAGGTTCGGACCTCTTTCCAGCATGCTGCTGTGTTTTCAGTCCCAAAACATGCGTATCTGGCACGTTGAATATGTATTACATATCTCTTTGGAAAATTACTCCTAGGAAAAAAAGGATGAGGCAGAGGTTACAAACAAGGAATTTTCCTGTTCTGGCTGAAGGGGCAGCACATGTGCTTTGTTAATCAAGGTTAAAAGTTAAAGGAGCCAGCCAAAGACAGTTAATGAGTTGCCATAAATGTATCATCCACTGTTGCTCTTCCAAAAATAGGTTTGTGAAGAGCTGGACTGGAGAGGCCTTTGAGGGTCTCATCAGGGATTTGGTAACCAGTATCCTCATGGGTTTGTGTTTGTGCAGGGACTACATAATGCATGAAAGTAGACTGTACAGAGGCAAAAGCTCTTCCAGTGCTCTCAAAACAATGCTAACATCAAAATTGCTGTTAGGCAGCTAGAATCAAGTGTTGAACTGGCACTTGGCAACCTCAGTCCAGCCCCAGTAGAGCTGCTCACAGGCTCTTGCTGGGTTTGGTGCAGTGATCATCTGCCAGTCTGGTTTCTTGTCCTTCCTGTTAAGTCTAATTTTGTCCTGAGGTCCTAAAGTTAGTTGCACACTTTGCTCTTACTTGTACAAGTGCTTCGAGGGGAAGGATTGGAATTAAATGATCTTAAGGTCCTTTCCAGCACTAACCATTCTATGATTTTGTGTATTCATCCTGATCCTGTAAGTTGCTTTATATGGAAAAAGAAAGTGCTAGCCAGGTTAAGTAGCACAGGGGTGTATGTTTACGGGCTGTTTGCCTTGCTTGTGTCTGACTTGCTGTTTGAAACCCATTTACCCAGGCAAATAGGAGAGAATCTGATTGTGCCAGGAGGAGTGAAAACTATTGAAGCTCATGGCAGGATGGTGATTCCTGGAGGGATTGATGTTCACACCCGCTTCCAGATGCCGGAACAGGGGATGACATCTGCTGATGACTTCTTCCAAGGGACCAAGGCCGCGCTGGCTGGGGGCACCACCATGATCAGTAAGCTGGTTGTTTTTTCTCTTTCAATTTACTTCTCTCTTTCTCAGATAAGTTCAGAAACTGCAGGCTCTATAAGTCGTGTATTTTGGACCAGGTTGCTGAGATAAGCTTGTGTAGGGGTAGGAAAAGCAGTGGCAAAGCAGGACCCCAGGGTTTCTACATCCTACAGCTGTCAGGCATTCCACTCATCCTCTCTGCAAGATTTACCTTGTTAGTTCAGATCCAGGAATCTGACTTAGGCAGATTCTTGGCTCTGCTCCTACTGAAACCAGTGTCACTTTGACCTCTGGTACCAGCAGCAGATTCTCCACATTGCTGTGCCCCAGTGCCTTTCTTCATGATGTCTATGGGTAGACGTCCATCGTATGGTTCACACCCAGAAGCTTGGTGTCCATGTACTTTGGGTCTTTGAAAACCAGGCCACTTGTTTGAAGATTTGCACATAGCCATGTAGGTACACAGCTGTAGCACCAGGATCTGGGTTAGCACTGTGTCATAGGTGCTCATGTCCTCTTTTGGAGGAAGAGAGAAATCGGGCAATGAAAACATCTCAAAGCAACAGACAGACTGACTGACTGCTGACAGCAGGATCAGACACTCCCAGTGTTCCCTCTGGCTCTAAAATGCCTCACAAATGACTTCCAGGCCGTCTGTCCCCATTTGTGTTGGCTACAGATGCTTGGCTAGTCAAAGCCAGGATCTTGAAGCTCCATAAGTGAGTCATTGTTAACCTTGGTGGAGCTAGAGGCAAAAAATACAACCCTGTGTTGCAGTGGAGCTGATCATGTGTAAACTGTAACCCGGCGCCCTGGAGTCTGTTGCCGCATACGGGGATCAAGGATAAAGGTGTAAAGTGATACAGTAGTTGAGCGTCTTGCACTCTTTCATGTGCTCTGAGGTGCTGCCACTTCAGAGGAGGGGAGTTAAAGTACAGAGAAATACTGTCTGATCCACGGATATAAGGAGATCTTGGGCAGAGCCAGGAATCAGCCTAACTCCTTGGTTCAAACACAGCTCCTTATGGGGGTGGTTATGAGTGATGCTCTGATGGGTGGGCTCTGACTGATTGACACAGAGGTTGGGAGTAGGAGCCAAGGGTCCAAATGCAGCTGGACTATTCGTGTTTCAAAAGCAAATCTTTTATTTTGGGTCTGGACCGTACTAAGAGGCTGTGTCTGGCCCATGAACTTGGTCTAATGCTTCAAACGGATAACCTTGGAATAACCCAGGAAATGATTTTTCATAATGTTATCACTTTAGAGTACTGTGTATGAAGATAACGCACGCGTGCAGAGAGCGCGAAGTGGGAGTGTAGCTGCGGATGGTCTCGTTCTGCTTCTAATATCCGGTTTTTCTTCAATCTTTGCTGTCAATTTAAATTAATAAGACTGAAATGGTATTTTCTTTTCAGCTTCAGTTCACTGACTTTGTTCATTGGCTGCTCCTTTGTCATTAGTACACCTGGTTCACACTAGAATTACCACTTTGTTTTTTCTTGTTAAGCTGAGTTAGATCAAAATACCATTCTCTGCATTTGCATCTGCCCTTCCAGCAGCACCATTTCCCTCAGAGGCACTTTTTAAAGCATTTGGAGCAGAAATTGCTTAGGCAGAATTTTCTGCAGTGGCCCTTTGGTTGCTGCCTTTTGCCTGTGCAGGGCCTCATACTTCAGAAACGCTTGGGACCTTTCCCTGAAGGCATACCTCTGTACTGCCTTTGTGACTGTAGGGTCTGAATAGTTCAGAATTACGGAGATGATGGAGATGGATGATGGAGAGACATCTCTGGATGGGTATCTGCAACTAGAGCTGAGGATAAATAATCCAGCTAGACTTCAGTGCTTCAGAGCCCCTGCTCTGTGTCAGCTCTTCCCTCAGCAAAATTATACCATTGCAGAAAGGTTTTTCCACCATGAAGCTGCCCCAGTGAATGTGCTCTTGGTGGGTGGCCTTTGGTTTTTCCCAGAACAGGTGGGAGTTGAGCTGTGGCTGATGGCAGCATTTTTGTGCTGTTAGGATAAATGGGATAGCATTTAGTGAACTCGACTCATAATATCACAACCAAATTTCAGCCTGAAAATGACACACTCGGGCTTGTCATTGTATATTTTTGTGGGAGAACCTCATCCATGTTTCTTCGTTTCTGCTTTAAGGAAACTCTTTATGATTTATTTACAAATCCCTTCGTCTGGTTTTCTCTTTCATACATAGCCCTCAGTTTGGGCAAGGAAACAGGTTAGTCGGCTTTCTGCTCCAATTTGTTTCACATTTCCATGCAGGAGGGCACTTCCAGGCTGTTTACAGTCACTGGAGGGAAATATTTGTTTTATGTACATTTTTCAGTGAAATGCAAACAAGAACCTTGGCTGGGGCTCTCTTGATCGTTGGATGTACAGAAACCGTGGGTGAAATCCTGACTTCAGCGAGGGAACCGAGAGCGGTGTCATTGAGCTCAGCAGTGCCAGGAGCTCCCCCTGCGTGTCTGCTTTGGTTTCAGTGAACTGCATTTTGAGCTCAGCTCAACTTCGATGTTGTTCCTTTAATTCTCATTGCAAACACATCCAAAGGAAGCACACAGGAGTTCAAGAATGTAACCTATTGTTTCCAAGCCCTGTTCTCATTTGTTTCCTTTCCCTTTTAAAGTAAGTTCATTGCTAGAGCATCAGAGAGAGGAGAATCTGACTCTCAAGTGGTATCAAATAGAACAGCCCCATTTTCTGTGTGGAACCAGTGGAGATCTATCCTGGTGGGATGCAGATCTCGCTCCAGTCCGTGCTTTCTAGCTCATCCTCTGGTCGGCTGGAACGAGAGAGTGCCCTACATTACCTCTGGTCCCATTGGGCTCTCCAGTCCTGGCTTTCCTGCACTCTGCTCTGCATTGCTTCACTCACAAGTTGGGGCTGATTTGTTTTCCTAGCTGCTCATTTCACAGAGGCCACCTGACCAGGAATTCCAGCTGTGATCCTTCTGTCTCTGCCCTCTCCAGTGCCAAAGTCAAGACTCCAGCTGACTCTGCTCATGTAGGAGGAAACGGAGTTCGTTTTGCTGAGAGATGATGTATTGGGATAGCATTGGTTGTTCTTCTGAAATGGCAGTTTGCATGATCCTTTTTCCATGCCTGCCTTAAGCCAGTTTCAGTGTGGATGTGTCAGCCGAGGGTGAAAGGTGCTGCATGTGTTTCAGGATAACATTTCTCTGGAAAACAAACACCCTTTTAACATGTCAGAGTGCAGAGTTTGGGCAACAAGTTGAAGGGAGGATTCTGGGATGCTCTGCAGAAGACTTTGGAGGAGAGAGGAGTGTTAGGCTCCAGCTGATCCTCTGATATGTTTAATGGCCTAGTGAGAACTGCATCTCTCCAGACCAGCTCCCACGCACATTTCATACCCCCCTCCCAAAGACCATGCTTCTTCCTGGGTATCTGCTGGCCTTGAGAGAAATTGCTTGCTGACATTGCCTGTGTTGACTCAGTCAACCACTGTTATAATCATAGAGAGAAATTACAGTGAGAGAAATTATAGCTCTTTATGGTTTGGTGACTTGGAAGGCAGCTGCCTTTTGAACTTGACTAGCAGTTACCCTAATAACATGGAGAACATGCACTGGGGATGTGAGCCTTAGTGTCTTGGGAGGTTCAGAAAATAAAGGGGAACTTCATGCAGGCTGCAGTCTGCTTCCTAATACTGTACCCTGCTATTAAAGAGAGAACTCACGTGCAGCATGGCAGAGGTTTTCAGGAATGTGTTGGCTGCTCGGCTCCAGTCAGATCTGTAGTGAGTTGACACCAGGTCTCCTGGGTCATCCTGAAGATCACTGCCTTGCTAGGAGGAATGTTTCCAGCTTAGCATGCTTCCTCACCTCTTGGTTTTGGAACTGAGCTGATTCTACCCTACTAGGTGCTGCTATTTTATATGATTGGGGTTAGTCTTAGAGAGGAGGGCAAGAGTCTAAATGGTGGGCAGAGGAGAAGGATGGACAGACAGAAAAGGAGGTGACAGCAGTGGTCATGCAGTAACTTGTGGCTGAGCTGGCAGTGTAAAACCAAGTGCTTTGAGTCCAAGGGCAGCCACCACAGAGCTGCAGTGTCTGCCCCAGCTCTGTGCACACAGCGCTGCATTGTTCCGCAGACACCAGCCTGGATTTTGTCTCTCTTTGCACCCAGTTGCAGACATAAAAGAGGAACTGTGTGGCTGGACCTGGCACTTCAGCTGGGCTGTGCTGGGGTGGATGGCTGGTCTCGCTTCCTAGCAGCTGCTGGTGGTGGTTCTACAGCAAAGACACATTTAATTCTGTAGACATAATGAAAATGGCCACTTGCAGAAAAGGTTATTGCCGATTTACATGGGTAGAGGCTTCCTTGAACCCAGTTACTAAGATAATGCTGTAACCACACAGGAGTGCAGAGTCCCTCTGGCCCTTTCTCGTCTCTCCCCAGCTCCTCTTGGTGCTTTTTATACCCCCCTCCTCCTTGCCTCTGCACTGATTCAGGCTGAATCTTGTTTGCTTCGCTGACTCCCAGCTTGCTGCTGTGATGCTGGTGGCTCTCATTCAGAGCAGGCTTAAAACCATTCATGAGAAAGTCAGTCCATCAACAAAGATGGGCACTCCCCTGTGGTGAGCTCCTCTTCCCAAGCTTTTAAACCCTTCTGAAGTCCATCAGGCGTCTCTGCCTGCAGTGGTGTGTGCAGCTACTGTTGGGCTGACAGCCTGGTTTGCCAGGGCTGGCTCTGCTTCCCTGCAATGCTGGATGGGATCGCCTCTATTGTTCTGATGGGCTTTCTGAAGGGGGTCTCATTGGAAGTGCAGGAAGCAAAGCTGCCAAGTCCTTCATGTGTCTTGCCAGTTAGCACAGAAGGGAACAGCTGTTCACTCCTCAGCCTACGTTGTGTGTTATAGTGTGGTTTATTATTTTGCTTTCCCCTTTGGGCTGCAACTATTGTTTGTCATCTCTTTGCTGCTGAGAGGATGGGCTCCTGTGAGGAACAGATTGAGAGAACAGGCTCCTGTGGGGAACACATAAGGACTTCAGGAGTTGTGGAGCTTTGCCTTAAGTTATGCAGGAGGCCTGTGGGGTGAGAGGGTCTTTAACCCTGGCTGTCAGACTTTGGGGCTGATTTATCTGCCCACCACCTTCTTAGTGCTGAAAGGTGAAATCAGCAGTGTCTGGTGTTGGGCTGGAGTCCTGAAGCAGCTGCAGTCCAGCACAGCTTGTTTGTCAGTCAGTCTCTTGATGTTTTTCCCTATTATCCCATCTTTTGCCTTCCCCAGGGCTGCTCTGGATCCTGGCCCTTGCTCCTTTCCCAGCCTTTTGTCTCTTTGGCAGCACCAGTTCTGTTAAGGAGCAGGTGAGCAGGGCCCTTGCTCTGTTTGTTCTGATCTGGACCAGCTCCACTCCTGTCACTGCAGAGGAAGGAGTGGATGGAGGCTATTCCACACATGCTGGAGACTGGAGACTCTGCTTTAGTTGGGAACAAATGGATCCTGAAATGGCAGCACCACTGAGTGCAGCCGTGTTCCTGCAGATTTGACTGACCTAGATTTTTCCATGCATCCAAAAAGAGGGATTTGGCACTCACTCGGGGGAAATAACCAGTGCTGTCTGTTTATGCAATAGCACTTAATACCTCTTATTCCATATAATGGTTGGGATTAGTAGTGCTGCTTTCCCCCCGCATGAAGAAGGTTCATGTTCTTTTGTTGGAAGAGCTGCTTTTCTTGCTTTCACACCTCCAGTGCTCTCCTCCTCAAGTCCCATGCCTTATAGGTAACATGAAGAAGTAAAGAACTAATGGGTATCACCAATGTGTTGTGTCTTACATGGCCCCTTCTGTCAGTGGAAAAGATGTGGTACTTTGAAGGGTGCAGGTGTAAACTTGGGTCCTCTGCCTAAAGCCTGCCAACTGCAGATGGAAAGTAAAACACAATTGCCCACCTCCGTCGATGTAACACCATTAGCTGTCTGCAGTGGGTTTTCAGGACATGTGTGTTAAACCTTGCAGGATAACCTGTCTTAATCCTTAAACCTGCAAGCTGAGACAAGGTCTTAAAAGAAACAGCAGGAAGTGGTGCCTCTGGCTCTTTCCTTGACTTGTTTTCTTCTGGGCATGGATTTTTGCCTTCCTACCACTGTTCAGTCCTTTGGCTTCTTTTACCTTCCATGAGCTTGAATCAGTAGGAACCATCCTGGTCAGAGAGGAGCTTTGAACTTTCCACTTTGGGAATTAGCTTTGCATGCCAGGGGAAGGAAGCAAGTGATGCGTGGTGGAAGTGATGGCTAAAACTAAACGGGGTATTTCTCTCTTGGGGTGGATTTGGGCAAGTGCTGTCTTGGGTCAGTGGACTCTTGTTCCATCTTCCCTTCAGCCACTGTGCCTTGAATTCATAGATCCCATCTGTTTCTTAGGAGCTGGGTTTTCTTTTAATCTTTCTGGTGAGAGGGAGAGATGTTTAAGGAATACAAATGAGCTCCTCCTGTCTAGCATGCTTCAGTCAGGCTTAGAAACTGCTGTGCCTGCATCTTTGCACAACCCTAACTCCCATGGAAGCTTTGTGCATTTAAAAGGAATGCAGTGATGGGTACTGAAGAGTTATGGCTTCCGGGAAAACTCTTTTCTTCCTTTGGGACACCATGGTTAGTGTTAGGATTACCTCTGGGACAATGGGGATGTCATCGAATTTCTCCATGCTAGTTGCTAGCTGTCAGTAGTGGGAGGTGGCTCTGTTGATGAGGGGTTCTAAGCTTGAAGTCAAGTAAATTAAGTTCACCTAGACCCTCAGAAGTATAAAGTGATTATATTTATGTAGAGCTGCCCGGGGCTCTTCATGGGTGTGAGGCCAGGCAGGGCTATTTCAGACCTGGAGGAAGGAAATTCAACAGCTGGAGACTGTGTCACAGAATCCCCTATTAAAACAAAGGGTGATCTGGTTAGGAGCTCCTACAGCAATTACTACAGTAATCTCCATAGCTAATTTGCAAGCAATATTAGCCTTACAGAGCTGTAGAAGGAGTCCCTGCCTGTGGCAGGGGTTAGAACTAGATGATCTTTAAGGTCCCTTTTGACCTAAACCATTCTATGATTCTGTGACAGAAAACTAGCAGATGGGCAGGTGTGCTCGGGAAGTAGACACGTGCAATGTCAGTGTACCTGCTTCAGCTCTGTCCTACAATAGGTTTGTTAGGGAATAGGTTCTGCTGCATCCCCACGTACAATTCCACCACAGTTTTGTCTATGGACAAATAGACATTTGGTTCTGATTCAGTCCTTACTTCCCTGTCTGTTGTTGTTTGACAACCAGCAGTGGTTTAACTGAGAACACAGTGGGGACTCTTAGTGTCCTACCAGCAGTGGAAATGGTCTGATGGTGATGGGTGAGAACCTCTTCCTCAAAACATGATGTCATTTCATCGCAGCCCTGAGAAGAGGACCAAGGCTGGTCCTTGTCCAGGGAGGGGAGATGTTTATATGGCAAATACACAGAGGGAAAGGACAGGTTCACCAAACCAGTCTTTTTTACCTTACAACCTGTTTAAAACAAAGGGATTCTGCAGAATCAGAACTCTTTGCCTTTATCTTATCTTGTTGGGGAAAAAATGAATCTCTCTAATCCTGAAAACGTAAAACCCTCTCGGAACCATCACAGATTTCCATTGCAACAACTCACATCCTGCAGTTGTGTTCCTCTTCGTATCCAGCACCCCCCTGAGACAACCACAGCCAGTGGAGGTGGGAAGCCAAGATGTGGTCTTGGATACAATGATCCAAAGCCAGAACTGTTCCAGCTTCCGGGCTAGTGGAAAAAGCCCGATGGGCAGGGTACATCTCCACTGACCTGAGAGGGATGGAACTGGCTTGCGGCACTTGATCTTTTGTCCTCCTGTTTCTGATCAAACTTTTGCCCCTTGGATGTGTTGTTATAGTTGTGTTTTGCCTGGACTTGAAATCCATGGCTACAAACAGAGGTTTTCTCAATCCCATTCCCTCAAGGTTTACAGACCAATTTATATGGAAGTCTTTGAAGTCCTCTGTGCTGCTTTTCGTGGGTTTCAAGTGTGGAAGTGCCTAAAAGGAAGAATAAATCTTGGAATCACTTAAATATCTCTTTTGAACTTGGCTTTCCTCCTCTTCCTCCTCTGTCATGATGACCTCCTGAGACACAAGCATAGCTTGGGTGTACAATAAACCTGTGCTTTAAAGAAGTGGAGCCTTTTTTGATCTCATCTTCATATGTTGTCATTCCAGCTGTTGAAGCAGTTTATGAATGGTTGTTTGGACATCCAGGCCCCCTGTTCTTTACATTTGTGTCCAGCTGGCATTAACGTATTAATCGTACTTTGGACCTCATCAGCAAAAAAGACACAAGTGAAATATCTGTATGACATCAGTGAGGGACTAACAGAACATTGCAGTCTGAAAATGTAATCAGTGCAGCACAGTTATGTCTCATTCTGCTGAGCCTGCTCCAGGGGCTGATTTCTCTGCATCAGGTCTAATAAACTGTATCTAACCTGACAGAAAACAACATGGAATATCATATTGCTTGCCTTTTCTTCTCTTACTTTGGCAGACCCATACAAGCAAACAGCCCTTGTGTATCTGTATTAGCATGGTAAATGCTGTTCTATGCAGAGTGTTGTTACTCTTCGATTAATCTCTTCATTTAATACCTTTTCTTGAAGGGAAAAAGCCAAGCAATGAAATAATGTGGGAATAAATCCCCACTGAAATTCAGAGCTATGAAGTCTGATTGCTGGGTCCAGGATGTTAAGAAAATTCTTCATTTGACTTCTCATTACCTTCAAGTGTATCAGCCTAGGTATGTCAGCTGTGGTAACCTTAAAAGTGATCTCATTGCTGTCCTTTCTTGTCCTAGATCACAAACATGACCTGGAGTGTGGTTTAGAAGGAGAACTGGGTATGAAATCAGAACATAGGAGATGGGAGGCTCTTGCAGGTTACTTGGTTTGGGATTTTTGAGCTCAGAAGCAATGCTGAGGTCTCTTTCTAGCCTGAACTGATGCAGAGCTGCTGGGCGGGCAGTTGTGCTTCAGTACTTGAAGCAGAAGTGTTACTGCTGCGAGGCTTGACTTGTGAACAGCTTTGTTACTGGATAAGGCAGCTTTTGGTAGCCCTGCATGTAAAAGGGGCATGATACATAACTACTAGTAGCAGGTACTGTGGTATTTTACCAGCTGAGAGTTTGAAGTCTCTGGATGAAATAAGGTCCATGATTATGGGATAATCTGTGAAGCTTCTTGGGTCAGTCAGGGGCCTGACTTTCAGTTCATGTCTATTGAGTTTATTCCGCTCACTTTCATAGCATTATTCCCAGTTCACACCAGTGCCAGGAGAATACTGTTGCAGTCATAGAGTAGCAACAACTCCAGACTTCTAAGCAGGGAGCTGTGCAATTACCAGGGCTGAATTTAATTACAACCTCTCAATAAAATGCCTTGTGACAGAATGTACAACTCAATAAATTCAGCAGATTTCATCACATGCAGTTGCTGTGGAGATTAAGTAGTATTAAACAGGCAGATGTGTTTATGGTGATCTAGCTGCTATTTAAAGTTTTGGGTAGGGAAATCTGCCTGCTAACAGTTAAGCTTAAATGCTAAGGATTTTCACCTTATAAACTCCTTTTAAACAATAGGCACATTTAATGCTAGTAGGAGCAGGAAATAATGTGCAAAACTGCAGTTTATAATAGCAACTGGAGCCCTGCATACAGGGTTTTATTGCACATACAATTTTTGTAACATCTGACCCTCATTCACATTTATATTGTCCATATCAAATAGCTTTTCTCTTCCCTGGTAGTGATGTTCATTAGCTGAAGCCCGAGAAGAATTTCATGCATGCTTTAGATGACACATAATTAAACCAGTTGAAAAAGACCTTTTAGAAGGGAAAGATGGAATCAAGGGCTATTAATAGAAGCTGCAGGAAGGGGCTGTGAGCAAGCCAAGGCCTGCTCCAGTGAGGCAGGATGCAAAAGAGAAAAACCTGCACATGCCACAATACCAGGAAGCTATAAACCCCGTTAATCCCCACCCATGAGGACATCATCCAAAACCTAAAGGTTTGTTTTCAAGGCACGGCTAAGAGCTGAATTCAGTTCTCTCACTGAAGCAATAATTTCTCCTGAGCTTAGTGAGGAGTCAAAAATATAAAGGCATGGCTCTTCAGCTGCATTTTTGAGAGCTTCCAAGTGCCAGAGGGAGATTACATGGGATTTTTTATGGCTTCAGTCTCAAAACACCCTGCAGGCTGCTGGTTAAATTCCCCAGTCTTCTGTGTTTGGTCCCTCGTGCCCATGCAGAATAGCTGCCTCTGTCCTCAAGCTGGGCACTTGTTCAGGGTCTGTGTGAGAGCCACAGCTATCTCCCTGCTTTGGACAAGTTCTCCAGGACCAGAAAGCCACAGTCTATCTGAGTTGGTAAAAGGAAGCCAAGATGTGATGCAGTGTTCTAGAAAGCCACAGTTTAGGGCTGAGATGGGCACCATTTTAAGTGTGCTCTGCAGCTGGTGAGTTGATAAGGTTTTAAAGTAAGGGAAGAGGTAGAGCAGCTGAACCTTTAATGGATGCACTGATCAGTGATGTGATCAGTAAATGCTAGTGCTTTATAAACTGATCCTTTTGCTTCTCCTACCCTACTTAGTTTTTTCATCCTCATGTTAAAACAGTACTTTATTTTCCCTATACTTGGAAAGTTCTGTTTAAATCAATTCCTCTCAGTTTTTGCCTTCCCCTTTAATTTAACACTGTCTGTCTGATGCACTGGGGGGTTTTATTTCTCCCCACCTCCCAGCATTCATCCATTTGGGCTCACTGGACACACAGCATTTCAGTGTGGCTGGATGCCAGCTTTGGTATATTAAAGCCACACAGATAAGCTAACAGCGGTTAGTGGTGTTGTCTCACTCCAGCTTATTGTCTGCCTTTAATCTTGAGCCGATTAATCTGTCCAAGGAGGAGTGAAGGATCATGAGCAAGACAGACTCATGGATGATGGGTGGGTGGGAGCTGAAATACTTGGAAGTAAGAGCAGATGCACCTTGAAAGCAGTGTGAAGCCGTATGGAATGAAGGGAGAGCGAAACCAGACACATCAGAGGGGTAATTAAGAGTCTTAGTGTGGCTGGAACAGTGGTGGGTATGCAGGTGCTCAGATCCCACTGCCTTCCAAAGGGAGGGGAAGGCTCAGTTTGTCTGGGAAAGAGCTAAACAGACTGTGCAGTAATTCTGGACTCTTGTCAGGATTTTACCAAGGGAGAACCTGAATGATCTGTAAAATACAAAATCCTTTTCTGCTATTTTTCTGTAACAGCAGCTACTTTGCTGATGCGAGCAGGCTTGCTGCTAAGCCACAGGCTGTTGCTTTTTTGGATTCTGCATCTCAGAAGGTTAAAAGAGAAATCCGCAGAATGTTTTGTGTTCAGAGCTGAGAAACCACTGTAATCCTGACCTTGTCTCTGCCATGTAACTTGCTGGGAGTGATGTTAAATAAGGAGAACCATTAGGATCAGGGTTGAAATTTAGGGAGCCACTACAAGGACCACAAGCTCCTTAGTTCCTCCTTTGAAGGTTTCAGTGCTGATGAAGTGATACTGAAATGATCTTTCCCTTTCCTCTTTTTTTTCTTCACTTTGTTTCTGGTTTTGGAGTCAGCTTTGAGCTTAAACTGAGCTGGCAACTTCCTTTTCAGACCTCAGCAGCTGACATCATTTGTACAGCAATAATCAACAAAAGGAAGAAAACATCTGGGCTTGGAAGCATGAAGACATCAAGGCTGTAGTGGTCTGGAGAATAAAGGGGTGACAGCAGTCTTGTTTGGGACAGTTTGTCTTGAGTATGTCGTGCAGACATGAAGCCACTCCAGTGGCTGCAGGAATTGAACATTCCTGGTTTCTGAGATGAAGGGACAAAGGATGGGGCAGTAAACTGTTGGGTTCCCTAGGGAGAAGTGGGTCAGTGAGGTCAGGACAGCATGCTGCTTTCTGCATGGGAAGCCTCCAGGGTAGTCTCCATGGCTGGGTTTGCTGCGTGCTCTGGTGGGTCAGAAGACCTTGTGTCCATGGTCCTGTGGCAGATCATACCCAGGGGTCATCCTGGGCACCTAGGGCTGTGGGAATGCAGCGGATGGAGCTTTCATCGGCTGCTTTGCAGTGCTCTGGAGCACAGGGACCTTAAAGAAAAAGCTTTTTGTTTTACTCTGAGCTCATGAGCTGTGCCTGAGGACTGGAAGGAGAACTTCCTCTGAGTTGCATGTGGGCGATTCCTTTCCATACCAATAGGCAGGAGTAGTTACAATGCCCAGTTCTTTTAACAGCAGGCGGAGAATCAATCTCTGCTCTTCTCCTTTAAAAGGATCTAGGCTCATTCTCACTAATTTGGGCTCCTAAAAACCCCAACCCTCACATGTAGGGATGTAGGCCATGATCTTGACCCCTTCCATTGTATCAAGGGATGGTAAAATTGAGGAGACATTTGCATTTGTGTCTGAATTGCCTCTCGGCTAACACTTAGGATTACATCCAGCTTCCTCATGTCTCAGCATCTACTGCTTCTGCCTCACCTGTGGCAACACAGCTTTCTTCCTGCTCTGGGATGCTCTGTATCAGGTCCAGGGATGTCCTTCTCACTATCTTGTGTTATGCTTTATGATGTTGCTTCTTCCTACAGTCTCTTTGGACCAGTTAAATCACAGGCTTTGGAAAACTGCTGGTTTAACTTGCACATTCAGGCCTTCTTGATGACTTCTTCTATGTAACTATAACAAAGTGGTTGATCAGTAATATGTGGCTGGCAGAAAGCTGCTATGGAAACAAACTGTATTCTGTTTTGGTGAGGATGATGGGTGATTTGGCTATCAGGGAGCTCGAGGGAGCTGCTATGAGATGTATCAGCAGCCCAGCTTCCATATGAGATATTCCTAATCCCCAGAGTTGATTTTCTTGCACATATGCACCACTACCTCCATCCCTTATCCTTATTGTAACCAGCTGTGGTTTGACTTCGTTAAGGATCTGATAGAGCTCCCTTACCCCCTCTCCCACTCCCTCCACAAGCTGCCATTAGTCATACTTGGGCAGTGCATGAAATAAGATGGTGATAAAGCTCTGATCCTAGACACCAGAGTCATTCCTAGGGGCTCCACTGTGTTAACCCCTTGGTGTCTCCAGGCAGGATTTCCTAATGCCCGTAGCCATGTATCATTTTGGGCTAACAGAGCTCTTAGGGCACCTTTTGTCTTAAGTAGAGATGGATTTATTATTGTGATGTGTTGGAGATTAAATGGGCATTTTTTTGCTTTTGAATTAGCCGGTAAGCTGAGGAAGACAGCTCTGGTGTTGAGGCACAGGCCATTTGTGAAAGCATGGGTTTTCTTTGTGTCCCAATTGTAACACAGAGGGAATGTTATTTTTCTCCTTGGTTTTCATACTGCTTAAGCTAAAGATTAACTTTGGCAGAGTGACAAGGGGCTACGTACTGGCCAAGAAGAAACAATTCAGTCTTGGAAGTTAGTGGAAGGTTTCTGACCACTGGGGAGGAGGAGATCATGGAACAGTAACGGGATGGTTCTTTACAAACAGGCCAGTTTATCATCTGGTTAAATTTGGGTTGCTTCTCCTGAGGGTGGCGAAAAGCACATCCTTGAGCTGATGCCAGTCACCAGGCACATTTCAGAGCTTTCACTCATAGCACAGATCTCTCTGGTGGGCAGGACTCTGCTCTCTGAGCACAGGAAGGCCACCAGCCGCTCCTGAGCCCCTAACCCACTGCTGCTCAAAGCTGCAGCTCTACTGCTGGTGTATCAGCAGGGAACCGCATCACACCCTTCCCTTTGCAGGCTGGCAAAGGGCAAGCACAAGGCTTTTGGAAAAGCACAGGTATTTTAACTGCTGTTTTGCTGTCTGTCACGTAGTCACCTTTGCAAGAGGGAGAGAGGGTGGACACAGCTTTGATTCTCCACTGGGAACAAGTAAGGCCCGAAGACTTCATCTCTTATTCCAGCTGTGATGTAGAGCTAGCTGCTGAGCTGCTGGCAGCCCAGATACTCGCCAGTGAGGTTAAAAATAAACTGCTTGAATTTCTCTGCTGGTAATTGCAGCAGTTACTTGTGTGATTTGATGTAAGATCAAACGAGGGCTCTGTCTTCCTCAACAGTGCCGGCCCAGTTTGTGACCCCTGAAGTCCCGCAGGCTGTTCCTCCTCTCAGCAGCAGTTCAGTTTCCAAGGTGCTGGCTGGCTGCTTTTATTTCACTGAATGCTCTTTGGATTACTGGCAGGAAAACTAAACCTTCACATCCAAATCTCTTTTACCCTTTGAGGATGTTCTGCACCTGTAGCACTGGGGGAGTATCTTACAGTTGCCTCTGAACCTAGTTGCTGCTGGACTGAATGTGTTAGGCTGGAACAGGGATCACAGTAGGCAGATGCTGGAGGCAAGCAGCATCTTGTGTCAGGGGCGTCTCTCCAGCCACAACAAACTGTTGGTCCTGCTTCTTCCAGTCCTCACGTCTACACTGTTTGTGGAAGGTGTTCTTGGCTGGGATGCATAGCACAAAGTAGCTCCAATCCATGTGGAGATCTTGGTTGACACTGTTGTGTATGTGCCAGCACCTTTACACTGTTTGGACACCTTTTCTATCAGGTCCAGCAGCACACAGGAGCTGCTTGGACGTGAGGTGCTGATTACTGAAAGCTGCTGACTGCTGCTCACAGGGGATTTTGTCTGTGTCACTGTTCACTTGTCTCCAGACAGGGGAGAGATGTTCATAGAGCTCTGGGCAGCAGTTTGTGTTTGCTGCTGTTAAGAGGGAGTTCCATTTGCTCCATTCACAAACAATTGCAGTGAACGGGCTGTAGTAATTGAACTGTTTCCTTCAGCTTCTGCTCCATCATCAGCTTCCTGGCTGCACTCTCAGGTGTGGGACTTTAGAAACCAAGTCTTGCAAACTCAGGTATTTTAAGGGCAAGGGGATGTCTTCTTTTCACAGCAGCCTCTGCAAAGCATGCTCTCTGGCTTGGATATCCAGGAAAGCCGCTGCACCGGCCATTTACCAGTGCTTTGGTTGTCTTTCCCAGTTGATCATGTGGTTCCTGAGCCAGGGACCAGTTTGCTGACTGCATTTGACCAGTGGCGAGAATGGGCAGACAGCAAATCCTGCTGCGACTACTCTCTGCATGTGGACATCACCGAGTGGCATAAAGGTGTGCAGGAGGAGATGGAAGCTCTGGTTAAAGATCATGGTAAGTTCAGTTATTGAAAGTTAAGGAAAGCCTTTCCCCTCCTTACATTTTAGGACTGCTTCCCCTATTTTTAGGACTGGCTCTTGTGAAGTATTTCACTTTTACATCCCAATAGAGCTGAGTGGGGCCCTGACATTAACTTGGCCCATTCCAGCTTCTCGTGAAGGTTTGGACAGTTGCTGGTGTAGAGGGCTCAGGGGATGCACCCTGGTGCCACATGGTGGAGGGGATCCTGGCCTTATGCTGTGATCTGCTTGAGAGTCTGTGTGTGTGCACGCACATCTGTGTACACGTTTCACAGCAGGGTCATTTATTTGCCTACCCATCATTTCTGCTTTGTGGTGGGCTGATTGAGGGGGATTTCTTCTCTCTGTGACAAGCAGTGTGGTTTATGTTGCTTTATCTGTGCCTGCAATTTGCTCTCTTTCTCCCAGGTGTGAACTCCTTCTTGGTGTACATGGCTTTCAAAGATCGCTTTCAGCTGACTGATTCTCAGGTAGGAAGGCTTAATGTTGGCATGCTTCTGTCACTGCAGGCTGGGCACTGCTTTATATAAGTTTCAATACACTGGGATCTCATGTTCTCTTCTGGCTTCAATCTTTGTATGTGTAACAGTGCCTAAGATTTGCAGCAGTGCCCAGAGCTCTGGTTGGAAGGTTGTTTTCTTAACAAAAAATACCCCAACCAACAGCAAACCCTGAAAGCAATGGCAAACCCCTCACTGGGAGAGATAGGAGGTTTCATTCCAGCTCCTTTGGTGTGGAAGCAGTGGCAGTTTTATAAATTGCTGCTTTATGCCTAGGCACAGGGCAGGACAGGGATATCTCTGGAATAAGTACTCTGTTTTATCAGCTCAAACTGATCCTGGTCCAGAAGTTGGTTTCTGGCCTTAGTGTTAGAATTGTGGGTCCGTAAGAAGGAATTGCTGTTGGCTATGCTGGTGGATACCTTTGGGTACATTTAATTGTGTAGATGGGCAGTTTACATTTCTGAATGTGGGAGGAGAGGAATGCCTGGGAGTCTGGAACAGTGGAGAAGGCAGTGGTGGGTGACAGTTATCTCTAATGACTCTGGTAAGCATTTTAATGAGTGGCCATTAACGCAGCCAGCCTCTGTTGTGGGTTACTCAGCCTGAGCCCTCTCAGGGTGTGAAATCACACTGCTTCTGTCCCAGGCAGTGAGAGGGGTGAGTACAGGTTCTCCATGGAAATCAGTGAAGGCACAGAAAAGGTACAACCCTGTGAGCTCTTAAATCCCCTCCAGCTGTAGGCATGTGCAGTTACTGTTTCTTCCTCCAGTGTGTCCCATATACCAAACCTGGCTTTTAAATAGTGCGTGTTTGCCATATATCAGTAGCATCCAACTCTATGGGTTGAGAAATTCAGTTGTAGGCAGGAAAATGGATCATACCTGTTCAGAAAACCCCATCTTATATTTCTTAATGCTTCTCTTTCTCTTTTCCAGTCATCAGAATTCAGTATGCTGAAGGAGTCTGGAGTGTTTATAATAGGTGTGTACCTGGGTGTACACTCGGGGTGTATTGTAATGTGTGTTTTCTCTCCTCCAGATATATGAGGTCTTGAGTGTGATCCGGGATATTGGCGCGACAGCTCAAGTGCATGCTGAGAACGGTGACATCATTGCTGAGGTATGGGATGTTTGTTCTGTGGATTTTTAACTTCAAAAAGCTGGGAGGAGGGATTGGAACTCTTCATTCCTCCTTTGCAAACAGAAAATCACCACGACTTTTAAAAGCGTGACATAGGTGGATCAAGGATGTAAGCAGAGTGGGGCATCAAATCTTACCCCCTTCATTGCTACTGAGAAAGCAGGTTTTTGTGGCAGTGGTGGGTATTGGCCACCTCTGCCTTTCTCCCCGTAAGTGAAAGATGGTATCTGGCTGTGAATGTCACTGTGTGCAATAAAATGTTCTGCAGAAACTGAGACCAGGTAGTGTAGGAAGGGAAATAGCTTCATACAGTACCCAAGATGATGATGTTTGGGATCTGTTGATGCTTTAAACAGCAGCAAAGAAGAAATGTCAATAATGTATTTGGATTTAATCAGATCTTTAGCTCACTTTATACATTATGTTCCATTGTCTGACTGGGGAAGAGCCCACCCCAGTCTTTGAGCCCTGTTGCCTGCAGTTGCAGGATGCCGTTTCTCATGAGATACCGTCTCGCTGTGTCTTGGGGATTATTTACAGACACAAATGAGCAGTGGAAGTTGAGGGGCTCTGAACCCAGGGTCAGGCAAATCAAAATAAAAGGTTTCTCTGACTTCCTGTGAACAAATCAGCAAGGGTTTTGTGAGCTCTGGTTATTCTCAGCAAGGGAAGTTGGACAGGACTCTGGTTGGAAGGCCCTTATGTAAAGCCCTATGTGATTATTAGCTAGCACAGATGCCTAGGATCTCACTTGTACCTCTTTCAAACAGCTGTGTTTGCTGCAAGAAGAAATGCAGGTTGCTTTAAATCTCTTTTTGTTCTCTCTCTCTTAGGAGCAACAAAGGATCCTGGAACTGGGAATCACAGGTCCTGAAGGGCATGTGTTGAGCAGACCTGAGGAGGTGAGGACTTTACTGCTGTTGCATTTACTCCCCCAGTTTATAACATTTCTGCATTGCCCCAAACACATTGGGGTAAATGTGGCTGGAAACATGAATTCATACTGGTTGTAAGCATTATTGCTGCATGGGGTAAGGGAGGAGGCTAAGACACTTCTAAGGAGTAACTAATAACTAATCCCTTCTGAAGACTAACTGCTGTGGGTATTTATGAGGAACTGAGGAGCCCTCTCAGTACTGGAGAAGGGGACGTCTCCAGGGAGTAGTTCATCCAGGCCAAGATCTGATTCACCCTCTGGAAAGCCTTTTCTCTTTCTGTTGGTGACCTGAGATAGTCTAGAAAGACTGCTCATGCATCAGGTATCTCAAGTGAGGTTTGAACCACAGAGCCCCATGATAAGCAGTTGAGCCACAGAAAGCTGTTGGTGCTTAGCACGTGTTCAGTTCAGCCTTTTGATAGCCCAAACTGGAATCCTGCATCAGGAGATGCAGAAGATGTTGAACCTGAAGCACAGGTAAAGCACAGTCTTCCTGAATCACCAATTCCTTGATTCAGATGCTGCACAGGAACACTTTAAGATGGAGTCCCTGAACAATTGCATGTTCTCATTGATGATGTTGATCTTTATGGAGCTAGACCCTGGAGCTCTTGTAGTTTCCCATCACTTTCAGTTGAGTTTGGCATGACCAAAGACATCTGATTCTGGTTTTATGTAGGCAGCGTTTTGCCATTGACTGTTGCCAGGTTTGGTTGGTTGATGAGCATTTTGCTCATGGATTTTTTTTTACACCAAGGGACTCAGTGGTTTGCTGAAGGCACAGAAAGTATGTACCCGAGAGGGGAGCTAACTCATAGAACCATAGAATGATTTGGGTTGGAAGGGACCTTCTCACGTCTTGGCCCAGCACTTAAATATAGTTAACCTTCATACTTCCCCATTGATTTCTCAAGGGTCAGGTACCCCAAGCACTACCTCTAAGTCTTTAAAATAAATCTCCAGAATAAGAAAGAACCTAAAACCTGGTTTTCACGTGGGTTCCCACTGCAATCTTCTTACCTAGTCTTTCAGTATCTCTAAGCTAGACATCTTGTCATGGCATTCTGGGTTTGTGAAGTCCATCTGCTACGTAGAAGCTGTTCTTCTTGTCCCCCAGAGATGCTGGGGCTTTGCTGACTGCCAGATGTGGCAGCTGGAAGCTGGGTGTGTGAGATCATCCACACGTGCCCCTCATGTTCCCTCTCTGTTTCCTCCCCTTGGTTCAGACAAGCAGCATCCAGAGACATTTCAGGAGGGTTATAAATCACCCAGTTGCTTCACGCAGAAAAAAACCGCTCAACTTGGGCAGTGTGTGAATCCTCACAGTAATTTGTGTTTGGCTCCAGGAACTGGGAGGTTTTGCTTCCTGAACTTGGGAGCAAACACTTGCACTGAGCTTTCCACCCACCCCTGCGTTATTGTTTCATACATACTTGTTGGCTTGCATCAGGAGAGTGGGAACAGATGCTGACCTGACACTTGGGGCTCATCTGTGGAGCACCCCTTAACTTCCATTAACTTCAAAGGAAGGCTGCTTCTTACCTTAGAGTGTCTGGCCATCAAACTAGCCAAGTCTTGTCTGGCTACTTCAAAGCTCGTCCTTAGTGGAATGGGAGCTTTGAGGTGGTTCCCCAGCTTGGTTGGGTCGTTACATCTGTGTAGAAATGTGTTCTTTCCCAGTGCAGCAAGGAAGGCTGCCTGAGGACACGTGGCTGCCTCAGCTGGGGATCAGTAAAGCCTCTTCCCAGTGTCTCTGGGCAGGCTCTGTGCAGCTGAACTCAGCTGTGCTGTCTGCCCCGAGTGGAACCGTTTGCTCCAAAATTCTCCTCCTTGAAAGTCACAGGCAACAGGGCAGGAAGCGATGTCAGCTGCTTCCCTCCCTCCTCCTCCACTGCGGGAGTAACTATTAAAACCATACAACTCCCTTTAAGCTGGCTGCTGATAAAGGCCAGATTCTGAGGGAGGCAGCAGACCTATAATTCCTGTTGACTCCCAATAGAATCATAGAATGCTTCAGGTTGGTACGGACCTTAGAGCTCTTCCAGTTCCAACCCTGTGCCATGGGCAGCAGGGACACCTCACACTAGAGCAGGTTGCTCCAAGCCCTGTCCAGTACAGCCTTGAACACTGCCAGGGATGGGGCAGTAGGAGTGGATGTTTCTTGGTGTTCCTCCAGGATGCTGGTAACACTGGAATTGGCTTTTCATGCTGCCCTTTATGGAGTGTGTAGCCTGTCCTAAGGACTTTATGATGGCTGTCACCGTACTGAAGGGCCGCTTATTTCAGACCTCCACCTACAGCAAACTAGCAGGAGTTGTTGAACGAGTCTAAAGGATTTATTAAATCCAACCTCCCACTCAATGCAGTGCGACTGAGGTCAGAGTGAAGCACTCAGGGTCTGGCCGTGTGTGTTTATGTCTTGGAGCATTCACATCTTCTGAATTCCCAGGTTGAATTAAGGCTTAAGTTTCACTGCTGACTCATGGGCTTGGCTTGCTCACCTCAGTAACCTGTGTTGAGCCAAGGTGACAGGATTCAGCACATTATTCCAGCCAGCAAAGGGAGCCTTAATTCAGACCCCACTGTCTCAGGTCAGCATCACCCATCAGTTTGTGGAAAGCTCTCCCCTCATAGCTCAGATCATTCTGTGATGACTTGTCGGAGCCATCCATCATTCCTTGTTTTTATTTCAGCCACAAAAACGCTGGAAGCACAAGCAGTCCCAGTGCTCCAGGAAATGTCTGTCTCTTTTTTCCAAGAGAACTGCTGTGCTAGGGCTTCTGCTGCATGCTGGTAATTGCAAACATTCCCCTTTGGACTAGTCCTTGGGTTATTGTTATGTGCCTGTCACCATAGCATCAGGGCACAAGGCATGAATTCAGCAGCCTTGTCCTCTTCTGTGCAAGAAAATGTTCTCCTCCTGCTTATCACTTGCTCAGATGCCTTTTGGTCTCAAGTCTGGAGGTGTGTGTTGTTTCACCCCTGCTTTGCAAGTGGGGAAACTAAGGCACGGGGTGGAAACAGTGACAGAGCTGTGCACAGGCCGGCATTAAATGGGCAGTTTGCAAACAGATGCCATTGCCTGGAAGCATTGGTCTGTCTGAGTTCTCTCCTTGTCTCTCAGGAGGGACAAGAATGCTTTTCTTGGCTTTTCCTTTCAGCCTCTGTCTTCCCTGCAAGTGCTGCTGGCTGGGGCATACTTGAATCAAATGGCCTGGAAGAAACACCCTTCCTTGCAGCCTTTTCCATTTGCATAGGGCAACTGGGCCAAAAAATGTCCCCTTGTGTCCATCACCCAGCCTGGGGAGGGTTAGTCGCTAGCTCTGGAGTGGTGACAGGAGCCTCTTGCATTTGGGAATCAGGAGTCTGATTGTCTGGGTTTAAGTTCCTCTGTTGTTCACCTGGAAAACGTCAGTGGTATTGCAGGCTCAGTTCTCCATGGCAGTAGGCACTGTGAGCATTACCCTGCTGTTAAATCTGTCATCTGGGCTGCTTTGATGAGGATGTGTGATCCATAAAAGCCTGCAGAGTGATGACGTTCATTCTGAGGCTGTAGTTATAAAGTGACCCTTAGTCTCACTGAGGTTATCTCTCTACACATGCAAGAAAAAGTACTTGATTTATGGGGTGGTTCACACTCTGTCAGATCCCAAGCCAGTTATTGTAGTGCAGGGTACAATTTAGGAGGCTTGTTTGCAAACGTGGCTTACCAGAGTATGTGGCACAGCATCCCTCTTCCGTGTGGGCTGGAGCATGAACAGTTCTGCTGAGTCAACAGTTAGTTGCTTATTTTTGTCTAGGCTAAAGAAGGGGCTTAGTCATTCTGACCTTGAGCACCTGGAGTGTTACCTTAGGACTTAAGTCTGCTTGAAATAGCCTGGGAGAAAAGGTAGTAATGAGAGAGGACTACAGCTTGAGGTCACTGTGATTGTCATGGTTACACTGTCTCGGAATTGGAGAGGTGGAAAAGGAGAGAGGAAAGTCTCTCATCCCAGCCCTGCACACCCTGTTTTCCCATGAAAGCAGAGGCTGTGGCCCTTGGAAGGTGACTGGGATATGCTAACACATGGAATGGTGCTAACTTACTGCTGACTTGGTTTCTCAGGTGGAAGCGGAGGCTGTGAACCGGGCAATAACCATCGCCAACCAAACCAACTGCCCCCTTTATATCACCAAGGTGATGAGCAAAAGTGCTGCTGATGTCATTGCTCAAGCCAGGAAAAAGGGTAAGTTATTTCCCTTGGATGGAAGCGCCCTATTAGCTCGTGCAGTTCAACTTCTTGCCAACATTAGCTTCATCCCTACAGGAAAGGATTCTTTTTCCAGTGTTATCATCCAGGCTCTTTTTTAACAGTCCCAAGCAACTGGTTCTGTCTCATCTCCTACAGATGTGTATTCAGTGGTCATATTAGTGCCAGGAGCTGTTCAGCCTAGAACTTCTCTCTTCACACTCATCCTACCACATTGAGCCATGTACCTTCATTATCACAGAGTAATTCCATGCTGGCTCCGTTTAACGAATCCCCCTAGAGGCTGCAAGCTGTGTCTTCCTTCCAGCTGCACTGGTCTTTTGAGCTGCTTCCTGGGATCAGAAGTGATTCCAAAACTCCTGATGGAGGTCTTGACTCACAAGCCCTGCTGGATTCAGCTGGAGTAGTGTCGTGGTAACCAAAGAGGCTACTGATTCCAGCTGTTCACTGTGCTCCTTGCCTGGGAGATAGATACTCCTCACGTGCTGTAATTCACAGCCTGGCATCCAAACATTAATTGGGATCAGTAGTCTGAGTTAGGCTGGGAATTGCAGTCACCTCTGATAACTCTGCCTGAGGATGCTGGAGGTTGCAAGACTCAGATGTGCCATGGATGATGCTGCCTTGTGTCTCTTCTCTCTGACTGATGTCTGTGAGGGAACTTCTCTGAGTGATGCAGTAGCTTCTCCAGGGTCCTGATCCCGCTGTGTTGCCCCAAGGAGCAAGGGTTATAGAGCCCAGTGAGCGCGTGTCTCCCTGCTTTATTCTGTGACTAACCCCTTCATTTCTATTTAAAGCAGCTCTGAGTGGGTGAGTAAGCAGGAGGGATGATTTTCCCCCTTCTTCCCTCTGAAGGATTGGATTTAATTTTATGCAGTCTGAATAAGCCTGAATGGATATACAAATGACATCACTTTCCATCTGGGTGTTTGGTGTGAGAAGAGCTTATTTCCTACCACACAAACACATTTGTGTTTGTCATCGGCTCAGAAGTATTTTGGTCCCATGATTCTTGTTGAATGAGTTCAGAGTTGATGAGGGTGACTGATTTCCAAGGCATCTCTTTCTGTTCATGGCATGAAAGCAGCTCAAGCTGTTTGGGATAAACCTTTCTCTCCCAGCTCCATTAGTGGGGATCATGATGAAATGAGAAGATGTGTTGACACAGCAAAGTGGCTGCCTGTTGCATTACCCCAGTAAACAGCTTGATGTCGTTGTGCGACTCAATCCTGTAAGTCAGGGAAGCATCCGTTCCTTTTCTAGGTAATGCACTGGAGAGACATGCACCATAGGGATGGATCATCAGCAAGACCACCTTCTTGCTATTTGCTTGTCCCCTGAAACCACTAGCTGGCAAGTAGAGAGGGGCATTGGGATGAGACACCATGCACTTACATTGCAGAAGCCGTGAAACACAACCTGACTTGGGTGGATGTTACCACAGAATGATCCCAGATGAATGATCCACAGAACTCACTTCATCTCCTGAGTGAACTACAACAGACAGTTTTCATTCAGATTGTGTTTTCTCCTTATAAGGAGAATTTGGGGTATCAATGGCATACCATTCTCTGTTCCTTTTACTTAAATAATTCAATTTAAATGCTGTGCAGTCACCCAACTGGGTAACCCAGGAGAGCCACACACACTGACTTTGCCCTCCCAAGCAACAGAGGAAACATAACTGAAGACTACCCAAGGCGAAAACAAAACAGAATTGACTTGCTAAATGGAAAGGAACAAACATTATTTAAAGCCAGATGTTCCCAGTGGCATTCGTATGGAGGAGCTTCCCTACAGACTGTGTCACTGGCAGATCTGGGAGCTCAAAACATCACTCCCTGCAGAACAATCTTCCCAGTGTATTGGCCCACAACAGGCTTCCCATTAATAGCCAGCGTGTGCTTTGCCTTGTTCTGATTTTGTAACTCTATTTGTGGCAAGTGATGTCAGACATCCTCTTCCTCTGCTGGTGGATCCCCTCGGACAAAGGCTGTTCCTGCACCTCCTGTTCCAGCGTGGTCCTGGAAGCAGCGTGAAGGCAGTTAATGCATCGCTCTGTCTTAGCTAATGTGCTCTTTCGCAGCTAGCTCGAGAGCCTATAGAGCTAAGAGTAGCTCGGGCAATATGGTGAAAGAAAGGTCATATTTTTTCACTCTGCATGGTGAGGTAAGACCCTGCTGACCAATTCTGGGGTTGTCTGTGCCAGTCTTTTCTGACTGAAGTATTCAGGGTTAGTGTTTTAACTACCCCAGTGTTTCGCAGGTACAAACACGTGAAGTGCCTGGACTCAGGAGCCAGATGGATGGGCACTTGGAGATTTCGGGAAGGTTGCATTTGGTGAGCAGATCTGTGAGGCTACCAGCTTGCACTGCTTTTGAAGTTGCAGCATCTTGCATCTGCTTGGTGTGCAGATGTCGCTGGTGCATTCCAGCTTGCAAAGTATCGTGGCTGTTCCTTCATGTGGTTCCAAAAACGTTAATGAAGAGGAGGGATGCACTGGTGGTTAGCGCACTGGACAGGGAGTTAGAGGATCCAATTTCATTTCCTGGTTCTGCCACAGATACACCAAGTACCCGTGGGGGAATCACTCAGTTTCCTTGATGCTTCCTCTCTGATGAGTTCTCTCTGTAGGCAGGAAGCTTCCCTGATAGTTTTGTCTGATCTGATCTGTGCACAGAGCTTGCTCCAAGAAACCCAGCCTTGTTAGAGCTTTAAAGCATACACATGTATAAAAGTACTTCTTTCATTCTTTTTCTTCCACATCCCTTGTAGATGAGGCTGGATCTCCTCACACTTACAGTTCCCTTTAGCCTCTTTCACAAGGTTCTTGGCTCAGGGTACAGTACAATGGTTCTTTGCAGTCACCACGTCAAGCACAGTTCATCAGTGCCGACCTCAGCAGTTGTGTAAAGGCACTGTGCATGTTTTGCTGCTCCAGGCTCTTAGCAGTAATGGTGTATTTATGATTAACTCAGGTTTTTAGCTGTTTGGCTACTTAGTCTGGGGGACTGATTTTTTGCATTATGTGTCTTTAGAGCTCTCTAGATGCTCGTGAGAACAGCCCCTCAGTAACATAACACAGTTTCTGAGGAGCATTGAACAACCTAGGAGTTTAATCATGTCTGATCATCTGTCATCACTGAATTCAATCCAAATTTATGTCTCTGTGATCACGTACTCAAGAGGAAGTACCAAGAAACCCTGCAGCGTGTGGTGGTGGCATAACTTACCCAACTTGTCCTTCTTCAGAAGCATGCTTTATGCCTGGAAGCCAGGCTGGAGATGCACATTGCTTGGTGCTCACAGTGGATTTGTCTGTATTCCTTGTCCTGTAGGCACTGTGGTGTATGGAGAGCCCATCACAGCCAGCTTGGGTACTGATGGATCTCATTACTGGAGCAAGAATTGGGCTAAGGCAGCAGCTTTTGTTACTTCCCCACCACTGAGTCCTGACCCGACCACTCCTGATTTTCTCAACTCACTACTGTCCTGGTGAGTAGAGCTCTTTGTGTTCACACAACGTGTGCTTCAACGTGAGGCAAGTGGGTAATAAAAATAATAGCTGTTGTTGCTAGCAAGCAAAAAGCTGGTTTCCCTTCAGGAGTAAACCTGTGGCAATAACATATCTTAAATCCCTGTCATTGTCTTCTCCAGTGGAGACCTCCAAGTTACTGGCAGTGCCCACTGCACCTTCAACACTGCTCAGAAAGCTGTTGGGAAGGACAACTTCACCCTGATCCCTGAAGGAACCAATGGAACTGAAGAGAGGATGTCCATCATCTGGGATAAGGCTGTGGTATGTCAGATGTGTCATAGACTTAGGCTGCAACTAGACATTCAGAACTGAAAGAGCCACATAAGTGTATTGTTATCTCACCCCAGATGTTTGCTATGGTCCTTCTGCTTAAGGTTTTTGCCCCTGTAAAGATTATTTGTAATCTATTGTGTGGTGAGTTACTTGATTTTGGAGTGGTCCCCACCTGGCTAATGCAGTGACTCCTTTTGTCTTTGTCCAGGTGACTGGCAAGATGGATGAGAACCAGTTTGTTGCTGTGACCAGCACAAATGCAGCTAAAATCTTTAACCTGTACCCACGGAAGGGCCGTATTGCAGTGGGCTCGGATGCTGATCTGGTTATCTGGGATCCCGACAGCGTCAAGACGATCTCTGCCAAGACTCATAACATAGTAAGGATATCTTCTGCTATGTGAGCTCTGCTGCTCATTTCCTCCTCTTTCCCTTCAGTGCCAAGAACTAGGGCTCATGACAACTCAGGGCTTTGTTTTCTCGATGCCTCAAGCCCTCCCTGGTCTTAAACGCAGCGGTGCTCAGTTGTGTGAGCAGAAGGGTTGATGATTTGAGTGCCAGTCTGAAGTCACATGAATACCCAGAGATTCTCCTCAGAGCAAAGAGATTGTCTGCTCTTTCTGAGCTTTGGATGCTTGGATCTGAGCACACAGAAAGCTCTTTAAAGTATCAAAAGACCTCTTATCATGATGTGCCATTTATGAGCTGGCTGGCTAGTAGTGGGAATGTGAGCTGCCCCTTTTCTAGGTGGGCTTAGCAAAGCTTGTCAGCTTGTGGGCACCTTCCTGGGACATCTGATCCAGATCATTGAGTCTGAGTGGATTTGCACACGTGTGCGTAGGCATACCTCAACAGGATTTTACTGCCAATCATCCCAATGTTAGTTGGCACAAGGCAGAACCCGGACTGACCAGACCTTCCCCTTGTTTCTTGTGTGGCTTTGTGGTGGCACTGTTAGAGGCACTGTTTGCTTGAGTCCCACAGCTATGTGTCCTGTATCTTACACCCAGCTCCTACAGCAGAAAAGCTGTCCCACCCTGTGGGAAACTGCAGCATGGTCTCAGTGCACAGGGCTGGTTGGAGTCTCCCTGTGACATTCGAGCACTGTCTCGGAGAAAGCAGCCACTGTTTGCATTTGTTGATGATTTGTTTCACTGCTGGCGATGAACCTATGGAATGTTTCCCTGGAAAAACCCTCCTTTTTTCCATGAATGCTTTCATTCACTCTGGAGCTGAAGGAGCAAAATTTCCTTCCACACTTGGATCCCTGGGCACAGGCACAAAGAAACGTTTTTAAAGGCTTGGGTCACTTCCCTGTGACTTAATTTGGTGTCAGAATTGGTCACAGATGGCCTGGATTTATCCTGCCTATGCTTAGATCTCTGACAGAGGCATCCAGACTCAGAAGTCTGGTCACTTCAGTCACCTTAGAGGTGCTTCTAGACTCATCACACCTCCAGTCTGGAGAAGAATGGATTAGAGGAGGGAGCCCAGGGACATGCTGCTATTAGGTGCCAAATTTAGTGGTCTGAACCTGGGTTTGTGCTTATGAATGGCTCAGAAAGAGATGAAAGTAGCTTGCTGGTTGGAGTATTTGAAAGTCCTTGCCATTGAATGGATTAGGAAATGAATTAGAGTCTTCAAGCTTGCTAACACATAACTCACAGACTTCATTTTTTGTGGATAAGCTCCAGTACAATCAGGTTTTGCCCTAGATCTGGGCTAGATTGAAGGAGAACCACCTCCACAGTAGAACAGCCACTCAGGAATACTTTATACACTAAGGACTGCAGATCCCCCTGAATCTCTTGCACCATGTAAGAGGCCTCAGCACTCAATGAGCTATTGCCAGAGGCTGCATTTTCAATTGTGCCAAGACTATGGAGGATGGAGAGCTCTCATTTTCAAGTGGCTTGGTTAGGGCTTGAAGGGCTGTCTAGGAAATCACATCTTTTTACCTTCCACATCCAGCTCTCACCTCTTCCCCCGTCATTGTATCATGTGTTATACCTGGTGTAACACCTGCTGGGGTGTTTTTTCGTGTCTCACACTGCATGTGTGCCTTGTGTTAGAGGAGAAATGGGTACAAGTGATGCCTTTAGAGTCAAGGCATCCTACTTTGGTGAAGTATAAAACAAAAGCCCCTTTGAAAGCCAGGCAGGAGCGGTTGCTGCAACACAAGGATACATAGTGATTATGTGGCATCAGATGATTGTTCCTTTTCTAAATGCTAGAGCAACATACAGATATTTTCCAAGAATTCACACTGCTCTTGCCACTGCCTGGCAAGGGAACATTAGGAGCTAGAGAGGAAGATACTGTTGTTCTTGGCACCAGCCTAATATATAACCTTCTGACCAAGCCTCCTCCTTTGCCACAACGTTTTGCAGACTGGACCAGGTTCAGCGTCGGTTTAACCACCATTCTAGCTAACTGTAAATCTGCAGTCACCCTTCCCATACTTACAACACACTCCAAGAGCAAACTCCATCATTCACTCAGTAAAAAAGGCCTGGATTTGCCTCCAAGATGGTCACTCGAGTAGCAGTCCCCAATTAACGTGGTTGTAATGCATCTCAATCCAGGAGGCTTCATGGGTGGGACCATTTACCAGTGATTCCTTTGAACCTTGTTTCTTTCCTTGGTGTAATGTTTCCAATCCTGTTAACTGGGGATGTGCAATCCCATTAGAGTAAAACAAGATTGTCCTGATGGTCCCTGACCCATCAACCAAAACACTGGTGTGAAATACAGCTTTTCAAAATGATTTTTTTTAGTATGAAACTTAGATAAAACTTAATTTGATTCCAAAATCCCCATCAGTTCAGAAGAGATAGGTGCCTAAATGCATTTAAAGAGGTAGGCTTTGAGATACTTTCATTTGAAGCTGTATTTCCTCTTCATGAATCTTGTTGAAATGGAAATTGTGCATGAGTGAATCCTTAATCAATGTAAACCTATAACAAGGACCAGCCTTTCTATTAAACCACAGCACACACTGCTCAGGTGAATGCTGTTGAGTTTGCTTCTATCTGTCCTTCACATTTTGGCCATTAGCAGGACTGGTGACTGTTAATTCAAGCACAGCAGGCTTTGCTGGCACGAATATGTTTGCCTCATGTTGTCTTTTTGTCCTAGTCTCTGGAGTACAATATCTTCGAGGGCATGGAATGCCGTGGGTCTCCCCTGGTGGTTATCAGCCAGGGGAAGATTGTGCTGGAGGATGGGAATCTCCATGTCACTGAGGGATCTGGGCGGTATATCCCCAGGAAACCATTCCCTGACTTCGTTTACAAGCGCATCAAAGCGAGGAGCAGGGTGAGTGGAAATGGTTGGATGCATGTTTGTTCTCTCACTGCAACTCCTGAGTTAAAGTGGGTGGAAAACAGACGCTGTCCCCTGGCTCACAGGCACACAGTTCTGCAACAGAAAATGTTCCCTGGATAGGGGCCATATTTATCTCATTCCTCTTTCATTTTTGCTATTCACTTGAGTCACTACAGGAATATGCTTTGACTTGAGCTTGGGTTTTCTGCAAATTGTATTTTTCTGCTCTTTTAAATCTCCTCTGTCTGGGACCCCTCGAGAGAACATGCGTTAGGAACTGTCCAGTTTGGACACGAGTCAGTCTGCAAATAGCCCATCAGGCTTCCTCTGTCACAGAAATACCAAGGGAAGTTATTGATGGCATTTATCTACCAAACCTTTCAGCAACAATTGAGGATTCTGATTTATTGTTACAGATACGTTATGCTGCTTTCCCTTCTGTCAGGTAGGATCAGATGCTCTTGTCTGGTGACTGGTGAATCACAGGCACAGCCTACTGCCTGATTAAAAGTGAGAATAGTCTATTTTTAAGAGGCTAAAATGGATGGAAAAGTGTTTTTTTAAAATACACCCATTCAGAACAGAAACTGCCTTTTGAGATGCCTTTACTTGGTAAAAACTGGCAGAGGAGATGACACTGAACTCAGCTGTAGCTTTGTTGCTGAGAATTGAAGGTTATTTCTGGATGAAGTCAGATTTCTGGGGAGATGTTTGAAGTCTTTTGATGTTTGAAGTGTTACCCTCTCTTGGACAAAAGCAGAGCTGTGTTAGTTCCTCTGGCCATAGGTGATCTTCACATTCCTTGCAAGTGATCTTTCCTGAATTGTTCTGTTGAAGAAATGGCAAGTTATCCAAATTACGACCTCAGATAACTTAGCTCTGCAGAGAACAGATGTGTGGGTTCTGTTGTGTTCTGGTCTCCCACAGAAATATGTGTCTGACCTATAAATCCAATTGGGCAGCATCTCAACTGGAATAATTGCATTTAACCCAATCTAAAGCTTCCTGGCTGGTGGTGTCAAGGTGGCCTGGCTGCTTTCTGCAGGCCTGCCTCTGTCTCAGCATTGTTATGCTTTTTGGGAATAAGTTGTGTTTTAGACTTGTCAGGAGCCCTTAATACAACAGCAGGTAGGCTGAGGTCATTAAAGGACAGAACTTGCTGAGCAGGGGACAGACTGGTTCTCTTTAGGCTGCTCACACCAGTTAACAACTAGCTGGAGCCACAGGACTCCAGAGCACCTTTCCTTTTACCCATGCTGCTTCAGGGACCAGCTACCGCCCAAGGATCAGCACGGAGGAGATGTTCTCTTTCAAATCCTCTTACCAAAGACAAATCTTGACATGTGTGTCTTTGTCATGACAACATCTGGCCAGCTGTTTAGTTCTGGTCTGACCCTGTGTTTTGCAGCTGGCTGAGCTGCGGGGGGTGCCTCGAGGCCTCTACGATGGACCCGTCTGCGAAGTGTCGGTGACACCGAAGACCGTCACACCAGCATCTTCAGCCAAGACATCTCCTGCCAAACAGCAGGCTCCACCCGTGAGGAACCTGCACCAGTCTGGATTCAGCTTGTCTGGTACGTACTTTTACAGGGCTAAAGTATGCATTGCTTTGAAATGCATCCATACTCTGCGTTAATTCTGGAAGGCAATGAGAGAGGCTGTGGGGTGGTTTAACTTGGAGGTGACCCTTTTATCGTAGAATCCTCGAATGGTTTGGGTTTGAAGGAACCCTAAAGCTCATCCAGTTCCAGCCCCCTGCCATGGGCAGGGACACCTTCCCCTAGAGCAGGTTGCTCCAAGCCCCATCCAGCCTGGCCTTGAGCACTTTTAGGTTTGGGAAGGAAGAAGGGCAGTATAGGAGCTCTGTCATAAAGTCCTCCTTGTTTTCATGCTGTGGCATGAATGCTGAGTACCCCATAGCATTCTGAACTGGGCAGATGGCACGAAGTTCAGCAGAGCCACTCTCAACGTGAAGCAGTTCTTCCTCATGTTGAGGTGAAACTTTTTGTGGTATAGTTTATGGCCATTGCTCCTTGTCCTGTCGCTGGGCGCCACTGGAAAGAGTCTGGCACCATCCTCCTGGCACCTGCCTTTAGGATACTGACCTACATTAATGAGATCGGTGAAGGCACTGAAGGCCAGTAAGGGCTTTTACTCCAAAGGCAGGACACAGTTGGAGCCTGGCCTAAGAGGTCTCAGTGGGTTCCAACGCAGCAGAGTGCTGTTCCAGCTCCCTTGGCATGCAGCTCACTCCTGTCAAGCTCTCAGTGGCCTGCGGGGGGGAGACCCTGACGTTGCTTCTCTCTGGCGCAGGGGCACAGATCGATGACAACATCCCACGCCGCACGACCCAGCGCATCGTGGCACCGCCGGGTGGACGTGCCAACATCACCAGCTTGGGCTAAGGAGCGAGCCCTCTGCGCCCGCACAGCGCACCGGGGCCGGGGGCACCTCGACACCCTTCTTGATTCTTTTAGAGCCTGTGACGGTTACTGCGGGCAACCAGTGGGGGGGGGCTGAAGTAAGGCGCCTGTTTCAGTCCCCTCAGATTCCCTCCTCATCTTCACCAACCCCTCTCACTTCCCCCTTCAGCCCCTACACGTTTAAAGGAATAAACCCTCTTTTGACACCTCTGACATGCAAAAGTAAATGTAAAAGAGGATGTTTGAGATACGTGGCCTCTGTCCCATTCAGCATCTTTCTTTTAATAAAGGAAGGATAAAGTGAATTTCCCGGGAGCTGCCTTTAAGACACACACAAAAAAAAAAAAAAAAAAAAGGAATAAATCAATAATAAATGTTAAAGCATTTTTTTTATTTTATTTTTTTTAATGTCAAGCAGAAGAGTAGTTTAAGGGTGTTAAACTGGATATCCTGTAGGGTTCTGTGTTCCAGCAGAATAGCTAGGCAAACATGGAGGGACAAGAATCTCAGCCTGTCTGTAACCATTCCCCACCACCACCTTTGAGGTTGCTGTCTGCTGCCGAGAGAGAAGCAGGACCCAGCACTAGGAATTGACAGAGCACATCGCACCCAGCCATCGGGTGAGCTAGAATCCTTGGGGACTTTGGTTCTCTTGGTTTGTTTTTCTTCTCTTTTTTTTCCTTCTGGATTTTGCTGCAAACCAGGTCCTTGAGGAAACATTCGGGTTGTTTTTTATGTTTGTGTGTGTGTTTTTAATATGTTTGTTTCATTGTGTTTACGAAGCCTTATCTAAGAACTGGGGATTCCCCTGTTCTTCCCGGTCCTTCCTGAACCTCATTCAAGTTACAGACTCCCACCAGTGTCACTGCCACCCTGGTACTTCAGGTATTCCTAGGTTGCATCATTCCAGCCAACGCTTGCCACTTAGCTGCAATAGGAGGGCGCAGAGCAGGTTCATAAGCTATGATCTTCACTTCAGTGTACTAGGTCTTGAGCTGGTGCAGAGGGGCTGGACACCAGCTGAGGAACTAGGATGGGGTTTCTTGAGAAGCTTTTAGCAGTTAGTTTGTCTTCTGTTCCTGGAGATAGATGGAAATCAATAAGCATGAGCAAAGAGCAACGTGTTGCTTGCAAGGTTTCTGTAGCAGCCACATTCCCCCTTCCTGGCCATTGACGAGTGGTTATTCAAACCCAGTCAGTTGAGTGTGTGCCCGAGCATCTGTGGCAATTCAGTTCGAGTCCAGATGCCCAGCTGTTGTAACTGGGAGTCTCGATGGGTCAACAGCAGCTGAGAATCTCTCGTACATGGTACGAATTTCACAGTCGCTCATTCCTTTAGGAATCTGCCCTTGTGCAAATACTCATGAGAAGGCCTGGTGGTTCCCCACCCTTCCTCAGATGCCTGCTGCCTTGGATCTGAGAAACCAGAGGCCATGAGTAGTCGTTAAGTGAATTTAGGAGCCCCAGTTTGTGAGACAGTCAGCATGATCTGGCATTTAGTTATCTTCTGGGATTGAAGGTCTTTTAGCCCTAGTATTGGAGGCTTATTATTTTCAGGACATGGAGAATAAATCTGCACCGTTAGATTCCCACTTAAACTTAGCTGGAGGGCTCAGCAGTCCCAAGGACTTGACCTGTCTCAGCACAGAGAGCTTTTCCACCCACAGCTAACACAGCATTACCTCCACTGTCTGTCTGCCCTGGCACTTGGCTGCATCTTCTGCTTTCTCTTCTATCTGTGCTTGGCCACGTACACTGACCTTGTTTTTCCATAGTTGTATTTTCTTAAATGGTGTTTACAGGTTCTTTTAGGGAAAAAACTATGTATATGAAGGCTTTTAAGAAACAAGTACCAAATTTGTTGTTACGAAGTATCAATGCTGGGATTTGCAAAGGATCTGGAAGCTATTTAGGTACCCAAACCCTCCCAGCTTCAGCACCTAATTCCTTCAGGCCCCTTTGAACATGAAAGTTAGGAAAACCGTCGCCATATTCATCCAAGCATTTTGCATTTAGGTTTCACTCCTGGGTCTTTTAGTTTTGCATAAAAGAGTTTGCACTTTGTTTGTTAAAGTAATCCATGAACGTAATATATATTACAGCTATTTCATTGTAGTTTTCACCTGTATGTTAAAATCAAATTGGAACAAGTTGGGGAGGAAAAGGATTGCAGAGATCCGTTTGAATTCTGCGAAACACTTGCGGCTCTTCAGTATTCACTTAAGTCTTCCTTGGTTTTGGTTTTCCTTCACTGCCTCATGATGAGTTTTTAGTTTGAATTTGTTCTTCAAAAAGAGGAAAAAAAAATCACAAAAAAAAAAAGATATTTTGCAGGCTGTGTTAAGCATGTTTTTTCCTGTGAGAGCTCGTCTGCTTTGTGTCTGTTTAATGAATGTCATATGTAAATGCTTAAAGAAAAAGAAAAGATGATGACTTAAGTAATTAACCGCAGTGACTTGAAGCTCTAAAAGTAAAGAAAAAGTAGGATTTAATACTAGCTGGATTTAACCCTTGGATTTGTGATTGTGAACCATGAGTGGAGGAGCTGTAAGTGCTAAAGCTGATGTGTGTAGACAAAAAGAAGTACTGATATTGACCATTGTCTCAATGGCAAAAAAAAAACAAACCACCCCAATCCCAAGTCTTGTGTTTTATTCCTTAAGAACTCTGTGTTATATTACCATGGGAACTCCTAATAAAGACAAAATGTTGTTGTTTCACTTAGGTGCATCTGTGTCTCAAGGCGATACGTGTTCTGTGTAACTGTGTACCTTGACTGAGCTGTGAATGGTCCTGTGTAGGAATGAGATGTACAGCAGCAAAGGTGAAGATAAGGTCCCAGAGTTCCTTGGAAGATGGTAAAGAGGAACCAGTGGTCTACAGTGTAATTTCCTTTAGAGGGAAGGGAGCCTCTTCTCAGGGCAGTTGTCTGTTTAAAACCGTGTTTGGCAAAGCAGAGACATTTGCCTCTGCATTGCAGAGATCACTGATGAAATGCCAGCAAATGAAGCTAAAACTATTGGCATAACCCTCAGCCCTCCAATGTGTTTCTGCTTGGACCCTCCTAAAAGTGATGGAGGAGGGGAGAGAAAGTACAGCTGTAAATAGAAGCCACACAGAGATAACTGTATGGGGAGTGTTAGAGCTGGCTGGAGTAGTGCCAGGGAAAACTGGTGGTGGTTGGGTTTTACTGTGTTGCAGGGATGCTGTGAGATGGCAGCAGATTGTGGGAGGGCTTAGAAAGAGCCAGCATCACTCCCAGCAGCTCAGACTGTTGGTTGCTGCTTCCCTGCATCCACCCTCTCGGTGGTCTTCCCCCAGATCCAAGCACAGCTGGAGTTTGCAATGCGCTTTGCAGTGATGCTTCGCTCTTGTTCCTCATCTGAACAAAGTGTTCAAGTACTCTGGGAACAAGTGTTGAAGTACTCTGGGAAATGCAGTTAGCTTTAAACCTGGTATCCCTATCCAGTGGGACGTTTTAAGAGGGTTTCCTTTTACCTGTTGAGAAGGGGCGATGGTCATCCACTGATAAAAAGTCTTAAGGTTAATGTGGGGATCCTTGCTTTGTCACCACATGTGCAGTTACTTGGCTATTGGCATCTTATTAGATATTAGCATATATACAATGAAATCTCAAAGCACAGGGTTGGTGGGAAGCTGTGAATAAGATTTATTAGCTTGTCCCAACAATAATATTCCAGTGAAAGATCCCTTCAGCCTAAAGCACTGGTGTTTCGTTAACACACATCTGCAGAGCCTCCATTTGTTTTTATTTTATCATTATTTCTTCCTCCAGCTCCTCAATTGGAAAGGATGAATCCTCTTCCCCAGGAAATAAATTCCAGGGACTCAGTGAACCTGTTCCATGTTGGAACAGGCCAAAAAGTATCAACTGAAGCATAGAGAAGCTTTTGAGGTCAGGAGGAAGTCCTCAACAGCCAGATCTAAACCTAATGTGTACTGAGGAGCCAAGCAGTGAGAAATCTCAGGAAGATACTCAGGTCAGTGATGCAGTGCTGGTTTGCTGCTGCAGTAGAGCACAAGTGTAGCTGTATTTTGTCAACACATTAATCCAGTTAATTCCTTATACTGGCAGCAATGAGGCCTAGCTCGTGGTGGCTCTTAAAGTATGTGCTGATTTGGTTCTCTGCAGGCATCCCATGGACTGGTCTGCAGCCGCATGTGTAAAGCTCAGTGTAGATCCATCTGATCCTAACATTGATGCAAAATCAGTGACTAAAAGGAGAAGAAAGAGTAGGCAATGAATTTGACTCAGTGACCTGGAACATTGGCTGTCAGCTCATGAGGAGAGGTGGGTTATCAGAGCTGAGAACAGCGTGGCTTGATTTATTCCTTAGTGGCAGGGTGTTGGGAGCAATAATTGTCACTGGTCCTTGCATCAGCTGTCCTGCTTCAGTGTGTGCTGAGACCCAGTGCAGCATTTCCAAAGCCAAAGCTTCTCTGACCTAGGTCTCATTCAGAGCTATATCTACATTGTATATTTGTATAAAAACATACATATATATGCATCTCTCCTACCCAACTGGTTCTGCAGCAGACAGGGTTAATTTGCACTGTTCTACCAGTTAAATCCAGTGTTTTTTGCAGCTGAATACCTTCCATCACAGTAATTTGAGGGTGTCTGAGTGCATACCCCCCAGGCTCCTTGGCAATAGGGACCTGGTTGCTTTGCACTTCAAAGCACTGCACTGTTGGGTAACCTTTGCTGTGGGTTACCATAACTGGCACTTTTCATGGGCTGGGAATGTGGTATCATGCCCCTAAAATACTGTATATGACTCCAGATTGCTTGTGCAGGGCAAAAATCCTACCAGCTAATGATAATTTTAATTAACCTAAATTTCCCAAGATGTTTATGACTAAAAATTAAAGCATTTAGTGCTTTTAGCTTCTTGCTGTATATGGATGACAGCTTCAGGACCAGTTTCCCCCCCGATTTTAGCAGGGAAGGTGAAGGTTGAGCTCACTGCCATGAGGTGGCAGCAGGACATGCAGAAATGAAGATGACAAAATTCCCTGGAGGCACATGGATCACCTAAAGAATGATGTAGGATGTAACAAATGTAGAACATGCAAAGGGCTTATGATTACTGTGGCAGAGAGATGACGTACACATATATCCTCTCTTTTATATGAATATATTGGGTAGTATTTCAATGTTAAAAAGATATGAATCATCTGAGCGTATTCTGTTTAAGCCTAACAACACACCCTTCTATAATGAAATACAGAGCAAGCCAAAAACATTATCTATCAATCTAGTTACAGAGAAAAAAACCACTCAAATGTTCTTTTTAAAACAGATTTTGGCTTTTCTTCACAGAAGTCTGATGTCCACGAGCAGAGCTAAGGAAGATTTCAATCAATGGCAGGGGTTTTCTTCCTCTGAAATGCTTCTCTTCCTTCTGTGCCATTTCCTGCCCCTGTGGTTAATGAAGTTTTTGGCTTTGTGCAGCCATTCCCTGCATAAGAAGCTGTTGGTGGAAGGGGGAAGAGAGGGAAAGAACGAACAATCGTTTGGTTTATATTAGTTTTCTCACTTATGTCTCATTGAGAAAATAGTGAAGTACAACCCTCCCCCCAGTGACTTTTCCTCTCTAACCTAGAAAATAACTGCTCGTTTCCACAGGAGGGCACCAGATACACGTGTTTAAGTTCCATTTCTGTTTGTTTCTTGGGGCTGTTTCTCCCTCCTGTTCACATTACTTCCCGCACAAACAGATGTGGACCTACTTAAATCCAAAGTACACAGGCCTTGGCATTTCTATATCTATTACACTTTCCATCACCAAAACCTGCCACATCTTACTTTATCCTGCATTAGATAGGTTGCTGGTTCATACACAACTGACATAGACTCTTTTTTTCCCAACCAAAACTGACTGTAAGTGTAAGGATTCATCTGTTTTTCAGTGTATTATTGAATTCACAGACAAAATTCCACAGCAAAGCCGTAGTTTTACAAGTGGTTTTCCCATAACCCCTTCAGAGTCCTACAATCCTAGAATGGGTTGGGTTGGAAGTGACCTTAAAGATTATCTAGTTCATCCCACAGGCTTCTTCTACAGATTCTTGCAAGATTTTGGTGACAAGATGGTCAGAGTATGATGAAAACTCCTGCATTTCTCTCCCTTAATGACATCAATGAAGCAGGAAAAGGTCCTCTTCTGTTTATGCATCTCTTTGTAGCTTCTTCGTCCTCTAGGACAAAGAGAAACATAGACAAAGGTAGAGAGGTTTGGAGGTGGATGTCACCTTGGTGGAGCATTGTTTCTGGGACAGGGAAGGGAAGCCAGTCGCCAGGTCAAACCACAACTGGAGGTTGGACTGGGACTATGTGACATCCAAATGTCAGAGCTCATCAGCTACACTCAGGCTCCTGGCTCCAAATTCTGGCAGTTCACAGGAACAGCTTGCTTTGTGTGATACTGTAAAGAGCAGACACATCATGAGGTTTCACGTGGCCTGCCTTCCTGGGCTCTTTCATAGTACCTCTTAGAGAGAAATGTGACACCCAGAGGACTCAGCCCAGCTGGACATTTCAATGCTGAGACCTCAGTTAGCTGTGGGTTGGCCAAAGCTCTACAGAAGACCCTGTGGTTTGCTCCCCTTTGCTCTCCTACCCTCTTGAAAGCTTGTCTGGTGATAGGACCAAGGTTTCCCAGGCTCTGGGCCAGTTCTAGCCTGAACTACCATCCCACGTTTTTGCTTTAAGCCACTTGAATTTTGTCCTTTCCTGTAGGAAACTCACAGCAGCCACACTGATTGAGTGCAGGAAAGACCCTACAGAGGCTCAGGGGGCTGCACTGTGACCAAGAGTCATCTTGAAGCCTCCTGAAGTTTTCTGTTCAAAGGAACAGTGAAAAACCTCTGTCTCTCATATGATACCAGGCAAGGAAATGAGCCCTTCCTGACTCTGCTAGCATGGAGGCTTGGAGGAATCAGCCTCCAACTTTCCAGCCTCCTGCAAACCTTACTCCTATAATTAGGTCCACATATTGTACCCGTGTAGAGATGTGACTGGGGCTGGAAGGTTTCTCCTGTTCCTCTCCAGATGTGCCTCCTGCTAAGCCAAGGTAAATGCTAGGATTAACAGCTCCTACCAGTGAAGGTCACTCAAGACATCCACAGTCCCAAACAGCCACAGCAATGGTGCCATCGCTTAGCCTCATTTGTGGGTATTGCTGAGGCCGTGTTCGTGCAGATGTCACTCTTTATCCTTCCAGCATGCTAAGGAGGAATTCGTTTGCAATACACTATTTTTACTGCACCTGAACTCATTAATCTCTCCAAAAATAACATTGAAGGCACATGCATAAAAAAGCGTGCTTTCAGCTTGCCATGGTGAGGACTAAGCACCCCCAGTGAGTGCTTTACTGATGCATTGATTTAGTGGTTTTGCACGCATGCAAAATCAAGTGCCAGAGAAGCACAAGTGAGGAAACTTTCTCTGGAAAGAGGGAGGGAAAGGACCTCTTTTCCCTGAGCTACCATTGATTTACTATGATGAGAGTTTTAATCAAGCCCTTGTACCTTTAAGCCAGAAGTCATTAGAGGAGAGAGGGGACAGTGTGAGGACTTGCTGACACTATGAGCTTTCAAGAGTATTAATCAAAAAAGTGGCATTGGAGGAGGGTTTTTTTAGAGGATTTAGGGTATTTTTGTTTTGCAGGCACTGCTCAACTGCCAAATAATGTCAGATGGTGGAGAACAATGCGAATCCCCCAGAGAGAGCTATAAATAAGAGCAATAAATGTGCCTCATAAATTACTCAAAGGGTTATTTTCTCCTACCCACGTTCCCTCCCTCACGTTTAAATGCAGTTTCACTCATCCGGTTCCTCACCCTGCGCTGCTGTGTGGGAAGCTTGGGTAGAAATCCCTAAATAGACAAGGCTGGAGCTCTGCAGGGAGATTTCCACTGCAACAGTGCTGCAGAGAGACTCCCAACCTAATGCCAGAGGTTGCCCCCCAGATGCCACACAGCCTCTGAGGTCACCCACTGAGGTTTTGTACCTGAGATGAGACACAGATCCTAACGGGTTTGGGTCATGCTCCGTGGAGGAAACCCATGGCATGACAAGGTGGTTTTCCCCTTGAACAATGTGTTGGGTTTTGTGAATATCCTGGAGTGAGGGAATATTTCTAGTTTAGGCTTTTGAGTAGAACACACAGAAGGTTTAAGACCAGGAAAACACAAGCGGCACAGTAACAATGGAGGGGCAAGGTCCTACCCAGGATCCCAGAATACTCAGTGGGGCAACCAGAAATAGAGGCTGCTTTTGTTAAATGGTGTTGTTTCAAGAGGCATAAACCAGTCCAATGGAGGGAGCAAGATGCAGATGGTGGACACTGTGTATGTCTGTGTGTACGAATGACACCTCAGAAAGGGCACTTACTATTGTCCACCCATGCCTAAGCCAAGGGAACCACTGGTGTAGGCAGTGGTTTAAAGTGGTCTCTGCTTATACGTAAACATTGCCATGTATAAAGATGATTCATAGGCAGATTAGAAATGTGACCCCAGAAGGTATTGTTCCCTGTGATGAAAGATGAGCCTGGACAAGGATTTACAGTTCAAGCATCTTGCTGCCATAGTAGGGCTGTGCTTGCAGGCGAGGTTATGATGGTGAATGTTAATGATGACTGCATCTGGGTAAAAGCCTCTCCATCACCTCTCGCTGTCGATGCCTCTTCCGTAGCTATGGAAATGGCACCTTCTGTTCAGCTGCTGATTAAAATTCTAGTGGAGAGGGATGGGGAAAGAAAAGCCAGGGGACAAACACAGCTGATGAGCAGAGCAGGGCTGCAATGAACCTCTTCAGCTTCCCAGAGAGAGAGGGAGGCTGCTGGGCGTAGTTACTGTGATGGCTGCACTTTGAGAACCACTGTCCCATTTGCCCAGTGTGAGGTCTACATTCAGAAAGAGTCCTCCCTGCCATGAGGAACTTGCACTTGAAGACACAGGAATGGCAACCACAGAGTGCCTTGCCCCAGATACCACCAACCCTCTCCCCTGCAGGGCCAAGTAAAGAGAGGAGTATCCTGGCTGCTGGGTTGCTTCCCGTGGCTTTGGCTGTTGATTGAAACACTTCAGTAGTTTTTTTGTCTCTTTAAGTCTGTAAACACGTTTGCCAGAACAACAGCAGCTGCATGGCAGATGCCAAAGGTCTGTCATACATCACCATGTAGCGCAGATTTTGTGTAGGAGAACCACAACTTGCTCATTACGACTTCATGCTGTTACAGCTATGACACAGTGGTGGTGGAGGATCCAGCCAAAACTGGGGCTCTGCATTATCTGAGGCAAAACCAACTGTGCAGAGCATTAATACTAAAGATAGACAAAGGAGGTATGTTATTGCCTATGATGCTCCCCATTTTAAAGCTGGAGAACAGAGGCTCAGGGAGATGCTGTGATACATCCCAGGTTATGCAGGATTCCTGTGGCAGAACCAGGAGGTGAGTCCACCTACTGATCCCAGCCTAGCACTGGGCTGCAGAGCACAGGTAAAGCAGCTGCTACAGCACTTAGGGCTGACTCCTGAGCTGAGCCTAGCCCTGGCTCCTTGGCCTCATCTGGAGCCTCACAGAGCCACAAGGTCAAAGGCACACTCAGCAGCCTGAGGATGGAGGGCTCCTGGGAGCTTTGGTATTATAAATGGGTCAGTATCTGCTCACAAAGTGAACGCCTCATTTTGATATATTCACCACAAAGAAATAGAATCTGGGGCTGTTCCATAGCCCTGCTGTGCCATCTTGGATCTCATCCTCCAAAAGCTTTTAAGGCATAATAACAACATTCTTTTACTGTTGAAATCCTGTGTAAATATTGAGTTATCTTGTCTGGTCTCAGCACAAGTTGATGTGCTGTGTTTGGAAGCAGCAGATGCTGTCAGTGTTGTGCTGTCATTACCACCCTCCAGCAGTGCACAGCCTCCCAGGGTCAGGAGTGCTGTCCCTGGAGGGCTGCCTTGCCAGCTTCATTGTATTCTTATTGCTTGGGCATAGGTCTGGAGCAGGGTTTGAGGTCCGAGACACCTGGATCAACACACAAATCAAAGGTCCAACCCAATTAAACTGCAGGTAATGGGTTATGCCGTGCCCTGGCCATTACAGGGCAACCATGGCTCCCAGCAGGGTAATTCAGGTTATCATGAGTGATGCTGCAGAAATACTGAGTCTCTTTACCATTTTGTGAAGGCAGTAGGTGGAGATGAAAGACCATCAGTGTTTTCTAGAAGATACCCTGCTGAGGCTGCATATTTGGACTATAAAAGCATCTATGCAGGCAACTGTCCTTTAAAACTAATTCATAGAATCATGGAGCAATTTGTGTTGGAAGGGATCTTAAAGCTCATCCAGGGCCAACCCTCTGCCACAGGCAGGAACACCTTCCACTGGCATATCCACGCTGTGTTTGGGTCTGAGATTATAAGGTGCAAATCATCCTTGGCATGGAAAGGATTAGAATGGATTTTATGGGCTGGTAATTGATATCAGATTCTGGTTTACGGCATCTCCCCCCTCTCTCCAGCTCTGGCTAAACAGTCATACTGGGAACTTCAGCTAGAACAAATCAGCTCAAAGTGTTCTGAACAGTTTGGTTTATTCTGTTAGGCAGTGCAGACAGACAGAGAGACATCCCTAGGAGTGAGTATGGATCTTTTCCCTGCTAAAACCATCACTTTTCCTCTTCCAGACTTCACTCATCTCCACAGTACCTGCTGTAGTGGACAGCAATGACTCACCCAGGCAAGGGAGTATGTGTTCCTCATGGCAGCCCCATGGATCCAAAGATAAAACCGTAGCTGATATCCAGGGAATGCCGTGCCTTCCTCAGGACCGAATCCAGATGGGAGGTAAGCTATCATTAGCGTCAGTGTAGGTGCTTTTAGAAACACACCAAGCTGTGGCTACCGAACTAGAGGGGAAACAACATGATGTGGCAGAGGGTCTTCTGGAAGCTCTTGCAGGAGATGCTTTTCAGTTCATCCCATGTTGCAGTCACACATCTGGCTTTGGACCATTCCTCTGTTGTGCATTGCTTTACATGCACTGATTTTAAAGTGCCCATAGGACCCATCAGGTTCCCTTTGTTTTCCATTCCCAGGAGTGCAAAGAAGATACTTTGGCATTCACATTATTGCACAAACAACTTAGCCAGCATCTCCTTGCCTCAATAGAAAGAATAAGGAAAACAGCCCCAGAGGTGCTACCTCTGGTAGGTATTTGAGGTGCTACCTCAAATAAAACCCTTGTGCCCCTTTCTGATTCTGCATGTTTAATCACCATTTAAAGCCTGTTCCCTCCAAAATGGGCAAGGAGGAAAGGCTTCTCTCCTAGGATAAGCTGCAACAAGCCTATAAGTGCTTCTTTCCCTGTACTGAGTAGCAGGGTTCTCTACTCTTCTAACTCAGCTGGGGATGCCTGCAGTGAAGATGTTTGAAATTGGTGCCATGCTTATGTCCATTTCTGGTTTTGGGCTGGCTTCATGCCTCAGTTTACCTTCTGTAAAACAGAAACACGATTCTGACCACCTCTGCAAGCAGCCTGGAGTTCTCCTGGTGAAAGCTGTCACACAGAAACTACATTATTGAACTAAATATACTTCAGCTCATTCTTATGCCAGAGTAATAAATCAGATTCTCAGAAGCAAAACAAACTCCTGGGCTCCAAATTTTTCAGCTCAGATCCTTTTTCCCCCTCTCTTCCCACAGTCCAGTGTTGATTTCAACAACAAAGGCCGTGTCCTTCGCAACCCAACTGCTCTGCCTTTCACCACCATTAAAAAGTCACTGCGTAGAACAGTCCCCTGAACACTGACAAGGTCTAGCAAACCCTCAGAGCATCCCTGAGCAAATCCCAAGGCTGCAGTGGGAGGAACCCAGCTGCAACACAGGCCCCGTGGGGCATCCACCAGTGTGATTTACTGGCAATAGGTCTGCATTAAACATATATATGGAAGGTGTTGAGTTTTATTGGGCAGCGTCTTCCAGTCTGATGAACAATGGAGAACTCATTGGCACAGCTCTGAAAAATCTTCCTCCAGCCCCCCTTCTGTGTGAAACAGACACAAATCTGGAAGCAGCAGGGGGGAAAAAACCACCAACCAATTTTTGCCCTTTTTGCTTTTGTGTGGCCGTTCTAGTGTTAACAGACATTCATTCTGTTGTTCTTCACCCTTCCCAGCACAGCAAGGCTGGCTGGTGGATTCTTTCCTAATCCAGCTCTAAAGCAGGTTTTCCTGGTGGTTTATTGGTATTTATTACTAGTGAGCAACAGCCACAAGAGGGCAAGAGTCCCCCATCCTGACTGGAGAAATCTCCCCATGCAGCGACCACGCTGATCTAAACTCACTTAATTCAATGGGAGTATTTGCATCCATTTCAGTGGCCTTTGGATTAGGTCCTAGAGTTCTTTTAGTGTTAAAAAAAAAAAACAACAAAACCAGCAAGATATTTTATATAAACTTAGAAACAAGGTTTTATAAACTGAAAAAAGCCCCTGGCATTGGTACACTTTGGGTTTTGCTGTAACTTGTCACTTGGATGTTAAATGGTCCTTTTTATTTATGACAGGTTTATTTTTTAAATACCCATGTTATGAACCACAGCAACAGAGGGGATGTAATCCAAAACCCTGCAAATTTTGTTGTAAATCTCCTTTGAAAAGCTGGGTCTGGCTGGCAGTGTTCATTTATGCTCACATGCAAAGTGCCTGTAAGACAGTTTTGGGCCATAACTTAGAGTATGTTGGCGTGTGCTTGGCTATAGGCATGGTACCAGCTCATTAACTACAGTGGGAATGGATGAAGCCTGAGGTTTGAAATCCTACTCTGGATCCTAGAGGAAAACCCACAGTCCTAATCCCAGACCCCAGCCCAGATGCTGCCTGCAGGGCTCCTGTAACCAGTCACAAAACCACACAGAAGGGAGTGATGGATGGATTTAACCCAGGCTGCACCATCCACAGCTGGGAAGGGGCATGAGGAGAACTGGATTAAATCTTATCTTTTCTGTCTGAGTACATCTGAACCTATCTCCATGCTGTAGCAGAGGTGAGGAGGAGTCTGGGGGTAGAAGAGGAATTGCCACCAGTTCAAGAAAGGAGGAATCAGGAGTGTGCCCAAACTCTAACACAAAGATCTCTTAACTGGGGACTGTGGTGATAGGACAAGGGGTGATGGGTTCAAACTTAAACAAGGGAAGTTCAGGTTGGATATAAGGAATAAGTTCTTTACTGTGAGGGTGCTGAGGCGCTGGCACAGGATGCCCAGAGAAGTGGTGACTGCTCCACCCCGGCAGTGTTCAAGGCCAGGTTGGACAGAGCCTTGGGTGATGCAATCTAGTGTGAGGTGTCCCTGCCCATGGCAAGGGGTTGGAACTGGATGATCTTAAGTTCCTTTCCAACCCAAACCATTCTATGATTCCATGATTCTATCATTCTATGATCTGTGTCGAAGCCATTGCTTCAATAAAGTTCTCCTATAAGCTCTGCCGGCCTCGCCACTGCCTGATCCTGCTGGCCAACATAGGAAAGGAAAGGGTTGGAAACACTGGTTATCCTGGCCACCCTCTAATTTGTGCTGAGATCATTTCAACCTTCAGGTCTGATAAAACTCACAATAGCACCAAACCCACTTCATTTGTGCACCGAAACAGCTTAGGAGAAAGCTCAGAAGATAATATTAGTGCGTCTCCCAGTTTGGAAGTGCAGTTTGCTACCCAATATCAGTGGAGAGTGGAAACTCCTATTTTGAGTAAAACCTCTTGGCATGAGGCCTGCCCTATGAGTTCAGTTTAGAAATAAAGCTAACTGCAGATGCCATAGTCATAGGTCTGTGTTTGCTCTGACCCAGGAGCTATTCACCCACTGGCTTTGTGTTGCACGAAAGTATTCCCAGTGACAAGCACTCAGGAGGGAAGGATGCAAGAATGACTTCAGCCTGACATCCAAAGGGAAGAGAAACAGCGTAAGCCCCAAGAGAGGAAGGCAAGTGTTTCCTTTCTGGCTTGAACATGAGATTTAATGAGGTAAATGTGACTAAGACTAAGGATGTTTCACTGGGTATCCTTCAATGGAGACAGCGAAGACAGAAGTGTCAGTCTGAAAGCACAAGGAGATCCTAGCAGGGTAATGTCCTTCTTGTGCTTCCTTCCTTCTCCAAAGAGTTTTAATTCATTAGGTACAAGTAACGAGTTGTCAGGCTACATTCACTCCTATTTCTGGTTGCTGCTGTTCTCTCTGTAATTTGCAGTTTAAGAATCCAGAGAAAAATCAAATGATGTTTCTCATTAGAAGAGAAACTCTGAAATAATGAAATAACTGCCAGAAAAATGAGCTGTGCCTTTATGCACTTAGAAAGGAGACAAGCAATTGCAATTTTGTAGCTGTCAAAGACGCTTAGATTCCTAAATATTAAGTCTTTTTTAAATGATGATTCTTTGGATAGTTCCCTGATTTGTTCCGCAATCAGACCCAAGAGTTTGAGGCTGAACTATCACGTTCTTCAGACACTCATTTAATCTTATTAAGTCTTTCAGAGATGAAGAATTTATCATGTTGCTTGGTAATGTGTCTTGATGGCATTTTGCTCTCATCAACAGAAAAATACATCCAGTTCCTAATTTTTAAATGAAGCAAGAAGAAATTGATTCAGTTACTTCAAAGAGATCTTAGTGGTCCCAAAAAGAATGGAAATCCCACTGCTGCAGCATGCTGCTTATCCTGAGCTGTTCTCACGCTGCAGGGTTGGAAACTGCTGGGTAATAGACCAGTTGAGATCTGAACGAGGCAGCTTCCTTTTGCTTTGGTTATCTTAAAAAGAGGACTCTGATTTTATTTTAAATGTTAATTATTTTTTCCTGTGGTTTGATTCTTTTGTCTGTGAATAATTCCAGCCATTTACTGAGATCTCTCTTCCAAATTTAGATCAGAGTGTTACTCGCTTTCATAAGAAGTGCTAATATCCCTTAGGTTAAGAATAATGAGATGTTAATTTTCAAAACCTGAAAGGAAATTATACCCCTAATTCATCATTTGGAGTAAAATAGCCGGTTTGAAAGGCATCCATAGCTACATTAAACAGAGCTCCAGCCATTTTTTTCCTAAACAAAAATTAGCCTCAATACAAATTAAGATTAGATGACTCTAGTTAGATTAATGGCAGCAATTAGGCTAATGCATTTCTCAATGCTCCTGTAGTTTATGGGAGAAGGTGGCAGAAGACAAGCAGCAGCAAAGCACTGTAACAACTCCATCTGCATATTGCTTTACTGGCTCTCACGTCTCCAGCATTAACCAGTCCCAGGAGCTGGACCTGTACCCCACTGACAAGTTGCTCACAACCTGTTCTTCACCAAAAAAACCTTAAGAGCAGGGTTTGTTCTCTTGGAGCAAACAGAATTTATCCAAAAGGAACTGGGGATCCTTGGCTGTATAAAACAAAGGTAAGACCACACTGTTAGCTCACTGTGCTGATCAACAGGCTTCATGTGAAAGATTAATTTTGCCACATCAGTCTTAACATTTCCTTGGCCTTCTCAGTTATTTGCAAGCATTTTCTGCTGGTGTTTCTGAGACTGAAGGGGCCATGGCAGCTGCCTTCCAGAATGCCCAGCAGGCTTTGGCAGGCTTTGCCAGGGCTCCCTTTGTAAATCAAGGAAAACAATAATTCAGCACTGTTTTCCCCAAAGATTATTTACATTCTTGGGTTGACAGGAGTTGTCTTTTTAGTATTTATTTATAAAGAATACAGCAAAATGGGCTGGATTTTGTTTGGGACATGATGTTTTACTGTAGGCAAATGGAATAAACATGGGCATGATCTGGATCCCAAATGGATTTTTCAACCTCCTTTTAGAAATTGTTAAGAGCTTTAAGGGTTTTTGAGCAGAAGTACAAATTTGATTCCTTTATTCTCCATCCCTTGCAGTGTTCAAGGCCAGGCTGGACAGAGCCTAGGGTGACATGGTCTAACGTGAGGTGTCCCTGCCTGTGGCAGGGGGTTGGAACTGGATGACCTTAAGGTCCTTTCCAGCCCGGACCATTCCATGATTCTGTGGTTCTCCTTGTACTCCCACTGACGTCCAGTGAGTATCAGCAGTATTGGTATCTCTACCTGAAGGAATCTCTACCTGAACCTCTAAATCATTGTTGAAAGGGAGAAGTCAAACTTGTGTAAATACTTGTGGGGAAGAAAACCCAACTAAAGTTGCAAACAGACTTGCAGCCCACATGTCACAAAGTGCACATTTCCCCCAATAATTTATTTGTTCACCAGCAGTATTTCATATACATTCAGTTTTGTTCAAGAAGACGACCAGCATGACTGTTCAAACATGTTGCACAATAAGCAGCGGGCCTTTAAAACCAGCACGTTTTCCCTGACATCAGAATACCATGTTCAGAAAATGCAGTGCCCATTCCAAGAAACCCCTTTAAAAACCACTGGCAGCCAAACTGGTACAACATGCAGGCGAAATGCTGCAGCAGACAGAAGGAAAATACAACATTTTTGGAACCAAAGACTGACAAGTGCCTATGACCCTGCTTGCAGTAAGGGAACAGGGCGGTTTTCATGCAGAAATTCTCTGAGTGAGCCAAACAAATTGTGTTTGTTTTTGCTGGCAAAGGTGACAGAAGCAGCGGTGTGGCTGGGACCAGCCTTGCCTGATGCTGAGTTCTGGGGGCTTTTTAGAGTCACTGCGCAGGGAGAGGTCTTTTAGCATCTGTTTGGTGACAGAAAGGATGAAGATGACATCAAGACTTCATTATTCTACCCTTTGTCTCTCAGAGGCAGGAGTACTGTGCTCCAAAAGTGACTATCATGCCTAACCAGACATTGCCACCAGCATGCTGACTTACTTCTCTCTTCATCTTTCAGATTCAGATTATATTGCTACATCAGGATTTATTGGGAATTGGACAACTAATACATTTGTGCCAGCCTATGCACAGCTTCACAACAACCCCTTACCTGACACCATGAAACATCAACAGGTTTAAAATGACTGAAGAGACCCTTTGTAAATCTCCCAGCCCCAAAGGAGAGATGGCACAAATGACCCTGTTGGTTCAAGTTATAAAGTAAGTGTATAGCTAGGGCTGGGCCCCAAGCGTGTGCAGTGAAGATCTTCAATCTTGCTGGTCTTGCTCAATTTAACGGGTGTTTTTCCAAAGGTTCCAGAGTTCAGGTTTTGTTGCAACAAATGTCCCACGTATTTGAACCTCAGGAGACTGAAAACCTCGGCCACCAGTCTCATGTGACTTTCTTATGAGATTTCCAGCTTTTCTGCTGCTGGTCTTGGCTGGAAGTACCATGAGAAGATTTTTTTCATGGTGTTTCAACACTTTTTGTTTCAAATTCTAGACTTCACTGAAAAGAAAATCTGAGAAGAGCTTTAAGAGTGGGGTGGGTTTCTTATTTAAACTGAAAATAGGATGAGGCTATAGGTTTGCTGTCCACGAGTGCATGCTTTTGGAAGTAAATAAGGTTTTGGTTCCAGGGATTTGATTTGTATTCTTCTCTAATTTTAACCTGTCTGGGACATTCTGTAGCTTTCCTATGCAGCATTCGTGAGGCAGAATGAAGAAGTATTTTCTTCAGCTGAAGTGTTCTTAGTTATTACAGGAGAAAAAAGATGCTGATTTAGCAGGTCTTTTACACCTTTCTTGTTTTCTTGTATAGATCCATCAAGCTGGTGTTGTCTGATTCCATACTGCCAAAATATGCCCAAAGACATGATTCTTGCTTTTACAGGTTTTACTCTTCACCCTACAAGGTAGCAGGGTCTGGAAATGGGCACTTTGGATTCCAGGTGTACTGATATTACATAATAATGTTAATGCATTGTGAACAGGGGGAAATGAGGTGGCTTGTTCTGCCTCACAAAACACAGACTTAGGTCCATCTGCTTTCCTCTTCCACTTTGAGCTCCACCTGTATTTACAGTGGTACTGCTTGATTAGCATCCTGGCCATGTATAGATGCGAAGTGCATTTACCCTCTGAGGTTGCTTTCTGCTTGCAGGAGTGTGCAAGGCAGCAGTATTGCAAGAGCTCCAAGGATCAGATTTTACTTTTGACAATTTTCTGATAACGTTCCAGCTGCAGACACGGGCTTGCAGGAGGAGAGAAACCTCATTCATGCAGAAATAACAGACACAGAAGACTGAAATTCTCTTGACATCGGGGACTTAATGCTGAATGAGAGATGAATAAACAGTGATTTCTCATCTATAATCAAGGTGTCCTTTCAAGGCCCTACCCTGTAAAAGCTAACCTTATCTCAAGCCATTTCCCTTTGCAAGCCAGCAGGTACTCAGCACAGGAGCTGACACTGAGACATGAGTAAAGGCTTATGTGTTGTTTCAAGAAGCTGCATTCTTACTTGGCAGGCTCAGGAGGAGTTATGTCAAGAGCTGCTTATTTCTAATATTGTACAGAGAATTCCTCCCACTATTTCTTCCAGATGCTGCACAGCTCATTTATTTATTTATTTGGATTAGCTGTATTAAAATATAACATGCTTCCAAATGCTTTCCTCCCAAATTCCCAAAGGATGGCCCTTTCTCATGGGGATGTACATCATTAAGACATTTAACTTGCTTAACTCCCACTGCTCAGAAGGAGGGTAAAGTTCCTGACTCCAGGGTGCCCAGGATCTCATAGAAAGCTTAGAGCACTTGGTATTGAAGGAATCAGAAAAGGAATGTAGAATAACACTGGGCAGGGAGACAGCAAAATGCCTGCAGCTTTTCCAGTGACTGTGGCACTGATCTGACTAGCAAGCACCTGAGCAAGGAATTATTGAGTCCCTGCTGGACTCAGAACAAGGAAAACAAATGGATGAGTCAAAGTGACCTCTTTGAGCCTTATTTGATGATGCTTCCCTAGTTTTGAATGTTATTAGACCTGCATCTGAGCACAGAGACCTTCCAAACAAACCTGGGATGCATGCAAGTTTCCATTTCAGTTTGTTTGGAGACTTGGGAAGTTGGTTGCACAAAAAAGCAAAGTTCTGCTTGGGCTTTGAGGGGCGGTGGAGTGCATCCACTTGGGTCAAGTTTCCCTTGGCAATGGAGTTTACCAAAACCCACAGCACAAAGGGAAACTCAGAGCCACTCCAAGCAGGGCAAGAGTCAAGAGTGGTTTTGCTATGCCCAGTGAGCTGAAGTGACTGTTTTTTCCAGACAGGTTGAGGACAAGCAGCCTCATGGGCATTAGAGAAGACCAGTTCCTCACCTGGTGCAGCCCAGGAATAAGGACCTAAGAGGCCACCCAGCTGAAGATGCAAATCCAAAGAGCTGCCTGTTGTCTTCAGCAAGGCATGCGGGACATCACCAACAGCCTTGCTAAGAAGCAAGACATGGTAGGAAAACATTGTTGTCCACAGTCCCTTAATGTAAGCATTACATTAAGAGATCTGTAGTAACAGAGATCTTAAGTAAGCAGAGATCTGTAAACACTGTCCCAAGACCTGAGCTTAACACCCAACCTCAGCTATGCCAGCTGGTGAATTGAGGTTTAGCTTAGGGGTGTGCGTGCAGAATCACAAAATGACTCTAAACTTGGAGCTGTCTGAAAGTGTCTGCACGGGCTCTTTGTAGTTTGCTCTTTCTCCCCCACTGCACTTAAATCATAGCAAGAGGAACTTTGAAACAGGGGAATACAGTGAAAAATAAAGCCTTTAAATGCCTAGCAAGTGACTTGCAGGGGCCAGTCTCTCGGAAGACTGAGGGGTGCTCACCATCCACTGAAGCCATTCACTATCTTTAAGAGGCTTCGTTCAGGCTACCAGCACTCAAAGACATCACTCCTCGAAAGATTTGGTCCTGGTTTACAATATGTTATTAGTTTCCCCTGTATCCTTTCAATCGTAGCATTGACTTCTACTTCCCAGTAAAAAGAGCAACATCCCATTAGCAGAAACACAAGTTGGCAGCCTGTGCTGCTGGGCACGTTCAGTCCTTTAGACATCCTCCCCGTTTTCACTGAGGGACATGGTGTGTATTTTAATGGTTGGCACTTTGCAGTTTTCATGGACAAGGTTCCTTGAAGTGCCCGCACAGCAGCATTCCTGGAGGAAACCTTTACTTTTCACTTTGGCAACAGTACAGTCTTTAGAAACTGCATTTTTGGCAGGCATGCTTTGCACAGCCGAGAAGATCTTCCATTCACAGACCCCATCCGCCTTGGAAATCTTATAGAAGGTTTCTCCTGAGCCAACAGGGATCCGGACCACACCTTTGCCACTTTCTGTGCTTTGGCCAGTGGCATGGTTGAGGTTGAAGCTTGGGGACTGCTTCTTTGTTGCTTGCTTCCTCTGGAGGCACTGCGCTCTCAGGACGTTTTGGAAGGCTTTCTTAAACTCCTGACTGGAGCAGGGATAGATGATGGGGTTGATGCAGCTGTTTAAATAGCCAAGCCAAAATGTTATTTTAAAAAGTGTGTCCGGGGGTTTGATTGCAGGAAAGAAAGAACCTAAAATGGAAAATACACAGAGTGTTAAGGCAGAGGCAGTGAGAAACTGCAGGTAACCAAAGAAACACTGGGAAAAAATAAATAAGGAGCTCTTCTGGCTTGGAAGATTTATGACTCAAAGCCCAATTCCTGCAGGAATAAGTCTTTCAGAATATAGTGTCATACAACCACATGGATGTTCTGTCACAAATCAATTCATCTCATTTATTATACAGGCACTGTATTCCCAGTTACAGCCAGAGAGGCAGGCGAGAGGACTGATAACAACTCACAGAGGAGAATTGCTTCCTCTGGGACTCTGTAATTCAAGATTAGCTAGCCAAATAACAGTCATATCTAGGAGGTCATCAAAAGGGGTTGCAAATGGCAAGAAAATCACACCATTTCAGAGACTAAGCGATCACAGCACTTCTACGACCAGTTTTGCAAAATTAATCTAGAACCAGAGAAAGAGAAGAATATTTGCCATATGTTGTCAAGGGGAAAGGCTGTTTCTTGCCTCCTTTAAAAGAAAGGGGGGAAAAAAGAAGTGTTTTGGTCATCCCACTGTCAGGATTAGTGTGGGCACAGGAAGGAAAACAATTTCTCAGGAAATACAATTGCCTTGGTTTGCATTTATAGTCAAGTTTATAATAAGCAGGACTTTTAGCACTGACAAATGCTTGTCTTCCTGCTTTCCCCTGGAAAACGTAAGCGTGTGCATGTTGCAAGAAATCCTGTGGAAGCTTTGGGCATCGATACGTTTATCACCCTCTGCAGTGTAACTACAGCTCTAAGCAGCTCCTAAACTTTTCAGAGATTGATCTGCTTGTTGGACCTGCCCTGGCTGAGGAAAAGCTGATAATGCAATCAGAGGGTGCTCTAATTGAATTCTGAGAGCGGCTGAACTTCGGTTTGAATCTTTCTCTTCCCATCTTTATCAACCAAAGCTCCAGCAAGTGCAGCAAATGCTGTCAAGTGGTAAAAGCCAATGAGGAATTCCCAGGCTGGTTTTGCTTGTGTGAGAATGTATCAAAATATTGCCTGCACCAGAGACACAAATAGTGCAGCGTGATTTATGACTCGCTCATTTCACTGAGCTCGGTCTCCCTGTGAGATGTGAAGCAATGTCTGCTTACCATGGCTCTGTGAGTGGGGCTGGTGGGCACAGAGGATATGCTGCTGTTAGAGAAGAAATAGGAGATGTGGTGGGGTGAGAGGTACTTCAGTTATCTCTGGCTTGGAAGAGGTCCCCTAATGCCTAGGCCATCTTGTGTATGGTGGAACAGAGGTCCCTGTAGACCCAGGTATGTGGTGGAGCAGCAGAGAAGTGAGACTGGGTCAGAATACCCCAAGGCAGAGCACAACATGCCACAGGTTTTGTCTTGGAAGCTCCTATTCCAATGCCAGTTACAACCTGGGCATCAAGCATGAGTCTCATTCCCCCTGTGATTGCTCCTGTGTTGCTTTGAGTAGCTAAGTAGAGCAGTTTCACTATTAGTTTCAATATCAACCAGTTCTTAAGACCCAAACTGTTGTGCTGAAGAAAGCAAATGTTGTTTTGCAGTTAAGCACGGGTGAGCAGGCTTAGCCGCAAGCTAGATTGTTTTTCACAGCAAATAAATGCTGCTTTCCTGTAGTGAAAAACAACTCAACAACCTTCTCAAAGAACTTTCTGGCTGAAGTCACTGGCAGATGAAAAACAGCAAAAGACTTCTAAATACCCAAATCCTGCCCCTTTTTTTCTTTACTTCCTCATTTAATCGCAGCGTATCCACCGCTTTCCCATTCTGTGCTAAGACAAAAGGTGGAACAAATCTCAGTTTAGGGAATCAGCTGTGTGAGGCTGAGTGTAAAAATGGGTAAACAATAACAATTCCTGTTTGCTGCAACTCGTGTCTCACTCAATGGAATGCTAGTGCCTTGCCAACGCCTGTTATAAATAGAAAATAGCCAGTGTCAGAGTCTGTCTCTTGCTCTCTTTTTGGGGTGGGGATCTGCATGCTAATTTATCGATGTAACCTTTTTTGGTTCATCAGAGTCGAGAGCTGTTGCCTTGGAACAACACACAGTGAGAAGAAAAGCAAGTAGCTTTAACAGCATAAAACCAAGTAGCTTTAACAGCATAAAACCAAGTAGCTTTAGCAGCATACAAACATTGCTATGTGTAGGCCCCACCACACGCTGTCTTTAACACTTTCTTCCAGTGGTGGGTACCCTGGGCTTTAGGACAGTAGTTTTGCTTTGCTTTGCATTTGGTTGTGATGTTTCACAACATCAGCTAAAGCTCTGTCTGCAGGCTTCATTATACCTGTGTGTTATCCCATGAATGAAACAGTACAAATGTCAATAGAAAGAAATACTGCCAGTAGCATCCTGGGAGGGCTGAGGCTGGAACTGACAGTCAATGGAAGCAACATGTAACAGAGCTAGAAATCAAAGCAGAAATAATTTGGACCTTCTTCTTACTTAGGCCAACAGGTTATTCAGCTTCCAGAGCAGCATAAGTCATGATCAGTGTGTCTAAACCTTGAGCTACTGAAGTACTGTGTAGGGGGTAGAAAACCTGCATGTTCTCTGAGTCCTTGCTGAATCATGTTCCTCCCCACGGAATACTAAGAATGTATTCTTTTCTCCTAGGCTTTCAGTATGCAGTGGTGTTGCTGTCATGATTAATACCAGTGGTTGATGTGTCTGGTAGCAAGTGGGAGTTGTTTTCTAACAGGGCTGCTAAGCCTGGTGACAAAGTGTTTTGTTGAGTGTGCTGAAACTTTGCACCAGGCGAACTCAAGTCTGATTTGTTCAAAGTAGAAACAAAATATAGGATTTTGGGTTGTTTTTAAGCAATGCCCATAGTTAACCATGAGATTCAACAATGAAGCAGTGTGGTGAACTCTCTCTTCTTTGAGGTATATGGTATAAGACTGTTCCCTGTGTAAAGCAACTTATTCTTTAAGCTGTTCGCAGGCCTTAATGCCTTCCCCAGCACACTGTCAGGATTAAGCTGGTAAATAGTGGCAAAACTGATTACAGTTTAGAGGCTTCATCTTACCTTGGCTCGCTGCAGTCTGTGCTGGAGGAACAGTAAAGAAAACTTCAACTGATCTTTGAATGCCTTTGAATTGTAGATTGTCTAAATGATGCTTGAATCCCTGCTTGGTTTTCAAAAGGTTGAGGACTCTCCAGTGTCAGTAGCTCAATTCAGTTGCTCGTTATATGAAAATTAAGTAAACCAAAATATACTGTTAACCTCCTGAGACCTTTTGCTATTAAGTATTTCATCACTCACCCCTGAAAATGTCAGGACTGCATTGCCATCCCTCAGCATTTGTTTTCCTGTTTGTTAACTCAGAGTTTCTTCAGATGCGAGTTCTCCATCTACCTCCTGCTGACTAAATGCCAATTCAGTCACAAAGATGTAATTTGACTTTGTCATTTGACAGAAGTTACAGAGCTGCTTGATTATAGGTTGTATAAAACCCAGTACTGATGTCATGTGTTGTTTAACTGAGGGACAGCAAGGAGGGATTTAGAAGCTGCCAGACAACAGAAACTTGTGTTGTTTAATCTGTATCATCTCTGTCAGCACCACGGGAATCAGATCCAATACGTTTTTGTGACCCATGGACCCACAGTGGTGTTAGAATCCATCTCTTGCAGCTCTGTTTAGGTTTGCTACTGTGTTTCCCCTTTTGATGTCGTATGGCCCAAATGTGGTGATGGAGTCAGAGCACAGGAGAAGGCAGGCAGGGGCGTATGGTGCATGAGTGAGATCAGGACTGCATCCGTATGTGCTGAGAGGCCAGCAATAACCTGGAAAGCAGTCACGCCTGTGAATTCAGAGCTTGCAATGAGCAGTTGCCTGCAATATCTAGAAGTCAACAGCTGGAGACTCCACTCGGGAGAGAACAGCAGTGCCTTTTGTTGAGTTATCAGGGCTTAAAGTGTCACTGGAATGAGAAGTGCCAATTTTAAACCTTGCACAGAAGTGACACAAAAATCCTAGCATCCCTTGGCTCTGACATATAGGAAATACACCTTTGTACTCCCATCAGACTGGAAGCAGTGGTCTGGTTTAGATGGAGGCAAAGCTTAAAACACAGGTCCTGGGATCTTCTTACTGGGGTCAAGGTACAGAGCAGCAGCTATTCCAGAGTAATTGCCTCAAAGACCCAGAGAATGAAGCGCAGAAGTAGCACTGATGTCCCCACAGAGGTTAACACTGCACTGGAGCACCCTGGCTCTCAGGAGGCAATCTGCTCTACCAACATTGATGAATGTGTTACATTTTGTGTTCCCAAGCTCAGTGTTAGCACTGAACTTTGTTCCATAAGACTGGCATTCTACGCTGCATTTTGGGTCAAACCAGAAACCACCCTCTGGAAACTATATTTATATATATTCTTATAAATATATATGTATTGGTTCAGACATTCAACAGCTGCTCTCTGTACGTATATGGTCTCCCAGCACGTCTCACCCTGCTGCTCCCTTATGGAAAGTATTTTCTGTGGGAACAAGAAATGGGATCAAAGAACCCTGGAACAGTAGGAAAAGCCTCAGGGTTTTGTACAATCAAATCAAGGCAGCAAATGCAGAACAGCGGTTCATAGATGTGAGCAAGGATAAAAGCCTGCATCTGGCAAGGCTTGAACACTTACAAATGTTCCTGTCCCAGGGCCTGGAATACTGTGGGGGGAATATTCAGGGGAAAAATGAGAGTGACTTTGTGATGGACATTCCTGATCCATAATAAATGGAGGTAGAAGGAGGAGGGAGTTTGGTTTAGTTCACAAGGGCCTGAATTCAGACCTCTGGGGCATCAGGAGGGTGCGGGTGTTTGGACACAGGTGGGAGGTGGAAAGGGCAAGCAACAGGAATGGGTCGGTCTGGGAATGGTGCTCCTAATCCCAGCCCTAATTTATGCTCTTTCACATTGTACCACTGACAAGGGATGATATTTCTGGCAAAGAGCAAAGATCTCAGCAAGCAACTATTTCCAGATTCACTGAGGGCAGCTGCAGATTTAGAAAGCTGATAAAAACCCCTGGGAAGGTAAACTGAGGTTTTGTTACCCATTTAAAACCAAGTAATCACGTTGCTTTACAAATCAGCTCCGTTGTCATTGAAATTCCAGCTCCCATGCTGTTGCTGCATGGGATGATTCTGGATCTCTCATTGCTCACGTTTTTAAGATAGTCAATATTCATCCCGAAGCCCTCACTCTTACAGTCATGCACTTATAGCAAAATCTGAGCTTTCCTTGAAAAAGTAGACCAAGAATCCAACAAGTTCAGAGAACAGAAAGATGAGTCTGCCTCAGCCTGTCTCACCACTTTGTCAGTGTGTGGTTGTCGTGATTTTGGGATCCTTGGGGTTAGCAATACAGGAATTATCTTCAGCAAAAACTGAGTCTCTCTCCCTTCTGTCTCCAATTAAAGACAAATCCTGACCTTTGCTGGGTTGGGTTGAAGGATCCCTCCTCTCCTTTCAGTCACTCACGAATCCTAAACGGTGCCATGACATTTGAGAATGAAAAATTACATTCTTGGTTCATTTACTCCAGGGATTTGAAAGTGGTGGCTACATAAAGCAGGAATATTCTGAAGACGAGGACAAACCTCTGACAGGTGGTGCATGCAGGACAGCCACAGAAGTGAATCATGAAGCACAGCACAACCGACTCCACTTTCTCTCTCTTGTTTTCAGTGTAAATGGCTATAAATGTCACCAATTCCTTCCGTTGCTCTGCTGTGTTATGAGTCAGTGGGACATAACGTTTCAGGACTTGGTAATGGTGGAGAAATGTTGGGCACAGGGATGTCAGTGGGATCTTTGCCATTGGCTTCAGTGTAGCTGAGTTATCAGCCTAGACCAACAAAGCCTTTCCAGTCTGTGTTTGTGAAAAAGGCCCCTTGTGATTAGCAAAAAAAAGGGAATATCTTGGCTGTTTATCTTCATGCTTTATTTTCTCCTCATTCAATGGCTTAACACACACACTTGTGCTCCAAGACTCGAGTGTAAACATCCTTCTTCTCCCTGACTTGTGCTCTAAAGAATGAGCTGGGGCTTTAGTCTGGGTTTGGTGTCTTGCCCCCCCCACCTTATTTCTTTTTTCCCTCTGAAATACTAACATGGGGAATCTACACATTAGCTCTAAGCATTTCCTCCATGGCTGGAGTTTGGCCTTGTCTGATACGAAAGCTGAGTCAAGTATTAGGTTGTCACAGCTTTTATTCATTTGATTTTATTATATTAGTATCAGATGAGCAACAGAAAGACAAGGGATTCAGATCCTTGTTTCCCTGAGTATCTGGACATCCCAGCCATGACTATGCTGAGGGAACAACATCTACAGCCAGACAGATTTAAGATAGCTCCCCACAGGAAGTGGACAACAAAGTTCTGAGCTTGCTCCTGAGGGTTTGTTAAGATCCCAATTGATTCTGAGGGTTTGTTAAGATCCTAGGAGCAGATCTCCTGCTTATCTCTGAAGAGGGAGAGAAAGTGCATTCTGAAATGAAAAAGTGACTTCTTTGAGGGGAAATCACTTGACACTGGAAGTCTTGACACTGTTATGTTACAGAAGGTTTGTAAAGGGTGGGTTTATGCTCCAGCATGCAGGGAAAAAACAAATCTTAACCTCACTTATTTTCATGCAACAGGATTGTCATTGCCTGGCTTACTCCACAAACATCAAAGCAAAGTGACAAGAAGGTGTATCGGACTGTTGGACTGACTGAAAGCCTTTGCACAGACCCTCTGCCTGGAATGAGGCTCCATCCAAGAAAGTAAGAAAGGCCTTACTTACACAGATTGCAACTGGCACCTTCACACACCGATTTTAATTAAGATATTGTCTTGGGGTAGGGATATTCAAGTTTTTTCTCAAGTTATTGGCAGATGCTGTTGGAAATAAGGATATCATGCCTTTATTCCCCTCTTGATATCCTTCTATCACTCTTGCTCTTCCCATACCTACTCCTCAGAAGTTTCTATCCCCTTTTATTATATGCTTTAACAAGCCTGGTGTTTTCTTGTCGTAATGTGGTTCTTGTTGGGTAGAGCTGATACTAATAGATGTGAGGATCTTGAAGATGTTGTGGATCACAGTAACATAAACCTATGTTTTGGGAGCTTTTGCTGTATAGAGTGATAAGCACCTGGCAGTGTATGAAGTGGTTTGTGTAGCATAGTTTGAGAATGTTTGTCTCATGGGCAAGCTTCATTGAGAGTGGCCTGACTGATGGGACCATTTATAGGTCTGCCCCATGGCTGTGAAGCTGCAGAGCTGGTCTTCTGCGCAACAAAGAGCTTGCTGCCCACAGTGCCATATGCAATCATCTCTGGGTGAGTGTGTGGCTCTGGGTGGGACAGCCTGCCTCAAGGTGTGTTCTCTTGGTTCTTTCTAAAGAGGTGTTCTTTTGTGGCAATTGGCTGCTTAAAAGTTTAAACAAAAGCAGTAAAAATAGGTTTTGAAAAACTCTATCGATGCTTTAAAAAGAACCCAATAACCCCACAAAGATAGGGGAGCTAACTTCAAGAAAGCTTCCTTAGAAGGTATCAAAGAAAGATGCAAAACCACTCTTGAGTCCAGAAAATTTGTGAATCCCAAAGCAAATCCAATAACAACAGCTCTGTGTGGGCAACCACGTTTGCAGATGAAAAGAAGTGTGTTAAATGCGTCCTCACGAGCCCTTTTTGGGTATGTTTCAGACATCTTGGCAACCAGCATTCCAACACGCTGACATCCTGGACAGCATGAGCCAGGCCTTTCAGAGCTCCCTCTTACAAAACATCTACCTCTCATCCTCCAGCACTTCCCAGTATTGACCAACAGAAAAGATTCTGTATTTTGGGGGTTTTCACATGGCAGTATTAGCAACAGGGTTTTGTGGAGCAACCTGGTAATCCTGGTCAATCCAGTAGAGGTTAATTGATAAAGAACAGCTTTTTATAAGCTGAAAGGACAAGAATCTTTCTTTTCATGTTTAGGTAAGGCTGGTTTTCCTTTGTCTTAATTGTACACAGTATTCTGTACTAGCTAAAACTTCCACACAATCTTACTTCATTTTTCCTGTGCAGCATAAGCCCTTTCCATAAGAAAACTGAGCAAGTCACAGATTTAAGGTTCCATGTTTCCAAGCCTAATATTTAGCAGAGCTGTTGCAGAGCAAACCATGGTGGGATGTGCCACAGACATCACACTCAGCTGTAGGTGGGGAATTAGGATTCTGCTTTTAAATCCTGAAATGGCGTTAAAGGTGACTGGGCCAGGTTTAATTAAAATCCTAATTACTTCTCTGTATTTCAGCAAAGCAGAACAAATCCCCGACTTCCTTCCCCTTTAGAATTACAACTGCTGCATAAATATTCATGCTCAGCGTGATGGCTGAAGACAGTGTTTGGGTATATTCATTTGGAATAGGGTATCTCACAGTGTGGATTTCCTGGTAGGAAACTCATTTTTTTTCCTTACAGTGGGAATTATTAGGTGCTGAGCACTCCAAGAGGTCTGGGTCCAAGCTACTTTGACCCTGAATGCATTTATATCTTGACCTTTTATGTATTCATATCACCTGAAGAACTGGTTGCAAACTTAGGTATAAATACACACATATCTAAAGATATTGTTCCTATAACAGAGCTGGTTAGAATCAAGTTGGAGTTCTGAAAGAGTGTTTTCTGTATGGAAAAAGAGTACTAAATCCTTCCCATTATTTTTGGAATTCTGGGCTTCTCCTCACCAGAGAAGTTTTGTTTCTTTTGAGGCTTTCATTTTGTATGCTCACTGCTTTGTGAAGGTGCATGGTCTGATTCTGACAGCTTTGCAATAGCAAATGATTCCCTCAGAGCTTTTCCAATCAGTATTATTTTACACAGGCACAAACACAGCCCTCCCTCCACGGAAGGTGCTGAAAAAGGCAGAGGGTTTTGCTTTACTTACCAAGAGGCATTACTACAAAAAACGGAAGCCAGCAGAGCACGAAGCATCCCACCACTATTCCCAGGGTCTTGGCAGCTTTCTTTTCCCTGGAGAACTTGAGGAGACGCACTGAGAAGTGATGCTTGCTCTTGGGGTTGGATGCCGATCCGCTTGCTTCAGGAGCATTTTTGCGATGGATCCGTAGGGTGACTTCTTCAGAACGAGATCTCTCTGTCTTCAGACCAGAAGTGAGACCTTTGTTTTCCCTTTTGGCCACTACATACACTCGGCAATACATCACCAAGATAATAGTCAGGGGGAGGTAGAAGGAGCCTAGAGCAGAGAACAACACGTAGCCAGGCTCCTCAGTGATTTGACAGATGGTCTCATCTTCTGGTGCTGGTTCCTTCCAGCCAAAAAGAGGTCCAATCGATATCACCAGGGACAATGCCCAAACACACAGTAATGCCAGGAGACCCCTCTTCTCTGTCACTATACTTGGGTATCTCAGTGGGTAGCTCACCCCGATGTATCTGTCTATCGAGATGATACAGAGGCTCATAATGGAAGCAGTGCAGCAGAGGACATCAACAGCTGCCCAGATGTTGCAGAAGATCCTCCCAAAGACCCAGTAGCCCAAAATCTCCATAGTAGCTGAGAAGGGCAGGACGGTGGAAGTCAAGAGGAGGTCAGCTATAGCCAGGTTAATGATATAATAGTGGGTAACACTGTGAAGGTGTCTATGGCAGGCTACAGAAAGAATCACCAGAATATTACCCAAAACCCCAAAAACAATCAGCCCCCCTAGAATAACACCTAGTAAAATGGCCTTTGTAACGTTCACAGGCCCCACAGAGTGGGTGCAGTTGGAGCAGTCGGAGGTGTTTCCAGGGAGGAAAGCCATGGTGAGTGGTTGATAACGTTCATACGAGGCTGTTGTATTTCACTCCCTTTTCAGGTAGAAAGAGTGGTGAGATCAGTTCTCAGAAGGTCCCATGAGCAACGTTTGCTTGGCTTTGCAGGGGAAAAGAGTTTTTAAGAACATCTTAGAAGTGCAGCACCAGGAATGATGAGAAGGATCCAGAAACATGTTAGAAAATCTACCTTTCTCCCCAAGTTTTTACCATTATAGCACAGCTAATAGCCACCATTTCCAAGTCAAATTGAACTCCTTTTGCTTTTTCATTGAGGTGCAGAAGTGAGGCTACACAAAGCTGAGGCTGTTTATCCCACTTTCCAGGATTATGCGAGAAGAAATATTGGAATGGCAGGTTAAAATCATTTCTGTCTTATTGGGAAGATTCACTATTGAAGTAACATAAATATTCCAAAGGCTCTCAAAGTTTCAAGAGGAAATCACTGATGCTTTTAATTGCCTTGTGTTAGTCCTAATTCTGCCTTACAATCAGCTTAGGAACCTGGCTAGGTGGAGGCTTCTGCTGCTGTGTCTGCTCAGCGGTGTTGTTTGAGATACCTGCCACTACCCATCTTCAGGGTGTGAAGCATCAATCAAAGCTTCTCTATGCTGTAGAGCACTTGTCACTTGAGGTCCTGGGCTGCGAATTAAAGTTTATGTCAGCTTCTGGCTTGCTCTGAAGGGGAGAGTGAAGTTTGCTGTGTCAAGGATGCGGATCATCACCCCCCTGAAGGAGACAAAGACACAAACAATGTGATTCCCAGAAGCAACAGCCACTTACTGCTATGGTTCCCATATAAGAATAGAGCGGGAGGCTATTTTAGGGAGCCTCCTCAGCCTGCCTCCAGCTAGCTGAACCAACCTTTTTCAGCCCAGTATTGTTGAAGAACAGCTGAGACCAATGTCAATTTTATTGGCTGAATTTTCTCACCACATTCCCAGCAGCAGCCCCTTCTCCTTTAGGGATAGCAGTCAATCCTAATTATCAGTTCACCTGCAGAGACCAGTTCTAGGAGCGACAGAAACCTGCGGGACACAATTCAGGGCTTACAAACTGTGAAGCAGATGTAGGAGTCCAGAATTCAATCGACAGTTTCTTTATTAAGTGACTCCTTTCCCCACTGAACTGCTCATTACTGCCGCTAAACTGCCCATTTTAGAGATCTATGGGGAAAGGCAATTCCTGCCGAGCAGAAGATGTTACAAGGAGCCAGTTTCCTACTGAGTGACACGTTTCAGAGTATCTGGAAGCCACGCTCAGCCTTAGCTGACTAAATATGGAGAAAAGGTAGATCAGATGGGAAAGTGAGGATAAGCCTGGGAACTGAGACACTGGGGACACAAAGGGAAAGCCACAAGTGTGGGCTGAAAAGCCCGTCTAGATGTGAATGTAATATTCCCATCCCAGATATTGACCAGACGTGAAAAACCACCACTAAGACTACCCCTGTGTAGTCTTAAATCTGAGATAAGGTGAGACTCGAAATGTCCTAATATTCGGTCTTTCAGATGAGTGCCTCAGATGGCACTTTACACAAACAGAGCAGCAACAACTGTCACATTGCTGAACCTCAAACCTGAACTTTCCTGTAGGCAAAGGCATTGAAAACTGAATCCCTGAAATTCCCAGCTCCCAAGCAGGGCAGAGGGGGGAGGGGAGATGAAAAGGTATTGCACTGTGGGAATGTGCAGTGAAACGGAATTGGATCTGATGTTCTCTTTTCCTCGAGATGGAGCGAGCTGAAGGATTATTCCGAGAAAGAAAAGGACAGATTTTACTAAGCACATCAGTGAAAAGTGACTGTAGCATGGAGCATTTCCAGCCATTACAGCTGCGGTCATTACAGAGCTGATGGTGGACTAGAAAATTAAGAAATTATCACATTTAATTTTTAAGCACATGAAGCAAAACTTCCTGGGAAGTCAAGGAGATGCAGCAGAAAGCACTGACAGAGATATTCCTGCTCAAAGCCAACTAGATAATACTCAACCTGTGGCAGATAGTATGGGGAAGAGCATGCCCTGGATTCCCGCGCCTGCCCCAGTCCTCACTCACCTCTTTAGTCTCTAGAAGGCAGCACAGCTCCTCTGAGCATCTGGAAATTCACAGCACATCACAGCCAGCTCCCCTCTTCATGCAGGACTCTGTGCCTGGAAATCCATTGCTTTTCTCCTGTTGTTTCCCCACTAGCATTTTGATAGCTTACGGTTGCACCCAATGTTTGGGGGGGGGCTTGACTCCAGCATCCCTCAAGGCATCCCTCCCGCGTTGCAGTGCTCAGCTCCACGCTGTCAAGGAGCAGCAGTAACTTTACTGCTCTGCTGATGTAGCAGGCAGTATCCTTGCCATTACCGTAATCCCCTGCCAGTCCCGTATTGCTCAGAAAGGAAGAGCACTCCGTTTCATCACAAGTGGTGGTTTAAGTGTTTGTTCTTTCCATGCTGATCACCAGCTCCTGCAGGGATCAGAAGGTGGAAGCCAGCTAACAAGGTCTTCTTTATAGGCTGACAAGTGATTCTTGTGATGTAAAATGAGAATTGCCTGCCAGGCAAACTGAGCATGGAGAAAATGAGAGACAAGGCACGCTGACCATGCATACTCATGGCAGTTCCAGCTACTGTGTCATTTGCAGTCTTTGTTTTAGAACAAATGGCCCCATAAGAGGAAATCGCAAGGTGAGGGGAAAGAGAGAGATGAAAATTCCAACTGATTTTGAGAATCTTTCCAATTGCAGAAACAAGAGGTGATTTGTCAGTGCCCTGCTTCCTTTTCTCCACCTTTCCTCGGCTCCCGTGCTACTCGCTCTATAGATGTAACCCTTGGTTTTGAAGGCTGCTTGGAGATTTTGAGCTAACACTGAGCCCTGCAGAGACCCGAGTGCCAGGTTGTACCATGGCCCTTCCCTAAGTAACAAAGGATGTTGGAAGGGATTGAAGCCTAAATGAACAAAGGAAGTATTTTGTTACTAAAGACCCTTAAAGACCATGATTCAGCAGACTTATTTTAGACGTCTAAGGAGGAGGCAAATCTATTTCACTCGATCAATAGGAAAATCAGTCTGAGATGAACTCTGCCCAGGGTTTTGTTTCTATGGATATATATGGCCTCTCTGTACTGGTGGCTTGTTCCAAGCTCCTAAATGCACAATAGAATTAATTTATATTCATAGTTTCAGTCATTAACACTGTACTCAAAGTACCAACTCATTTATGAGTAATACCCTTGTTAGAGGACATCATTTTGGAGTGGAGGGAAGCAGAGGTGCCAGACAGGAGGTGGTTTCCCTAACCCTTCATAGAAAAAGTAATGCACCAGAGTGAAAAATTAAACCTGGGGAGGTCTCTGAGTTCAGGCAGTGGAAAGGAACAAGTGTCCTGGATGTGGTCCTTGTTTCTAGTGCAGCATTTCTAAGTGTGTCTTCTCTAACTGTGAAGTAGAGGAAATGGTGCTTTTCTGTCCCTTCCGTTATTTACCTGGACTGTAATCCGTCTGGAGTAGGCCTGTATCATAGCAAGATCCTATGCTTTGTGTTCTAAGTTATACTCACTAGCATGAGAAGGTCCTCAAAGGAGGGCTCCAGGCAATGCATGTCTGCTGAGCTGTTTCTATGCTTCTGGCCCTTTCTTATCTTTGCTCAAATCAGAGCCTTAAATCCTGGCTTTTGGCCAGCATTGTATTTTCATTATTAGTATATCATAAAGAAGCCCACATCCCATTGCTTGCCATTTAATAAAGTGCCATTGTTAATCTGCTTAGCTGAGGGCCAGACCACGCAGACAACCTGTCTGGGACCAGGTGTGAAATAACTTCTCCGATGTGCTCTAGGCTTTGATGTGATTAGTTATTTACCTCTTCAGAAAGAAGTGAAAAGTATTGCTTTGAAAAATCATTCCTCAGGGTTTAGCTTCTGCTTGGGTAAGGAAGAAAACCCACCCAAAGGCAAGAGATATGAAATGTTGTCTGTTAAACTTGGAGCTAGAAGTAGACTTATTCTTTTGTCTTTTAAGATTTGGACAGCCTGAAGCTTATAGCAGAGCTGAGTGGAAGATAAATTGCAAGCTTGAGTGCTTAAAAAGAAGAAAACCAGCATAGCTACTGTTGGGGTGCAGCTGCTCGTCTATTGAAGACAATCAGTTTGCATTGAGAATAGGGACCTTGGAGGACACTGCTACATCTGGTCTGAGTTTTGGAAGGGAGCAGTATATGTTCAGTACTGATGATTTACTTTTCCTGAACAGCTTCATTTGTAAGTACAAGGGTGTTTAAACCTAGGGGTGCCATGTTGATGGGAAGATCTATATGTACTAGATAAATGAAGTAAAGCTGAAAATTATCCAAGTCATTTAACAAGCGTTCAAACTGTGAGTTAAAGTGTTGGGCAAAATGAGGGGACATTTTCAAACAAGATAGATCTGCCTGTTGATATCATCCTCATTTTAACAGTGAGATATCCAAGAATTAGAAGTGTCTAAAATTTTCCATCTTGGGATTCATAGGTACTTTTCCACCATGTTCCTAAATCACTTAAGCATAGGCTAAAGGTGGGTAGGCAAGATCCATGCTTTTGCATAAATCGAGACAGGTTTGTTAAAAATAAAGGTGCTTTCTAATTTACAACAGATGAAGATTTGGGCTGCTAGATTTTATGTGCAGCTGCAGGTCTGCAAGCTGCTTAATTACATAGAGAAGCTGTTAAAGGTTTATTTCTATGTAAGTCAAGAAGAGTTTCCTGATTCAATTTATTGCCTGGCTGATCTGATAAAGTCTGACCACATACAGAGGACAGTGCTATTTTTTAGCCTCAGGAAGTTTGATTTTTACCTATTGCTGAAACAAATCTATACAAAATGAGTGCCTACTTCAGTTTTCATCCCTTCTGCTTCTTTGTTGTTTACCTCCTGTGTCTAGCTTAGTTCTTTCCCCTGATGTTACTGCTGCTTCCCTCTAGTGAGAGTTTATGCTGCTTTTCTCTGCTTTAGCTTGACGTTAATCTTCAGTATGTATAGTCTGGGGGATAGAATAGGTTTTGGGGAAGCAAAGGTTTGTCTAAATCATGCCTATCTTGGACTGTCTTGTTTAAAGTCTTCATTCAGCTTTTATCTGCTGCCTGCCCACATGTGAGAAGCAATGAGATCCAATGCACTGAAACACCTGCCTTCATGCTGCTGACTTGATTTTCTCCCCAGAGCATCTCCCCTTATCTCCCTTTCTCCTTCCAGCTTTTGCCTGGCAAGGCAGAACTCTCCTTAGGGCCAGAGCTTTGTGTATCAGCTCTTTGTAAACCAGTCCTGATTGCAATCCCTATAACATCACCATGACAGAAATAAAACCAGTATGCTGCTTTATCTTTCCCAGATCTGAGCTAGATTTAGGTCTGGTCTTGTGCCTCAGCATTCACTAAGTGCCTCCAAGCTTTCCTTTCCATCCAAAGCACATAGTACAGCAAATTCCTTGACTACTTTAGAGAAGCGTGGCTCCGAAAAATCGTGGGGAAGAAATTCTGTCTTTATTCAGAAATGTTCTCTTATTCCAGCAGGGCTAGAAGCCTGCGAGCTTTATTTGTCCCCTTGTGTTGGCTCATGGTCCAAGCTTAGGGCGTCTCGCATGGTCATGCTGGATTTCTCTTGCCATATGATTTTGTAATTCTGTCATCTCTGCTATGCCTCCACCTCCTTTTGTCCAAGTAATCTTCCAAGCAGCTTGGAGCATAATGGTAAGTTACATTTGATATATGGAGCCTCTCATCTACAAAGGTGCCTGTGGTACTTCAGGACTGTGAACACAAAGCTCATGTCACCTACTGCCATTTCCAGGCAGCAAATGCTTGCTACAAGTGTTGTTTAGGAAAGGATGTACTAAGCTGGTGGTGTATCTGCCTTTCTATAGGCATGTGTTCACCCTTTACTTGCTATCCTTGCATCTTGTCTGAGATCCCCTTAAACTGCAAGGAGCCCAAGCTGATGACAGCAGAAGTTGTCAGCTTTAGAAGCAGTGCGCTTTTGGCAGTGTGTTACAGGGAGCAGCTTTCTGATGGCAGCACCAGCATGGGCACATAGATCTAAAGCCCCCTCAAGTCCAAGGCAATAGCTGGAGCTCCAGAAACTTGTCTGCTCAGGTTATTGGGCCCTTTTTCTTCGGGATAGAAGCTACCATGCCAGGAGAAATCAGTGCCTAATCTAATTCAGGAGCCTGTCATATAGTGGACAGCACGGAATATTCCAGAAGAGGCATTTATAGTGTAAGTAAGTCCAGAAACCTACAAATGATCAGACATACCTATGCAAGGTCACTGTAGCCACTGCTTTAACCTTTCCCAAGCCAACCTGTTGCCCTGCCAGCCCACCTCCTCAGCTGATGCTTTTGGCCAGATGGATGTCATCTTCTGTCTGCACTAAACTCACTCCTTCTCCTGATGTACCCGTCTGCTCTTTTACCCACCTGCTGTGTTATGTCTTAAGCAACATGGGGCTGGAACTGCCTTTTAGTTCAGACCTGAGTAGAACCGAGCACACTGTGTTCCTAATTAAAATAGCAAGGTATTGCTATAGCACCACCACCAAAGAACTGTGCTTTAGTTTTCCTCTCCGATGGGCCTTTCTCTTGAGAACCTCAAATCACAAAAAGAGTTAACAGCTTCCATGCACGTAGTGCTACAGCAAAAATTACTGCCTATTCCTTCTTTCATTTCCATTAGTTGCCTCAGTGTTGCCTGTAGAAATGTACACAGGTTGTACCACCAGACATAGGTGCCTGGGAGATACTAGACACAACTGTATTCCAGTAAAGCAGCAAGCTGTAGTTTCCTTCCCAAGTACGTGAGCATTTTAGTAATATGTTCTTTCTCCTGTCTCATTTTTGTTCCCTGGCTCTCTAATTGTTATTACTAAAATATACACACCAATAATTACCTTCCTCTGGGCCAGGCTTTTCTGACTGCATAACACAATTACTGCAACTGAGCATCTCGTGGAAAACAAAGAAACAACACAAAGCCCAAAGCCCCGAACAAACCCTGCCAACTGCCTGACATTTTAAAGCTCTGCTTCAACCACCACCAGTCAAGAACGGTAATTAGATACACAAAGCAAAATGGTTTTACATGTCAAGGACTTTAACTCAAGAGTACGGTACGTTTTGACTTCATATTACGATGTCAGAGAGCTGGGGGTAGCTCCATTCCCACATCATTTCCATAAAGCATCACTGGACATTAAGAAAAGGCTCTTCACTGAGGGGGTGGTCAGTCACTGGAACACGCTCCCCAGGGTGCTCACAGCACCAAACCTGCCAGAGTTCAAGGAGCATCTGGATGATGCCCTTAGTCAAATGATTTAGTTTTAGGTAGTACTGTGAGGAACAGGGAGGTTGGACTTGATCATCCTTATGGGTTCCTTCCCATTTGAGATATCCTATGATTCCTATGAGTTTATTTATGCTCAGTCTGTGTCCCTGGAAGACTTGTATGTGAAGTAGAAGGGTCTTTTCTATTATGTGGCCTGAGCCTGTAGTGGGGAAGGAAAGATGCATTGTATTATTTACTGCCCTCCAGACCCCTGGAGATGAGGCAGGTGAGGAATGGGGCCTCCAGAGTATCTTTGAGAGTAGCCACAGACAGCTGTGATGGTGGAACATCAGCTTGTAGATGACTTGGAAGGTCAGAAGCACTCTTTCTCCCATGCTGATGAATTAAAGTTTGAAAGAGCAGAGATTTATTTCTGGCATCTTTCACTGTCGCAGAAATTAGTGAATAACTAAAATGGGACATGACAAAGAATTTGGGTGAAAGCAGAATAAAAAGGAATGGGTTCTTTATTACACTGTAAAGCCATTTTGCAGAGATCAGATGATGTGTGGCGCTGTTCATTGTTCTCCAGACCCAAGTATAACTGCAAGCTGTAGGTTTTCCAAGAAACTGAGTGCAGCCACAAGAAAAAACTGTCTTTTTCTCACTGATGCTTTCTAGGGAATAATCTGGCTACATATTAAATACTAATTAAGAATGTGAAGGGAATCAGAGACTGTTCCGCTTGTGTGGATAAGTTATTATCTAAAGGTATAGAGTGTTTTGTGGTTGGGGCAGTAGAAGTGCACTTGTGCCTACTGATGCCATGTGAAATGAAGTGAAAGGAGCAGTGCTGCTCCCACAGTGATGCTGTCACATCACAGTCAGATGCCTGGCAATGGAGAGTCAGCCTTGGGAGCTGTCTTCTGGGTTCTGATCATAGTTCTGACACTTAATGTTGCCTGTGTTTTGAGATAGTGAAAATTTATCATTACTGAAAACACTGTTTCTTAGCATTATATGGGGTTAATGACCTAATAAATACAGTCTTATTTCTGAGACACAAGACATTAGCAACTCCCTTGATATCTTTTAGCCTCTCTCCATGTCCTATTGTATTTATTGTAGTCCTTAGAGTATTTTATATATATATATATATATATATATATATATATATATAGGTGGTCTCTGGGTTTTACTGCAGAGTGTGGAACTGGTTTTGGCCTGGGGCAAAGTGATTTGGAGAAATGCTTTGTGGTCCTTTCTGAGCTGTTACATGGTTGTTGGTGTTCACACAGGACTGGACTTTGACTTGGGGAACTCGGTCACTCTTGGAAAGGCGACCAAAACATCAAGTGTCTTTATAGCTGTTCAGTTGTAGCAGTTTCCTGGTTTATATTGCTCACTAGGGAGGACCAATTCAAAGGCAGATGTGTTCCTAAAAATATCCACGTGTTAGAAAATCCGCATTCCCTAGAGCTTCAGAACTCAAGCCCGTGGAGGTGTGAGTTTCTTACCTTGAGACAGAGCCCCAGCGACCAGGCACAGATTTTCTCAGGCTGGCTTGTGTCAGAGTGCCAGTGCATGCTGCTTTTTGGCAGGAGGATGGGGCACAATGTTCTTTATATACTGAAGAATGGACCCAAACTAAAATGATTTTTCCCTCCAACATTTTCCATACACAAACAATGCAGAATTCCTGTGATGCAATGTCAGAGAAACCAGCCTTGAGTGCTGGGTTTCACAATAAAACTCTGTCCTAAACTTAATATGGCATGGAGAGGTGAAGGGAGTAGTTACATCCCTTGTTTTTAGGTGCCTAATTCTGTTTCTAGGCAATAGAGACAAGCAGCTCACAGTCCTCAGCACCTAGAGTAGGAGACTAGCTGCTGACTAATTCAAGTCCTTGTCTCATAGACTGGAAAATCCCACGCAAAGAACAATGATCTGGGGGAGATCTGAATTTAGGAAGTGTGTGTGTGTTTTTGTGAGTGTGTGGAGGGAGTAGTCCTCCTTTTGCTGCTTATTTGACTCTTTAGTAGGGCCTAAGGGGAAAAAATGTCCATCTTGCCTAATATTTGAGCCTGGTTTACTCAGGAGAATGATAATAATAATAGAGGTTTCCAGTATTTGACACACGCTGTTGCTGAACCTTATCTTCACAGTGGTCCAACATGCTGGGTCTCAAACAGTGATTCATTTTAGCAAAGAAATGAAGGCGAGAAAGGAGGAGCAGCTAAATGGAGGGAAAAAGGATTGCTGATTTATTCAGTTCATCAGGTAAAGCATCAGTAGTATCTCACCATATGCTTTTCTGCAGATAAACTTCCTTACAAAACCAATAGTTAAGATAATAAAAAGAGGCCATGCTGATTTCCCAGTGTTAACACTAACCTTAGAATACATCAAAAGCCGTGTTAAACAATCCACCTCTCAGAGGCTGGAGCAGCATTCCTTTGCTCGTATCAGCTGAGGTTATTTGCTTACTGCAGGGGGGTGGGGTCATTTATCACAGTAAAAATTAGTTGTGAAAGCTCCATTTCAGCAAGAGGACCTATGTAACTGGATTTTCCTCCTTTTGTTCAGTGGGATGTGGGACACAGTGAACTGAACTAGAAATGCTGAGGTGATGCAGGAACCAGAAATGAATTGCTGTTCCTTGCAATTCTTCCTTCCCACGCACTACAGCACAAAACTCTCAAGTCATCAGAACTGTCCAAAGCCGTGGCATTTCTCTCGGAGGCGGAGTGTCTGGAGTGATGCACTGTTGGAAAAGTGAATACAAGGCAGCAAATACAAGGGGTTCTGCATGATGCCGGTTCTAAGTCATAGACTAGTTAGGGTTGGAAAGGACCTTAAGATCATCTAGTGCAGGATCTAGATGTTACATCAAAGGAAATTCAGCCAGGAAGGCTCTTGCTGGAGAAAGTTAACGTGTCAGTGAGTTAGTATCGGAGAAGCCTCGCTAACTTCATGGCCATTTGTGCAGTGGCCTCTCAGAGGAGGAAGGCTATCAATGACCTCTGCTAACTTCTAGCAGCTTCTCTTGGTCAAAAAGTACGTTGAAGGCTTTGTGTTGGGACCTGGTAGATACTAATGGATAGCAGAAGAAGCACGAGTTCTCTCTTCAAAGATTTCAACTGGACCTGTGTGCATACGTAATCCCCTCCCTGACCTCTGTCCAAAGATATTCTTGTTAGAGCCAAGAGGGGGAAGATAAATCCATTTTGTTATAACCCCTGAACTTTCCTATTTAATTTTCCTCCCACAGCAGAAGCAAAATCTTTCTCCAAAAGGGAATGACATCAATCCACCTGCTTTGGGATTACAAGAGTTTTCCTTCAGGTCTAGCCTTCCTCTTCTCCTTTAATGCAGGTCCACCAGCTTGCTTGGAAATAGCAAACAACTTCTGCTTGACAAAAACCAGCACATCACTGCAAGAGAATTCACTTTCAAACTTCCATTGAGCCAAAAACGTTCTGCTCAGCTGCAATTCACACTCCCCTGGTTTCATTCTCCTTTTGTGCATTACTGCTGCCCAGTGGATTGCATAAACTCAGAAGCTAATTCTAAGCAGATGGACCTGATTTTAGTTGCTTTTTTTTTTTTGCCAACCCCTCCATTTCTGTGCCAGCAAGAAATCCAGCCACACTGGGAAACATCCTCTTTTTACTTCTATACAAGGCAAACCAAAGCGTTTCTGCTGTAGCGTTAGCTTTTTGGCTTCTGATGCTTTCAACCAACAGCCACAGCTCTCACTTTAGGTCAGTGTTCAAATGGTTCCCAAGCTTTTATGCCTTTTCTCATTGAGCAAACAGTGGATTCATATTTCCATGCTTTCCCTGTTTCCCTGAGAGTAAAACTTTCCCTGTTTACTGGCACTCAATATGCCTGTAGTATTGAGCTCTTAAGGGCAGACCAGCCTGTACTGGTCATCTGGAAATACCTAATACACTGAGCTGTGAGGCTGAAGTGTGAACAGCAGCCCAGATCCAAACATTTGTGTTGGAAAGGAGGGTTTTGATGGGAATTGCCAGGTTTGACACATTAAAATAACAATGCTAGCAAAAGCAATAGAATATAATTGAAAAACGGTCATTTCAAACTACTTGGCTGCAGAATGTATTTAAAGTAGCAGAGAAGTTAACATGGTTAAAATAAAAAGAAAGTATAGCATAAGGAAAGGAATTGTTTCAGCTTTTGCCAGGTGGTTATTTCCTTCCATGATCAATTCCCCAAAACTCTTGAAATTTAGGCTCTTTGGCCACCTGGATCTGGGATTTCAGTAGATCTCTATGGCCTATGAGATGTGCAAGTATCACACACTGAGACAACAACAGGTATCTCTTACTATTCCCTCCTTGCAAGCCGGAAGAGGATACCTACACTTGGTACCAAAGCATCGCATCCTTGATACCACCCCTTCTCTCTTTCTCCTTGATACAGTACAGTGCATTGAGGGCATGTCTGCTGTGTCGTTGTTTCAGTTAAAATAGTAAAAACACATTTCTAGCTATGGTGTGAACACAGAAATTGGCTCCTTTAGCCCAGCAAAGTGCATCTTGTTCACTGATCTGTGACTATTTGTGCCCAACACCAGGACAGGAGTTAACTTCATCTCATCCTTACTGGGAACTCACTGCTTGTATATTTATACTCAAATAGTCCTGATGATTCATTGCTCTCCTTTGCAGGAATGATAGAGTATTTGGGATTAAAATCTCAGAAGCCACTGGTTTTAAAGCAGGGGTCCAACTTAAGGGGTTAAAAGATAAAGGGAACTGATGCTGCAATATGTAGCCATTCATAGATGCCTTAATTCTAGCTCATGTTTCAAAAGAGTAAAAGTCACATCCATCATTCAGCTATCTTGTGTCTTACAGGGAAGTAACATATGTTATCAGAACACTTGCCATACTGGAATATTAAGCAGTATATTAGAATATTAAGCAAAACAGCCCCAGTGAAATGGGAAAGTGTGATTTTACTGAGGGGGAACCTGAGACAGAGATTAAATATTGTCTTCTGGGAGCATAGGATTGATGGCAGACATTCCAAATAACCTTCTGCTCTACCCCCGTGGCTTTCTCTTTCTTGTTGGTGCCACATGTCTGCAGCCAGCTATAAAACTGCTGCTGCTTTGGGTACTTGGCAAGACTTACAGCAGCTGGTCCATGCAGACTAATGACCCTGTCACAATCAAACACAGTGCCTTTAAATTCAGTGCTGAGGAATGCTGGCAAGGTATAAGGGACATTTGCTGCTAGACTTACTCTTTGGATATGTACGTGTATTTATTTCTCCCCATATGCTACAACACATTTCACACACATGACATTTATTAGAGATCCAAATTTAGGAAAAGAGGTATAGCAGTATGGGAAGAAAAGGATTTCTGGTTTAGGTACAGGGATGGGGAGAGAAAAGCTCTCTATTTTGAGTAAGGTCCCTACTTCGGTTGTAAAATGGAGATAAAATTATCTTTCTTTAGGGCTATTCCTAAACTAGACTAAGTGTCTGTGTGACATTATCATAACAAAGCTGACAATTTAGTACTCAGGAGTTTATTTTTAACATCCATCTTGTTATTGGCTCCTTCATCCTCACATCCCAGCAGCTGCTTTTATGGCTCTTCTGCCACAAAGGAGCAGTTGCTGCCTGGATCTGAAGGTCTGTGCTCAGGAGGTGTGAGGCAGGTTGTGTCTGTGAGCGTTCACTCACTCAGGCTGAGGATCTGAAATCACTGTGGTGCAAAGAGCAGGAGCAAGGAATGAAGTGACTGTAGTTCTGAAATATCTGTAGTTTTAGCAAGCTGACTTGTTATATATAACATGGAGTAGTGTGCATCTTTGCTTTAAACAAAGTTATGCTCTTGCATTTAGCTGATAGGCAATTCCAAGGCTTTAACATTATAAAAGCTGGTCAGTTGTGGTTAGCTAAAATTTCACTGTAAATCCATTAGGAAAAGAACAAAACAGAGAAGGAGAAACAATATATATAGAATCATAGAAAGATCTGGGTTGAAAGGGACCTTAAAGCTCATCCAGTTCTGACCTTCCAGGGATACCTTCCACTAGACCAGGTTGCTCCAAGCCCTTTCCAGCCTGGCCTTGAACACATTTCCAGTTTGTTAAAGGAGGGCTGAATACCAGTGCAAGCTCTCCCAGGTTTCAGATTCACTCTAGTTTTTATTGTTTGATACAAATGAGAAGTCTGTCTTAGAAAACCCCAAAGCTCCTGATGGTTCCTGAATTCTCCGGTACAGTATTTGCGTGCCCAGATGACTAGTGCTTGGCTGTGGGCAGCAGGGAGATGTCTGCCTCCACACACATTCCCAGCTGGCTGGAAATGGCAGCCTGAAATTGCTGCCTAAGGAAAACCAGTTCTTTTGTCCATCATCAAAAAGATTACAGCTGCTGGCTTGCTCACAAAAGCACAGATGGACACCACCACCACCATCTCCAGCTCTGCAGCATTATTCTTCCAGTTTATTCTCTATTTTGCTGATGTTTGTAAAGATGCAGGGATTCAGCAACTTCCAACGGGGGACAGTCTCACCATCTGAAATAGGACATTTCATTCTCACCTAACACATCAGCCATCCTGGGCATGCAGCCTGCCACAGCAAGGTAGCACATCTGACTACAGATCTCTCTCATAGGAAGTCAGCCTCCTTTTGTGGTGATCTAGAAGATTCCATTTCATCTGTAGGAATGCTCCTTGCCTGCTTTGAAACAGTGTTTGGATATTGCAGCAAATATCTCTGGAGATGAAAAACACTGCTAAGCAAAATTATTAACACTCTGCAGTCAAACGAGGGCTAGATCCATCCATTTCCTTTGAATTCCTCTGGTCTTGTAATGCAGGTTTCACTGTAGGAAACGGACTAAACAATGTCCATGGGGCACATGAGAGAGAAAAGTAATGTATCCATTTTCCGTTTTCATGAATTCATCGCTACTCTAAAGATGCTCTAGGGGCACTGGTCTATTTGGAGTGATGGTTTTGCTGGTTAGCAGCCAGGCACAGCAGTGAACTGGGACCAGCTTGGTTTACCAGAAAAGCAGTGTGTTATGGTTGCCCCAGTTTTCTTGTTCTGCATTCAGAGATATTCCTGTCATTGACTCATCTGGCTCAGAATATGGCCATGACTCAAAACATCAAGGTCAGGAAAGCACATGATCATGATGCTTATCAAGACCTCCTGCCTGCACTGAATTTGCCAGAAACCCCATAAAGAAGCAGTGAGATAGCTTGTGAAATGACAAGAGTGATTTCTACTTGCTCAGGACTGGCTCACACACTGCGACTGATGCCTCGAAACCAAACTGGGGTTCTGTTGACAGGCATGGTGAGAGTGGATAGTCAAAGCAAGATGCAGTCAACTGTAGTTATCTATATTTAGACCTTAGGGAAAATAACTGATTATAGTTTAACTGAGACATATGTCACTGTCCTGACTATCATTTACTCTGAGGATTCCCACCTTGGACGGAGCAGGGAGTGGTTCAGGTTTTGTTGATGTGAGAGAGTGGGAAAGGATAATAGGCACAAGGTAAATGAGGATCATCCAGTTGGCAACTGGAAGAATTTTGGAATGCCTGTGGTTTAACCCAGGGTGAATTCAATTTCTGACTATTCTTCAAAAGCAAAGCTCATTGCCGTGCAGAAGCAGAGCTCACGATTCCCAAGCAGACCCGCAGCAGTGACTGCTGACCAGCTCTGCCTCCAGCCACATCCCTCCAGCCTACCTTAAGGCTGAGAACCTTTGTTTTGTGAGAAAATGTCAAAATCCAGGCAGCCTTGAGAATCCTGGAGGGGGAGAGGATCAGGCTTGATGGCAAAGTAAGGAACGAGTAACAAAACCTAGCCATGGATTTCTAAAGTAACACAACTCATCACTTTCTTCTCTGACTCGAATTCATGGGTTTAGACATTGCTGTTAAGGGGAACAGAGTTGTGGAAATCTAAAGCTTTTCCTGCCTGCAGTATGATTTGTAGCAAAATATATGGTAGGTACATTGCTAAGGATCCTGCCTTGAGTTAACTTGTTGGCAAAGGACACAAATGCGGCTTCAGCAAGAGCTGACTTCTCTGCAAACTAAATTGGCTAATGTATGAACCTGCCACTCAGTTAAAGTGTTCCTGTCATCCCCCAGAATGCTAGCAATAAAAGGATATTGGATTGTGCTGCTAGACTGGGGTCCAGAAAAAAGCTTCATATTCTGAGTAATATTTATCTGAGCTCTCAAGGGAAGGTTTGGCTGGGTCATGTCTCAGATCTTTAAATCTTCCTGGCATTGACCTGATTTTGCCTTTGCTTTCTTGGTGCTCTGATGTACTGCATGTGCATGGTGCTGTAGTATCAGTCCTAAACCTCTGTCTAAGGGAGTCTTTACTGTATCAAAACCCTTTCATGCAGTTTTCCCAGGCAGAAGGAAGACCTTCCTATCTGAGCTCCAGATCTGGGAAATGGCCATTCAGTAACACAGAGCCTGAGGTATAGTAATGCAATCATGCTGCAATAGCATGAATTGTCAATTTAAAGAGAGGAAAGTTGTGGTGAATTATTAATGTTGATTGACAATGGATAAAAATGCCTTGAGAAAGGGGGAAAGTGTTTAATTGTTTGTGTAATGCATGTAAATGTGCATATGACATCAGAAATCTGATGAGGGAGAAACCATACATGAAATCTGTACACATCTTGATGTTGTATCCTCCCTGATCCACTTAAAAATAGACTGGACAGGGTACATCAGAAGGCAGAGAACAACACCCTCTAAATTTCTCCATTACTGATTTCTTGCATGCTCTGAAATGCGTTAACCCATCAACCAGGGAAGGGACTTGAACCGAAAACAAACCCAGTCATTTCTCTATTTTCCTTAATAGGATTTCTGGAACAGGAATCCTTGAAGGGGGCAGGGGTTAGGAACCTGCTCCTATGTAATTCAGTTGCAAAACAACCCTTTTTTCAGGTCTGAAGGGACGTTCCTTTTGAATTACCTCATGGTAAACAGCAGCAAGATCCTTAGCCCATTCCTGCCCTCAGCATCCCTCCCCATCCTATTCTGTTGTGATCTGATTCCAGATCCCTGTTTGCTGGTGGTGCCTGTCTTTGCATCCGAATTGTTACACTGCCAAACTCTGTGCTACCCCTGTATGTCCTGTACCCACAGATACTTTTAGTCTGGTCTTTCTTTAGCCCATTGCATAGCTAAGTGAAAAATGCAGCTCTGAGGTAGGGAATGAGTTCTGTGGTGCACATGATTATAATTACAGGAGCTTTTTCTTTCCCAAGGTACCAGGTATCAGCAGTCTGTTCATATTCAGGTTCTGATTAGCAGTACAGCTTAGAAGAGGTCTTAAAATGGCTGTGTGGTGATTTCAGCCTATCTATATGTTTAAGATTGGATCAGACTCCCAGGAGGTGCAAGAGGGACAAATTGGCTCATGTTTCTAATAACTTCTAATAACTTCTTCGTTTGTAAAAGCAAAGGGAATTGTGTTTCTTTTAGGCTCTTGCCATCAATACATATTGATCACTTAACAAAGCCAGTCTTTGAGCTATGAAAGGCCTTTGATTAAAATTTCACTTGGCAGCCTCGTGGATTAGACATCTTCATGACCACTGGAACCCCCTGATATGAAAAAGGAAAGGAAATGAGGAGGCAGTAACCTAAGGTGTAAGAAGTGGAAAACTACATATTAAATGCCAGACACGTACTCTTAGATACTACTGTGTCACTTCAGATATTGTACAGTCAATTAGGTTCATAGGGATGGATGTAATCACTGCAGGAAAAAATCTCAGGGGCTAAAAATACTCTGTTTAAAGCATTCAGACCAGTACTTGTAAATCTCACTGTGTTTATTAAGAAGCTGTAGGTTTTCTGCTACATTCTTGTGGTAATTGGAATTCTCTCTGCCTTAGAAAACTGAGTTTGTTTTGAATGGGAAGCAAATTTTCTGCTACAAAATCTGTTCTGGTATAGCTGAAGTTTCACCTTTCTCTTTGTTTTTACCAGAAAACTCCATACCACATAGGGAGATAGCTGATATTACAAATAAATGCTACTGTGGATGAGTCAGCTGCAGAGGAGGGGAGCACTGTTCAAGTAACTGTCTGTAGAAAGAAAGAAAAACTCTTTTGAGATTCACCAGAAAGGAAGAAAGCAGCACTTTATTTAGCTGTAAAGCAGCAGTTGTGATCAGAGGTGACAGAGGAAGGTTTTCTTGATGCAAGTGATCCATTCTGGCACTTGGAGGCTGCTAAGAATATCTAGGTGGGTGATTTAACCCTTTCTTATGTGGTTATTTAAGATGTTTCAGCAAGGAAGTCTTTAGGGGACACCACAGTTAATGCCACGTTGAGCTCTATAATGAATCTGATCAAGTGTGTTTCTCCAAAACATCATCCATTTTTTAGTTAGTGATAAACAGTTGTGACCACAGTCATTCAGAGACAATGAAGTGGTAAAACCAGATCTTCTCCCATATCCCTCAGTAACGGGACTTCTTTGGGGACCTCCATTATCAAAGCACTAGAGGCTTGAAAATTACTCAGGAGAAATGTGATCTTCTCTCACAACAGAATGAAGCTGGTGTAGAGGAGGACATGAAAGAAAGCAGAAATGACAGAATGTACTTAAAGTTATTAACAGGCTATAAATGATTTGGTTTCGTGTGCTGCTTCCAAGTGCGAACACACTAAGTCAGCAAATCCACCAGAAAAGGGTTGCTTCAACAAAAGGTAATAATTCCCACTTGCTACTCTGTCCTAAGTGAGCAAATTAGAATATTCATCTAAGTCATTGCACCTATCTCTGCATGCACATGCTTATATCTGACCTAATTACTTTGCTAGCCTTTATAATCAATAGATACACACATACAGATAAAATCTGAAGAATTCTGATTTTTATCAAGAAATGGAAAGTCCTACTTATATTATCTTTCCTACTCTGTGAGGAGGTAATTGAACAAAACCAACCATTTCCTGACTGGGGGGATCTCTTATGACCTCAATTAGTGCATGGGAAGGATGGAAACATTTTTTGTTCTATTTTAACCTAATTCTCTTGCCAAACCTCTTCTTCACAGGCTGCAGATTAATTTTTCTAATGGTTATTAGATCTTTATCTGTGGGTAAGACAAATAGCACAACATCTGCAAAGGTTAATGCTAACTTGACCAATGCTCTCCTTTAAAAGGCAAAGCTATATTTCTGTGACCTGGAGCTGCCAGTACTGCAGATGCTGTGCAGTTACAGGACACAGACACCACCTCATGGAGATGGGATTCTGGGCAGGACAGGAGAACATGTTGCTGCACATGGGCCAGTAGAGGTTATATATCCTGTACATATGTGCAGAATATAAGGACTTCAGCACTTTGGGGGGATCTTTCTAACCTCAGCTGTGAGTCAGAAGCTCTGTCACCCTGAACTCCCACTGCAGGCAATGGGGACACACATTCATCTCCAGGTTTGGTAGGAGTGTCTGTATGGAAGCAGCCAACTCTCTGTTGCCTGTGAAGGAAGCCTTTAGTGACAGCTTCTACTCTGAGTGTCTTCAGTGGGTGACATGAATCTGTGATCTCACAATCAGATCACGAGCCTCAGACTCCCCCGTTCTCTAAGTTGTTTCAATTAATCAAGGTGAATGGTTGTATGGCTGGAAGGCAGGTTGTTGTATGTGTAACTAAATCTCAAGTCACACAAAGGAGTTCATGCCCGTAAGACAGGCAGACTTAAGGCTTTTTTTTTCTGTCAGATAGGGATGAAATTAATTTCATTTATTAGCATAAACCCCAAGGCTCTGTAGATGGCTACAGTGACTGAATTTGGACTAATGTCTGAAATGCGGCCATTCCAGCCCTCTACAATCCGAGGCTGTCACAGCCACTGTGTTTTATAGCCTTGCTTCCAATCTGTTCCTCCCATGGCAAGGTCCCAATCATCCAATTATCCCAAGTGCCAATCTCTCTGAGACCCTGTGCTAATAATCCTCAGTATTAACAGAGCTAGTGGCACTAAAGTATGAGAGGATTGGTACTTCTCTACATAAAATTATCTTGATAAACTCAAGATCAAGACTGGATAATCAAAGGATTGCAGTTGCAATTGGACAACTTAGAAGTATTTATTAATGGTATATATATATATTAAACTAGGCTGAATAGATTGCAGGTGGGTTGTAGTCTATTTATAAAGGACAGCAGACAGTACTGTGTCCCACAGTCCTTACGAGCTAAACCCCTCTTGTGTTTTAGCACCAGAATAAATCATCCCATTTTTTGTTGCTACTACTCCTATATTCCAGCCTGAAGTAAATCTCAGTGAAGAACCTCAAGCAGCCAAGCAAGAAGGAAGATGTTAGATAAAGGCACAAAAGTATGCAGACACCAAAGCTAATAGGCAGGCAAGTAATAGGCAACAATTCAGATTGCTATGCCTGGATTCCAGAGCTGATTGTTTGTATGCAGCCCCCAAATGTAACAGGTTGAAATTAATCTATGACATTTTCCCCTTTGTTGCCTTATGAGTTTGGAAACAAAGATATTTCTGTTGAATGGCTGCTTAAAGCCCTGAACAGTTCTCCCTCTGGGCTTTAATAATTAAATCCATTCAGTGAAGTGAATTCATTGCAACGCTAAGACAAGGTGGCTTCAAAACCACTAGATTTAGTGTTGATTAGAGTATTTCCCTAGGCAGTGACAAGCAGCCATCAGCTGACTCAGTTTCTTGCTAAGTAGGATTCAAGTGTCTAATTCTCATATCTGTGGAAAAACCCCCACATTGTTATAAAGGAAAAGGTCAAAGAATGCACAAGCTGAAATTTGCTATTTAGTTCTACCCTAAGGCAAGCTTTAAGTATAGCTGGGTCTGCAAAGTGGTTGTAGTTAAGGGTAGGGTATTTTTGACACCCAAAGTGCCTACTCTTAGCAAAATCACTCTCACTGAGTTTTAAAGACAGAGGGATGGAGAGCCTGACAGAATTATACTCAAAAGGTTAAGCCTGTCAGAAACCAACCTGAACCACAGTGCATTAACTTTGCCCTATACTGAGGCAACTGTTGGCCACTGAAACAGAAACCTGCACATTCACTGCAGGGTGCTCCCAAATTCATGCAAAAGGCTGTGGAAGAAGAAACAAATGGGGAAGAACAAGCTGCCCAAACCTCCATTTGTTTCTCTTCCCCTTGCAATTCACAGCTTACAATGTCTTTATGAGAGCAGAGCTACAAATAAGTTGGCTGTTCATCCACCGTGAAATGATTTCTAAATTCCTATCCATTATCTGAGCAGGAAGAGGCACTGCTGTTCTTGTTTATTGTGCCTGCAAAAGAGCTTCTAGTGACACAAAGACTATTGAAGAGGATAGCTGGATGTCTTCTTGTTTTGCTAACTCTGTTGAGCTAGTTTGCCACTCAATGCCAGCTTCTTGAGAATGTTTGTTGGCCTCATCTTCTTTCAACTGATTAGTTGGATAGAATGGTCTTGCCTGGAGCACCAGTTAAGAGTAGGGATTTTGTTAATGACTGACTCTGATTCAATTTGACTCTGATTCCCTAGTAAAAAGCCTTGAGATACTATAGGAACCCAGCTAGTATCTTCTTCCATGTTTTCCAGACTTTTGCTTCAATATTTTGAGACAGCAGATGCTACAATTCCTCCAGTCCCATTCTAACTCAAGCCAAAACTGGCAGATATTTGCATATTTTACTAATCTTGAGTAGTTCCAATCTACACTTCTACTAAAGAGAGCTCTTCCATTACTGATCACTGCTTATAGAAAGTACTTAGAAAGTTTTTAGCTCCTGTAGTACCATCTTTGTAACAGTGAGAATATTTACTAATCCCTGTTTGAACCATTTAACCCTATTCAGCTGTGATTTGTAACGAGAACTCGCGCTGTCGTTTCTCATGTGGAGGAGATCTACTCTTTATGTTGCCAACAGGTACTTTATTTCACTTTCACTGCCCCTGTCAGCAGCAGGAAGGCATTTCTTATCTGTAGAAATTCCCAGGGGAAGTTAGTGACACAAACAGCGGGAGTTGGAGCAGCAGCAGGAGCAGGGGAGCAGCGTGCTCTTCCCATGTCCTGTTGGTGGTTCTGATGACAAGTCTTTGGCAGCATAGGACGCTCACTGGAGCCAAGAGAGCAGTGGGCAAATTTCACTGTTTCTGTTTCTGCGGTTTGTAGGGATTTTTTAATCATTTCATGCTCCCTTTTCTGCTAGAGCAAAGCTGCGGTGCCTTTGTAGTCAGACCTTTCCTTGTTGGCTTTCCCGAGTCTTATATTGTTCGGCCAGATCTAAGTGCTTACAAGGATGTGAGCTGTGTTATTTACCATAAAACAAGAGGAAAAGTGAACGGAATGCCCCCGTTCCCCTGGCTGTTTTGGCAGCAAGGGGACTGTAGATTAATTAGGAGTCCTGCTGGCTTCTTGACAGTAAAATCCTCAAGAATTAACTTCAGTAAATTACTGAAATGTGAAAATAATTTGGTACAATCTAGGAATGCCTTGGCATTGCTGTGTCAGATTTAATAGCAATTCCTTGCACTTTCTGCTCTCTGGATGAGAGGTGCTTTATAAATAGAGGATGTTTATTTCAAGAGAGCTCAACTTGACGGGTGCAAAGCACCTGTAAGACTGTAGGACTGTAGCACTTTCCCTTCTGTGGCCAGCACGTTTTCAGATTCCCATATTCCCAATGTCACGATTATTGCCATTTCCATAACACTCAGTTGTGTTGATTCATCTGATCATACAGCCACACATTCAACCTGACTGTGAACAGCTCTGGTTTAGTCAGATCTGCTCCACGGTGGGAGCGCCAAATAGGTGGAGTGGCATTGCTGCGGGAAGAGCTTTTTCTCTCCAAGGGGAGGGGATGACAGGCAGGAGACATAGAGACCAGACCTCCACCCCAAGGAGGAGCAGCATGCAGAAACAACCAAGGGGGGCAACCTGGTGCACTGTGTGCTTAAAACCTGTTGTATGTTTAGTCCCTTAGCTGGCAACAGAAAGATGGTGGCTTTTAAAGATATAAATTAGGGATTTTGAAGAGCATCTTAGCATAAGAGATGCCTAATTCCTGTTCCTCTCAAGGCATTAAACACCTCTGATGACCTTTCTCTTTTGCAAGCCCCGGGTTCCAAATGCATCCCCTATTCTATTTGCCTTATTAGTTTTAGTGGCTTTCCCCCCCATTTGCCTACCACCTCTGTCTCAGTCTGTGGTAGCTTTGTGTGTGCTGCTAGTAGTGTGCGCAACATGAATGCTGAAGAAACTTTATACATTAACAACAACTGATGGAAAAATGCTGGATCACCCCGGTAATAGCTTTTATTTGCTTTCCAAACATGTTTGCTCAGAAGTGTTTTGCCAAGAAAGACAGTAAAAAGGAAAAAGAGAGCATGAGCGTTAACTATAGAGTGTATTTCTAGGTTGTGCTAATATCATCATGAGGACGTGGGTCATCCAGGCAACAGAAACAATCTGAAGATCTCTGAGCTGAAGCATGTGATGTGAATAGCAAGGCCTTAAAGCAATGGCTGCAGTAACGGGTTTGTCACTGGCCTGTTGCCAGGGCTGACTTAAGGAAGGAATGGGTTGTGAAGATATCATTTCAAAGCAGCTACATTGCTAAAAATCAAAGCCTGTACATGGTCATTGGAAAAGAGGTAAAGCAGCTACATAGACCTGCTTGTTCCCCACAGGCTCACTCAGTGCTTTGGGCCTTTTCCACACTATACAGCTGGACAGAGGAAGACCATGGCAATTAGATGATTTCTCACTAGAGGGTGACAGACTCATGGGAGGGAAGCAGACACGACCTACCTAACAGCACTTCTGGTCCTAACTCATAGCTAGTGAGTTAGTAGTAGGTTGTGAAAAAAAAATCACATCATTAAATGAAGTAAACCCTTTCAACGACAGTGATTGAGGTTCAGCCCTGACAGGAAGAAATCTCTTCTCTGCCTGCAAGGGCAATTTGTGTAATTACACATGTGTCAATGAAGAAAGGTAAAGAATAAATCAGTGTCAGAGTAGTAAAGCACAGCCCATTTCTTCCAGCAACATGAAGCATCTTATTGTATTAACATCCTTTATGTTTATTGATATCTTCTGGTTCTCAAATCTCCTGCCTTGTCCATAGGGTTGACATTCCTGTGGTTTGGCTTGGTTTGTTTTTCAAACCCTCGTTTTCCCATCTATTACAGAAGATAACCCCTCTGTCCCCTCTGAGAATATTGCTGTCTGATGCAACATTGCAGGCTCCAGGATGGGAAGATGAGAACCACTGCACCCTTAACCCTCTTCTACCAAAGCATGTGATAGCTGTCAGGTATGTCTGTGCTCATATAGCCTCTAAGTCCTTATTTCTGTAGGCAAAGAGCCAGTTGGACCCAAGATAATTGTTATTCTTAAATATAACCAGTGTGCAAGGTTTGAAGTACTTGGAATAAGCAAATACTGTAAAATGCAGGCTTATTGAGACTGCATCTTAGAGAAGGCTTTGTAAATAGCCATCTTCTGCTCACCTTCCTTTAGGTATCTGTGCCATACTGATAATGCCAAGACTGAAAAGCCCTTCTAGCTACAAACTAGGCAGGATTCAGGGATTTTTTTTTTCTAAGATCTAGCAATGGATCCTGGTTTGATTTGGTGTTTCTGGATTATACTATATTGAAAATAACTGTATAACCACCATAACAATTGCAGTAGTAATGTTCCAATTGCTGTAGAGCTCTAAATGATCATCACTGCGGGGTTTTAGAGGCAGATCTGGTACAGTCAATAATGCCTTTTAAGGCATGATGTTTGATCTCAGCATATGGTAGTCAAGGGAAAGCTTTCCATCTGTTTTCATTAGGTCTGATGGAGTCACTGTCCATCACCATTTGAGCACTGCTTTTAGAAAACAGACTGAACAAACACTGCAGTTTACACCTTGTGCTTAATTCCAGTCGTGTGCAGGGTTTCACACCTAACCAGCTCTTTGCTCTTGCAGGCAAAGGTACAAAGTTATTAGCAGATTTAGGGGAAGTAAAAGAACATAAAAAGCTGAAAATGGATAGACAGTATTAAAGACTAGCATAAATGCAGGTTGAATGCCTTAACCCTTTTAACAGGGTGATTTAGCAGTAGATGTAGGACAGTGAACTTCAGTCTGTGCAAAGGATTGAGTGCCATCCAGACACAGCTGGGAATTGTCTATCATTTGCTTTGCTGTACTCTCACACAGGAGGAAAGCACACAAATGGTAATGCCTACTTCTCACAATCCTATAGCTCCAACAGAGGAATAAACAAGTAAGCCCTCTAGGAAGTAACTTGTAAGAGAATTATAAGAATGCAGTAGTGGTTTCTAGTCTAGGAAGGAGAAGAAAATATTCATGACTTCAGAGGATAATTTTATGCCTCATCACAAAAGATCACCAAGGCCATTGAGGGGGGGTGAGGGAAAAGCAGCAGGCATTTTGAGAAAGAAACGTGCTGTATTATAATAATGAGGGTTTGTTGGTTTGTTCACTGATTTTGTTCTAAACAAAACAAGCATTCAACTGAAGTTCAAAACCCAAGAAAAGGCTTATTTTCCCCCAGTAACTGACCACTGGTGCTCCTTACACCTTCCCCCATGGTACACATCCTAGCTGTTACAGGTTTGGGCAGTGTACTTGACTTCTCGTGGCAGTGTGTGAGGTCCTGCTTACTTGCTGTGTGCTAAATTAACCACCCTGCTAAAGAGCAGCAGAAGTGCTCTGTGCTTTGCTCTTCAAAGTGCATGTTTGGACTTGTTTTTACTGCTGGCTGCAGAGTCTATCCACATAAAGGGTGCGACACTGAGAAGACAGCATGCTATTCTATAGGCTATGCAGCTATGCTGCATAGTCTGTTCACATAAAGGGTGTGAAACAAATTCCTCTGGGTTTAATTCTAACATATTTGTACCTAGAAACAGGATTTGTGCAGCTTTTCTGGGGTCTGCTTTCTGATCTGCTGCTGTGAGAGCCTGTGCACAGCCTGACCAGATGACACTTCATGCCAGAAAACAGCTCAGAAACATAAAACACCGTGTTCTCCTAGATTTTCTGATATCCTCTGAACAACTCTACCCTTAACCGGGGTGTTGAAGGCTTGTAATGAAGCAAATTCAAACAAATCTGTGATTTGCTCATTTATCTCCCTCTCTGTAGCGTTCTAATAGGTGTGAAGAAGAGCTGTTGGCAGAGGTTGAAGTTTGCAAATGCTCTGATTGTCTACACATGAGGCACAGTGTGGCACTCAGGAGACTTACATAAAACTTTTCACTGGTGACACTGAGAGCATTTGACCAAAATAGTCAGTAACAGTTCAAAGGCTTGCAAGGAGCAAAGCATTGGTATTTATACTTCAAAGTCTATCTAAATTGAGGAACAGACCTAACTCTCTTGCTGAGTGGTGCCCGTGTGTAGCGTATTTCACTCTTTTAATGTCTGCATCTCTCCTTAGCAAGTTCAGAAATGGGTGAAACAAAACTCTGTTCTGGCTGGTACATGACAGAAACCCCTCAGATCTGATGCACAAAGGTAACCTGGTCCTGCTTTACTGAACTTAGCCAAAGACTTTTGCAGCTGGTCTGGTGAAGCTTGCTAAAATAAAGCAGAAAGCTTAGGAATTGCTGGAAAGGCAGCTTAGCTTCATGAAACAAAAGCAATGCAGAGTTTAGCAGTAAAGAAGGCCATATTCTAAAGAACCTGAATTCATTTTAACGTATGCAATGGCTTTCAGTGGGAGCAGAAGTTGGCTCAATATAGACTCATTTAATTAAACACTAATGATATTTTGGCAGACTCCTCCTAAGCCACAGAGGAACAGTCTATGCAATTAACTTGCAGAATCATCATCGATATTTGGCTGCTTTTGCTATATTAAATAAAATGTCTACAGAAAGCTCTAATGGATTGAGTGAGCAATTTGTGTAGAAGAGGGCCCATGATTAAGCACCACAGTGCCATGGAGAAGAAACATGACTTCACAGAAATCCGTAGCAAAACTCCCACAGACATCAGTGGGATGAGATTTCACTTTGAGTGTTTGTGAAGGTGGGAACATTTGCCTAATGCTAGCTTTGTGCCAGCATGCTATCAGCTCTATGAAAAACTGGCATCTGCTCCAGCTTGCCCAGACCTTTGGCTGAAAGCATCTGCTACCTTCTGAACTGAATTCCCAAATCCCTCCTGTCCCAGGTCTGATTGAAATTCCGTGAGTGTGTGGCTCAGAGCTTTCACTTGCAGCCTGGGGGAAAAAACAATAGGAAAACCAAAGGTGAGTACTGAATGTGAACTGATGGGAGGGGGGGCTGGCTACTCTAAGGAAGTTTTTGGTTTCCTTTGTTGAACAGCCTGCTAAAGGGTTGTTTACCAGGCTTCTTAATAACATAAACCACTTCTAGGCTTAGAACCAAACACCTACTTAGAACTAGATAATAAGGTGTGTATCTTGTGATCTACATTGTGTTCCCTATAATGAACATACTGATGTTGTCTCATTGAACAGGTAGAGATTGACACTTTTAGTCTGGATAAAGCAGAACTCCTCACTTTACTGCCCTCAATCCAGTTAGTCCTGACAGAATGAGAACCAACACATCCTAGGCACATGTAGTAGCAGAATGTCCAGGAACATCTCACCCTGCTGTTTCCCAAAAGCCAGGTTAGTCTCCTACATCAGGATGTGCATCTTTTAGAAGCACTAATCTCAGTGGGATGGATGATGCTGTTAATCTGCATTGCGAAGATAAAGACTCATTTATTTCCTGTCTCATTGGCACTGAGGATAATTGAGACACGGTCTTGCAGTTTGGCTGTTTATAACTAACAGAGTGAAGAAATTTGTCTTTTGAATTATGCTCATCTCCAAACTATATTTTACTAACAGTATTTTATTACCCTCGCAGTGTATAACTGCAGTAGTGGGGACCAGCCAACAGTGGTGTTCACTGACTGACATGTGGTTTTCTACTGTGTGATTAAATTGGACACAGTCCAATATTCCCAAGACTAGCACCTTCAAAATACTCCTGGAGTTCCTTTTAGCTAACTGGAGAGAAGAATGCCTTGAATCATGGTTATTGGTGTGCTATGTAATAAAAGCACAAAAACGCATATCAAGGGTGGTGGTAGTGTCAAGCTAGTCTTGGTTACTGCAGTTATTGTTATATCTACCCCAAAATGATGAAGACTTCTAGCAAATCCTGCTGGGAAGGTAAGGATTTGCTATCTGGCATTTATATAACCAAGTCACACTCTCAGCATTTAGACCTATGTATATGCTGTCATCATGGTGATATGTTTTCTGGTTCTAAAATGAGCAAGATCCTATTAGCAGTGGGAACTGAGTGTGATTGGCTGGAGAACTGGAGATGTTCCAGTTGTGCTAATAATACTTCTTGCTTGGAGACCATAATAAGCCAGTTCTGTTAATTTTTTGCCTGGCACATACAGTGTGTGATGTACAATAATGTCCATAAGTGGGTTTTGTGAGTGCTTAATGCACACACTTAAGTTTTGCAAAGCAGCTGTCGGAATTAACTGGATAACAACTCAGATGGTTAATCAGCATGTGAATTCGTCAGGAACTGTGTCTGCAAAGAGATGTGCTATTTATAAACCCCTGGGGAGCTCTGCCACCAGATGGCCTTTTCTGAGCTGTGAGTAGTCCTTAAACCAGTTTGGTTTTGGTGTTTTACAGGATCACATAACTTTTAAATACCTTTCTGAAATGGCTCATTCTGTCTCCTAGAGATGCAGCTGAGGTGGGCATCCTCATCTCCCTAATGGGAACACCTGTTTCAGGCCATTTAAGCCTTGTTTTCCTGTGATATTAATGGTTGCAGGGGGATGGTTTTGCACGTACGACCATGTTCTTTTCATTCCTATTCTACATGGCACGTGTTGTAACCAAGTCACCTAATACGTTAAACAGGGATCAATCAAGACTAAGGGAGTTTAGATCAAACCTGCAAGTATTTAAAGATGCAGACTCTACTGCTTTTAGCAGTTAAGCTGCTACATAGGAATGAAGTTCATAGAATCCCAGAATGGTTTGGGTGGAAGGAATTTAGAGCTCATCCAGCTCCAGGGACCACTTCCACTGGAGCAGCTTGCTCCAAGCCCCTGTGTCCAACCTGGCCTTGAGCACTGCCAGGGATGGGGCAGCCACAGCTTCTCTGGGCACCCTGTGCCAGTGCCTCAGCACCCTCACAGGGAAGAGCTTCTGCCTAAGAGCTCATCTCAGTCTCCCCTCTGTCAGATGATACAGAAATATGAACATACTCAACAGAAAACTGATTTTTCAAGTTTAGTCAAGGACTAGAGGCTCGTCTTGCATCTGTTAAATACTCAAAATACACCACAGCATCCTCTCAGTTATTCCTTTTTGCATTGAAATGATTTCAGCATCTCATATAAATATCATTAGCACTCGTAGTTCTAATTCTGGGACACTGAAGAATTTTCTTCCCTCCTTCCCTTGTTTTAATTTGTTTCCCCTTTCTCCCACTGTGACCAGGAATACAGTTTGTTTTTTTTGCATGTGGTATATACATTCCCACAAAAAGTCTGGGTTTGGAGAAGCTGACATTTTCCAAGAGAAATCCATTTCCTGAGAAAATCTCCAACCAGCCCCTTCTCTAACTGCATCCCGTTTGCCTTTTGTGGGCACAGATCCAGCAGTAATCACACAAGTATCAACAAAGCTCATTCCACAGAACTCACAAGAGACATCCTGACAGCAGAATCTGGCCCTCTGGAGGGATCTTACTGGGTTCTGGAAACATATTGCTACCAGCTCTTTTCAACTGGGCATCACCTGTGTAGGTCATACACATTGCATGAAGTTCTGATTAAGCAAGTACCTCCTGCAGAGGTACCCAGAATCCAGCTTAGGCTTTGGTGGTGGCCTTCACAAGCTCTTCCAGCTCAGCCTCTCCTATAGAGAGTGTTTATTATATGAATATCTACCTTCTTCTGGGATGTTACAATGCTCTCCCTGTGCAGCCAGGGAGGACTCTTTGATTTAAGTCTCCTCTTTCCCAATGGATACAGGTATAAAGAAACCACAATGGAAGCACAACATGGAAGAGGGTTATTTGGGTTTTACTGACAATTCCTGCTTGCTTTCTTCCCCTGAGGAATGTGTGGTCCCAGATTTGACTCCCAGCTCTGAGCCAAGTGCAGCAGATTCCTTTGAAGTCCTCCTGAAGGTAACTTGGCTTCCTATAGAAGTAAATCAATTCCAGCATTAGTAAGGCTGGCAGGACTTTGCCACAGAGAATGGCAACGTTACTGCTGAATACAAACCACGTACACAAGTCACACTTAGCCAGCTACCACTCCCTGCATTTTTAAGCTCACTTGATGACTTTGAGCAAAGAGAAGGGACTCAAGCACTGCAGGCATCTTTGGCTCATTCTGACCAAAAGGACAGAAGAAAAAGAAGAATGGGTAGTAGTAAAAAACCCTGCATGGCTTTAGGAAGGCAATATTTCATCTGAATGAAATTAAGTGGGGTGAATTTCAATTTGGTATTTGTGGCACTACTGACTTTATTGATGGCAGTCTGCTTTACAGATTGCATTGATTCTTCCCTTTCCCAGAACATGCTTTACTTTCTAATTGGGGTTGTGCACTGTAGCAGAACCAGATTTCAGCTCGCTCTTCATCAGCAGACACACACATCACAGGAAGAAAAGAGAAGGCAGAAATTCCCCTTATGCATAGCAAATGCTTTCCTCTGTGCTTGCAAAACCAAAAGTCATTGTCTAGAAACTTGCAGCACAGGATTCTGAGCAAGAATTGTTCCGTATCCAAAAGCCTGCAGAATGACAGGAGCTTTTGCTAAATTCACTGTTTCTGAACGTTGTCAGAAAACAGAATCTGATTTTGCCTCACTGTTTTGCTACAAAGTGAAACCCAGCTATCAAAGTTGTGTTTTAGAGTTGTAAGACAAGCATAGTGAAATGTACTTACCATGGGTTGATTGATCTGTGTTGTGTTTCTCTTGTATTATTCACATTGCATTGTCTTCTGCTGCTTTTCAGCAGGATTCTTAATGCCCAAGGGAAAAGCTTCTCCTCTCTACATTTGCAAGAACACAGTTCCCTTCCAGTGAAACCTGTTCATCTGGCCTGCAGTTTGGGCACATGCTCAGATCTGAAGTAGACATCAAGTATTTGGAAGTCCCAGTCAAACACAACTCTAAGTACTTTGCTGTACGAAGACAGCTTAGGCATATACAGAAAGCAAACTTTAGCAAAGCCTGGGGAGACTCCATGCTACTGCATTAAAAATAGGAACACTTCTGTTTCAAACATGTCTGTAGCTGTTCCTAACCCAGGGAAAGAACAGTGTTATCTATCATTCACAGAGCTCTTAACCTTTAGGAGCAGCACACGTTGTGCACTATGTATATTTATCCATTAAAAAAGCCTGTAGGTTCATTTTTCCTCTCTGACATGAAAAATGTGGATGGAAGCACTAAAGGCTTAGAGTGTCTCTGTGATTTGCTTGCAAAAGTAAACACGAGCCAATACTGTAACCAGATCACATACTTGCAGTGGAACAAAGTGACTGATTTCATTTTCAGCCACACTGAGAAGAAGCAGAAAGCGCACCAGGAAATAGACTGAGCTTTCTTTAGTGTGGGAATGGAAACACATGTGGGACCAGTGGGCCTGATGGGGAGTTTTGGCCTCATTTTACCTGTCTTGGCCCTTGGGATACGCTAAGAAGAATAGCTCAGAATGAGATCATAAGGATTCTTCAGAAAAGCAATAAAACGGGTTTCTGTTCCTTCCTCATAGAGCAGTTACCACAGAATCAGTGTTACACTGGAGGTGGGCTTGGTCCAGATTTACTTACCCATCTTCTCTTGTGTTTGCAGCAAGGGGTATAGGATTTGGTGGGGTTCCTCTTACTGTCAATTCAGCGTTCAGATCCAGCTTTGGCTCAGCTGCCAGGGATGGAGAAAGGCAGTGAGTCAGGAGGCTGCCAAGTCATCCTCCAGCATATTAGGCCTGAGCTGCAGCTTCAGGCAGATGTAGTGGGCCCTATCCCTTTCCACACAGGAGGTGCCATTTCAGAATACAGTCCCATTCCCAGAAATGATGCTTAGCTTTAGCAAAATACACAGTACCTTTGCTCCTGCTGACTGAAGGAGTCACAAGCAGTCTTGAAAGACATCCCTTGCTTAATATGATTAGCAGTAAACACTAATGCTGAGCTTGAAGTCCTGTTTAAGCATGCAAATGACTTAATGCTTCTTCATGGATCTGTGAGCATCACATTGGGTTTTGAGGGGTGGGGGTTTATTTGCAAGGTTGTGGTCAGATTTTACAAACTAATCTCCAATAATTTCCATTAGAAATGACTGTTAGCATCTATTTCTGCTGTGGTAGCAACTGGGCAACCAGAATAGCCTACCACCCCGCTGTTGTACAAATCACTGCATGTACTGTAAGAGCACACCCTCCCTTTAGTTTAGAAAGGGATGTTGCAAGGTCAAAGCGTCCTGCTGTGGTCACGGAAATAAAACCTTTCTATCCTTGGATGCAGTTGTGTCATTTTGGATCCATTTGTGGAACAGGTAATGTGCATCTGGGAAGATGCTTTAAAAGAATTTGAGAGGCTCTCGGCAACCTGAATCATTCATGCCAGTCACAGAGCTTATTGTAGCCTGGGAGAGACTGGGGGGGGGGGATATAATCTGTTTCTGACTCCTGAAATCTGGCTTGTGGTCACCAGGAGGGTGCTTCGGAAGGAATTTCTTTTGATGACAAAGAAAGGCAGGAGCGCAGCATAAAGCCATTTGACAAAGGTGACCTCAGGTATCATCTCCCTGCTCCAAGGAGGAGAAGAGAACCCGGTGAATGTTTTCTGGGTGTGGATAGATGCAATGCATAAAGGCAAGTGAGAGACATAGAGCTATCCTGCTCAAGCAGTGTGTGTGCTATGGCCCTGCCAGAAGGGCTGGGGCTCCAGTGCTGTGCAAACGCATGGCAAGAGCCCCTTCCACTCCAAAAGGACTTGAGCAGTTCAAGTGCAGGAAGGGAAAGGACAGCGCTATCAGTCCCACTGCTCTGGCTGAAGTGTGAAGGGCAGAAATGTCCCGTATCCTGGCTGAGGTCATCCAGGCAGCTTTCAGCAGACACGTCCCTTGAGCCCAAACATTTTTGCTTCGAAGTCACAGGAGGTCAAGCTATAAAACATGCTCTTTTCCGCACCAGGAGTTCGTTCCTGCCTTCAAGCACCATTCTGTGCGTGCACTGCAGAGCATTTAACAGTAAAAGGCAGAAAAATGCAGTAACGATGAGAAATGCAAGCTGCAAGTGGCACTTACCAGCTTGCTCTGTGTAAAGGCAAGCACGGGCACAAGTAAATGGGCTTACAAATCCAGGCTAAGAGAACACACGGATTTAAGGCAGATGGAAGACAAAGTATTCTTCCTCTTACCAAGTATCAACAACCTAGTAATGAACACCTCGTGCTCCCACAGCCCTCCCACTTGGACGTGCACTGCTGCTGCTTTGCTTCGTTCTCCCTGCATCTCAGAGATGGCACAGAGAAGTCAGGCAGCTTTCCCAAACAGAACCAACGAGCAGCCAAGCTTGGTACAGCAGCCTTTATGGTATGAGTCACACCAGCAAAAAACGAGGTAGGAAAGTCTCATTTAAGTCTCATTTGTTGGGCAGGAGGTGAGACAGGGCCTTCCCCACTGGGAAGGCTCAGATTTGAGCTGTGCTTTGGAAGGTCTGCGAAAGCACTGAGCATTTCATTGCAAGTTCTCTTCTGTGCAAGACTGCAGTGAATTGACTGATGCCAAACCCAAGGAGAGTTCCAGGATGCGTCAGAGATACAGAAAGGGGAAGTTAGGGCTTCCCCAGCCACCCAGCAGTGTTCTACCAAAGTAAGTTCATTGTTCTGTCGTTATGAAGAAAGTACACAGTGCAATGCATGGGGCAGGTGTGGGAAGTTGTAGTTTCTCTGTGTTGTGACCCATCTACCCTTATATTCTGATCTCCTAAAGCACAGAGGCTTCCCTCTGAAAGAATGAAGTAGTTTGACTGGCTTTAAGTGAATGGAAGGAAAGCTTCCTTATTGCAGTCCCATCAGCTTAAGGCTTGCAAGAAATTCACCGTGTAACTGGGAGATGAAGTGAAAGAAAACCTGGTATTCTTCATTGAAAACATCAGTTTGTACTCCACATTTAGTCTGGGTACCAAGTCTGGCATACGTCAAAGAAGATGCTCTCAGGGCCTGCAGACAGACAGCACCAAGAAACCAGCGCGAGTGCAGATGATTTATTTGCTCTGGTCTGAAGTGGTTTTGCTTCCTTTCTGTTGGCCTTGCAAATAAAAAGGAGGAAACAGGGGTAGATTTTAGCAAAGAGCAATGATGTGTGAGAGCAATGAGGCGCGAACCATGGGCCAGATCCCATGTAAACAGCAACACTAACGTGAGCTGTGAGTGATGGGGGTTCTGTAACTGAAACCATTTTGCTTCGCTGTCTGTGTAAATAACTCACATTCCTGGTGAGTTGAATCCTGGAATATCCATCCACACGTAGCAAGGAGAGCTGGCACTGGTGGTCTGACCCTACCCAGGACCCAATAAAATGCCTCAAGCCCCTGACATGAGAAGATCTCATTCCAGATTTTATGGAGTCCTCCCTTTGGTAGCTTATAGGGATCTCTTCAGTGATGGATTTAATGGAGCCTTCCCCTGCTTACCTCTAGAGCAGATTTATCCTTGCAAGGCAGCACAGGATCAGTGTCTTCATGACACTGACAGGAGGTTGTGCACGAGGAGGTGAAGTGGCACGGCTCAAGCTCCCTTCATCACAGCGCAGGATGTGTTAGGAAACAACTCACACACTCACTGGGCAGTACCAGTGCACAGAGCGAGCATCCCAACTGTGTGCTCCAGGAAAGTGTCTGAGGCACAGGGATGCAGATCACAGTTCCTGAAAGGGTTTTGTTCCGTTGGACTCCAAAGGGAAGGGTGGCTTTTGACAGGGGACACAGATCCGGAAGCCTAAAACCCCTAAAACCCCCGGTGCCTGTCTGCCGGGGACATGAAACTACTTTATCACAGCTTGGATGCTCAATGCAGTCAGAAACCACCACGGAACCGTGTGAATCATCAGGACAAGAGCTCGACCTTCAGGTACCTCCTGTATCTCCAGGTGATTCTGGTGCAGACGCCTCGTGATGCTCAGTAGGTACCCCCCGGCCAGCAGGGACCGGGGCAATGGTGCCCTGGGGAGGGGGAACGTTGTGGAGCAAGAGATGTGGCCCCATCTGCAGCCTGCAGGACGGGCCGGGGGTGATGTCCCCCTTGTCGCTGTCAGAGCCCCCCTTTGCTTAGGGTGCGTGTGCCTCTGTACATGGCAGTTCTTAAAGCGGGGAACTGCTCCTTGGGGCAGTTTTCACTCGTTTTTGTGTGTTTTTTTTCATTGGAAGGGTGAACAAAAAGGGGGACGTGGGGAATGTGGGGGCAGTGATGTCATTTGGGGTGCCCCAGTGTCACTGGGGGGGGGGGGGCGATGATTCGGTGGAGGAGTGGATGAGTAGAGGATGGGGGCTCCTCTGAAGAAAGGGGGGTAACAGCTTGGTTTGGGGCTCATTCCCCCCAAAAAGACCTTCCCATGACGGGCTCTGCTTGTGGGGCCGGAGCCGCTGTGGTGGCCCCAAAATAGTCCAAAACCGCTGATTCTGGGTCTGCAAAGACTTGGGGGGGGGGGGATGCTGGGAGGGGGTACCCACACAAAACTGGGTACTGCAGGTGAGGGGGGGGGTGTGGTTGTTCCTGGAGTTGCTCGCTGGCTGCGCAGCGACGTGTTCTGTTCGCTGCTGCCATCCTGCGTCCAAAGCGCGGTACTGCAACCAGGGCTCCACGCGAGCCCTGTTGCATCCGCTGAACGGTTCGTGGACGAGGTGGGAGGCAGAGAGGAGCCCGGCGGCGGCGCCTCGGGATGCTCAGTAGATACCGCGGGGCCATGGTGCCCTGGGGCTCCCGTCCCAGCACGGGAACTGAGGGGGGGACGTCGCGCAGCAGAGCCTGAGCAAGGGATGTGGCACCATCCCCTGCAGCCTGCGGGTCCCCCCTTGTCTCTGTGGTGGCCCAAAAATACCCCAACGGCCCTCATTCTGGGGCTGAATAAGTAGAGGGGGAGATACCCCCACAAAACTCCGTACTGCAGGTGTGGGGGGGGCGCGGTGCGTCGACGGGCGCTCTCTCTGCTGCCATCCCGTGTCCAAAGCGCGGTACTGCAACGCAGCCCTGCTCTGTCTCCTGAGTGGCAGAGCCCGGCATGAGGCGCCTCACTGCGCGCCGCCGACCTGCAGTACCGCGTTTGATCCACGGGTCGGGCAGGGCCGGGTGGAGGTACCGGATGCCCGCAGGAGCAGGGAGCGCTGTGCGGGCTGGAAGCTGGGCACAGATGGAGAAGGAAGGGACTGTGATGGCTGCAGGGCGAAGAGGCAGGACCCAAGGGCATGGGAACGGGCAGCGCAGCGGCAGCGTCCTGCTCGCCCCCAGCCCGACGCTGCTCTTTGCCCGTTGCGAGCGGCAGCGCCCACCGGTAACCGCGTTCCGGGTCCCGCTACGGAGCTGCTCGGGGCGGACCCTCCGTTCCCGGGGCACGCATGCGCGCCGGACCCGGTCGCACTCAGTGATGTCACCTCCGGAAGGGCCTCCCTGCGCTGGGTTCCGCCGTCACCCCGGTACCGGTGCCGGTGCCGCCGCCAGCGGCCATGAGCAAGCGGAAGGCGCCGCAGGAGAGCCCCAATGAGGGCATCACCGACTTCCTCACGGGTAGGGGAGCGGGCGGTGGGGCCGTCGGTGGGGCCGTGGTGCCGTCGGTGGTGCCGTTGTTCCGTCGGTGGGCCTTTGGGGCCGTCGGTGGGGCCGTGGGGCCGCCGGTGGTGCCGCGGCCCGTCCGCCCTCACCGCCGTTCTCCCCGCAGAGCTGGCCAATTACGAGCGCAACGTGAACCGGGCCATCCACAAGTACAACGCGTACAGGTACCGCCGCCCTCCTCCCCGTGCCGGGGCTCGGCCCGGCCCAGCCCGCCCGGTGCGAGCCGGGCCCAGCGGCACCCGGGGCTGACGGGCTCTGTTCCCCAGGAAGGCGGCCTCGGTCATCTCCCGCTACCCCGGCAAGATCCAGAGCGGGGCCGAAGCCAAGAAGCTGGTACGTGCCCGGGGGGGGCTCCCGGCAGCGATCCCGGATGTGCCAACGGCCCGGCCGGGGTCAGGGCTTGGGTCGGGGGCTGCTGGGCATTGGAGCTGCCATAGCCAAAGCCTTGTTCAGAGCTATTGCCCCGGGGGGCTTTCAGTGTAGCCCTTGAACCAACACTGCTCGTGTTGTACCCTTGAAGCCTTGTGTTCCCCATTGGGTCGTGGCCTTGGTGGCCTCAGAGTTCTTTCAGGTCTAAATTCCTTTTTTTTTGCAGGTATGACGGCTTTAAAGTCCTCGTGGAGTTAACCTGTTTGTCCTCCCCTCTCCCCACGTTTAGGATGGAGTAGGCGCTAAAATAGCTGAGAAGATAGATGAGTTCTTATCCACGGGAAAGCTGCGCAAGCTGGAGAAGGTGGGGTTCCTTCCCTTGTGCTCTGCTTCTCAAGAGCTGCTGTGCTTTGTCACTTGCCAAGTAGAATCATAGAATAGTTCGGGTTGGAAAGGACCTGGAGATCATCCAGTTCCAACCCCCTGCCATGGGCAGGGACACCTCACACTAAACCATCTCACCCAAGGCCTCGTCCAACCTGGCCTTGAACACTGCCAGGGATGGAGCATTCACAACCTCCCTGGGCAACCCATTCAGTGCCTCACCACCCTAACAGTGAAGAATTTCCTCCTTATATCCAATCCAAACTTCCCCTGTTTCAGTTTGAACCCGTTACCCCTTGTCCTGTCACTGCAGTCCCTAATGAAGAGTCCCTCCCCAGCATCCCTATAGGCCCCCTTCAGATACTGGAAGCTGCTCTGAGGTCTCCACGCAGCTTCTCTTCTCCAGGCTGAACAGCCCCAACTTCCTCAGCCTAAAAGTAGCCTGCATGCTTCGTGCTGTTTCTGTTGTCACTGGGGGGGCTGATGTCAAAGCTAAGAGCAGTGGCCGTGGAGTCCATGGTGAGCAGAAAGCAGGGAGCAAGGAGCTCATCCACAGCCTCAAAACTGCCTCTTTGTGAAAAGAGTGTCGCTTATGGAGTCAGCATTTGGATGTCTTCCGTGAGGAGTGGAAGTGGGGCGCCAGGAGGCTGTGGAGCAATGCTGCTCCCCTCGGCGTGGGTATGCATGTGGCATTACTGTGCTACACAGGACTCCCTCTGGTACTGCTTTGCACTGATTCATAGTGAGCCTCCAAAGCAGATCCTGTCTAAGCTGGTTTATCTCCCCAGGGTTTCTTTGCTTGTTGCAAATGGAATAAAGAAGGGTTTGGTTTGTTGTTCTCTTTCTGCAGATTCGACAAGATGACACAAGTGCATCCATCAGTCTCCTGACACGAGTTACTGGCATTGGGTAATGTTGTTTCCCTTCGTTTAGTGGAGCTGTGAACAGCATTTGGCTGGGCTGCTTTGCTCTGTTGTGGGTTGCAGACTGAAGCCTTGAGTTTTCTGAAGTGCTGTTCTGAAACCTAATGACACCGTTGTGCTGCTGTTGCCTTAAGTGGGTTCAGAGACTGACTGTGGTTAAAGGAGTTCTTACCGTGCACTCAGCGTTGGTATTTGAAGTAATATTGCCTATCTGGTGAGATCTGTTTAGTTTTCAGGTTGTTACACATTATCTTTATTACACATCAACATACATTACTATTATATTTATTATACATTGCTGTATAGTTATAGCCGTGCTGAACAATGTGCAGGCCAAGGCCTGGATAAGCCAGCTCAGCTGATCAGAAGTACAAACTGCAAGCGTGGGTGCTGATTTTCAGAGGGTGAGGGTCAGAAGCTGCTTCAGTCATGGCCTTGAGGAACGTAGGCAGTGACAGTGAACTCTGATGCCCTTTTAAGATCTCTTTGTGTTCCTGATGGCTGATTGTGCTGTCTCTTTGCAGTCCTGCTGCTGCCAGGAAGTTTGTTGAGGAAGGAATTAAGACTTTAGAAGGTAAGTGTGACTCTGGGTCCTCGGTTCACTCTCCAGTGATGGCTTTTTCCCCACCAAAACTGCCCTTTTCGCAGTGGTACTGTGATACCAGGTACGCCATAGTTGTGCAAGATGCACAGACTACAGGCAGTACATGTGTGTGAGATCACAGGGACATCAGCAAGGAGTTTGGCTTTGAGGGGAATGGTTTATTGAACTCTTTATCAGGAGGGGCTCTGTGCCTTCGTGCGCATTCTGTCAGCTGTGAGTAGTCAGCTTAAAATCACTTTGTGTTTGAGGTTACTGTCTTCTTGTTACGTGTTCTTTGCATGCAACATCTTTGCGTTGGTGGAAACTCACTCCAAGAGTTTTATCCTCAAGTAACTTTTTTGGTTTTCTCAATTCTTCTAGATCTCAGGAAAAACGAGCACAAGCTGACCCATCACCAGCGAATTGGGCTGAAGTAAGCTTTCTTGGGTGCAAGTGCCTGCCTTTCCTACTGACTCTTTCAGATGCTACCATGTACTGTAAGGTTACACAGGCCAAATAAGGTTCTGTTCTGTCTGTGTGCTCTACATGCTATTCAGCAGCTATTCAGAGCTTCTGTTTCCTCAGGGCTGTATTTGACTTGTGAGCTTCCCTTTAGCTCCTCCAACATGGATAGCTCTGGCCATGGGTGAGGGGCCTCACTGCTTGCTGGTGAACTGAGGTTTTGCAAGAACCTGTTGTATTTTCAGAGAGCTCTGTAAATAGGAACCCGTTGGTTATATAGTAATGTTACTCTCACCTCATACATACGGTGGGAATAATGTGCAGCGAAACCATCTTCTAAGCACTGCCAAACTTGCAGTTGTGAGTTTTAACTGTTGCTTGGCAAAATGCTTTGTGAGATGTTCCATCAGAATGGGGAGCTTTTTGTGATGTGGCAGTAATGTAAGTTGTATTCTTTCCTCGGACACACATTTAATTGACTAAAATTTGAAGATGCTGCTCTGGCCACTCTTTTATATTTCTATGTGCAGATACTTTGAAGATTTTGAGAAAAGAATCCCAAGAGAAGAAATGCTGCAAATGCAGGTAAGAAGGTGTTCATGGAGGTTGTGAGGCGCTGATGGCTAATGAATGACACCTCTAAACATCCATCTTTCATTTTCATATAGGAGATTGTGCTGAAAGAGGTAAAGAAGCTGGACCCAAACTATATTGCTACAGTCTGTGGCAGTTTTAGACGAGGTTGGTAGTCTGTGATCTCATGTTTCCTTTGGGCTAATAAGCAAGACTCATTCCTATATATGTTGTTCTTCTAGAAAGTCTTTACCTGGCTTTAGTATTGCCTTGACTGGTTAGTTCAGTGATGAAACACCCACATGAATCATTGCTTCTCCACCCTGCACCCATAAAGAGTAGTGTATTGTAACACATGAATTGTTCCTGTGCTTTTTCGTTAGCATTTGTGCTTCATTGCTGTAGAGTACAGCACGAAATTCTCGGGTATTCTCCAAGATTGGTGGGGATGTAAACTTCTTGATGGAAGAATAAGGTTTTTTTTTCCAAATATTTTCAATAGTGACTATTTTCTACCAGAAAAACAAGTTTAAAGGGAGAGGTTAGACAGATGTGCACCAGTGTTAGTACACTTTGTCATACATCGAGGGATTGTTCTTCTCACTTGCCCAGGCGCAGAGTCAAGCGGTGATATGGATGTTCTCCTGACCCACCCGAGTTTCACATCTGAATCATCCAAGCAGGTATGTTGCTTTGCTCCTGGGGGTCAGTAGCGTTACTTCCACAAGAGTACGTTTGAATTCAGAAGGTGGGTAATCTGAGACTTGTATTGCATCCTTTTGTTCCTCTTCTCTTGGATTATTTTGAGGAGTTACGATCATTTCTCAGGTCCGTGTATGATGTTGTGTTCTTCAAGAACTGTTCAGTGTGTTTACTCTTAGCCTTCTGTCTCTCCTCTTTGCTTCACAAAAATTCATCCCTCCTTTGAATTCCTGGGCTTTTACAATGTGATTTTACAATGCAATGTGACATGGGGGTTTTGGTGGAGATTCTTCTATATTGCACTACTGTAATTCTGTCAGCTTTCCTTATCATTGTTGTCTTTTTTCCCCTCTGCATCAAATTTCATGTACAGTAATAATTGTAGAGATGTCCCTTACTTAGGTGGGCCATTGTATGGTAAATGGGGAAGATATTCTTGTTATTTGTAGAATAATTTCTTCTTCTGTCTTGTCACTGTTCCTAGTCGAAACTTCTGCATCAAGTTGTGGAACAACTGGAGAAAGTCCACTTTGTGACTGACGTGCTGTCTAAAGGAGACACAAAATTCATGGTAAGGCCTTTTGGGTGGTGAGAGATGGAATGAAAAGTGGCAGAGGATTTGTCAAGAAAAATTTGGTATTTGTTCTGTTAGCTTGAGCTTCGTCTGCCTTTTTCTGAACCTGCTGATGTTTGTGCAGGCTGAAGAGCATGATAATAATTAGGGCAGAAGAATGGGACATGAGAAGTGATCTTTCCTGCTGTAATAAGTAGGAAGCAATTAGACACTACCTTGGACTACAGTCTCTTAGCAGTGTAAAATAGTGCTTCTGGTTACTGTGACATCCAGCTCTTACAGTAAAACACTTCTTCAGTTCCTCGGGAATTTAACTTCACTCTCCAGGATGACTGAGGGTTACTGGGAGGTTGTTAAGGGGTAGGGAGGTGAAAATTGATCTCAAATCTGTTTAATCTGAATTTCTTGCTTTCCTTACTTTCTCACAGGGTGTCTGTCAGCTGCCAAATAAAGAAGATGGAACAGCCTATCCACACAGGAGAATTGATATCCGGTAACACGCCAAAATATCCCCAGATCAGACCCCTGACTTGAGCTGTCTGCTACATAGTAGGCATTTGCATCAGGTTCTGCATTCAGATCTCTACTTTCATGTTCAGAACATGGCATTTACTAGGTTTCTAATTCCTATGTAGTATGAAAGCCACTGTACAACTGCCAGTATCTACAACAGGTTATTAGCAAGAATGCTCTATTTTACCTCCTGACTTTGAGTCCACTTCCAGACTTGTGACCTGCTTTATCACACTGCTTTGACATTAATTCTAGGCAGGAGTGCAAGCTCCAGAAGCGTGTAGTAGCTGGACACCAGTAACTTCTGAGTCAGGGTAGATGAGCTGAACCTTTCTTTGAGATGCTTTTAGTTTCATTCTTGTATCTGGCTTGTGGGAAGATCAGATGTATAGAGTTGCAGTAGATGTGCACATGAATAGGGAGTAATTCCAGAACAGCGTCCAAATGGCTTATAACTGTTATATATTTGTTCTAAATCTCTACTTTTCTTCCACTTTTATTCTAGGCTTATCCCCAAAGATCAGTATTACTGTGGTGTACTGTACTTCACAGGAAGTGATATATTCAATAAGAACATGAGAGCTCATGCTCTGGAAATGGGCTTCACCATCAATGAGTACACAATCCGTCGCCTGGGTGTCACTGGTCAGTCTTTGCACAGAGTGTTATTTCTAGTTACGTGCTTTGTGGGTTCTTAAATTGGTTTCTTGGTGTACTGGAAATACTTCTGATCACTGCTGGAGTTCATTCAGTTTTTCACTGTGTCCTTTCTGGTGTTAGACATCATTACAGCAGGAGGAGGCAGCTTATGTATGGGCGGTGCTGTAGCCAAAGTTACCTCTTTGGGCCACCTAATCTGCTTAAAGGCTTACTGACCTAAAGATTATTTATTCAGTGTCATGCACAGCACATATGTGGTTTCCCACTCTTTTAACAGGACACGATGTGTCCTTTATTGTTTTGCTTTGGAGGGAGGCTGACTATATACACACGAGTACTGGTGTATTTAACTGCATAACCACATGGCCACAGAGTTAACTCATTACCTTACTTCCTTTGACACTAATGAGAATCAGTAGCTGAACACTGTGAAAAGGTCTGTGAGGGTGCTTTGGTTTGGGTTTTTAAGTCTGTTTTACTTACAGCACTTTTGTCTTAATCTTGCAGTGCATTTAGCATTTCAGGATTGTACAGACCTTCCACCTTTCAAACTGCATCTCTAATTTGCTTGCAGGAGTTGCTGGGGAGGCCCTGCCAGTTGAATCTGAAGAAGACATCTTTGACTATATCCAGTGGAAGTACCGAGAGCCAAAGGATCGCAGTGAATAACTGCTTGTTTAGGTTTGTAATGCAGAGAGATGTTTTCATAACAAAACTGTCTCATGTAGGCTTACTGTTTAATCTAGCAGCAGCAGTCCTGCTTCTGAAGACAGACTGCACCTCTCCTGTTGGTTAAACAGCCTTCTGGTTAAGATATTGGCATCTTGAACCGATGTAGGCATCTGCCTGCTCAGAACTGTGTATTGGTCTGCTAGATCTTCCTTCCAAGCTGTTTCTAATTTTCTGTATCTTGTGTGGCAGACACCAGAATGAGAATCCTGAAGTACTCCGAAAGAATACCATTTCCAGCTACTGTCTGTATCTCCTTATCTCTGCATTAAATGTCCTGGTGTGGTGCTGAAGCTCATGTTAAGCTGTTTCCATGTCCGTCCTTCAAAAACCTTTCAGTATGGCCATATACTGATGTGCCCATTCTTCTGTCACATAGAACCCATATTCATTGTTCCTATGTTGTAGCATTATTGGTTGCAGTGATGTGTGTTTTGTTTGCCATTACCCAGAAGACTGGTCTGAGTAATTGAGGCATTTCTACCACCCATGTAGAGTGGATTTGCCTTCTTTTTTATGCAAACCAGTCAGCTCTGATTTTGATAGCCCCTCTTAAAGCACTGTGAACGGTAGGTAGTGATTATTTTGGATGTGAGAGGAGGGCTCATCAAGATTGCATTACTAGTTGTATGTGGGACTGGGATTCTGTTGGTTAATTTAAAGAACTTAATATTAAGTAAAACTTAATAAAAGTAAGTTTTAAGTAGCAAACTACTACTTTGATGTATTACAAAGCATCAACATGGAATGTATTGCTGCTATTGTGTTTAAATACCTTGTAGGGATATAAGGCTAATGTATTATAGAACTGGAAGCCTGAAAAGGCAAGACTTTTCTACATAGCCAAACTGAGTATTGCTAATTATATGTAATACTTCTTGATTCTTTAATGATTAGGTCTGCTACCTGCCTTTATATGGAGGCAGAGAGGAGTCTGCATCTGTATGGTCAGACTACATAACCTGACTTGAATCATGAAACAAATACAGATTTAATACCTCTTCTTATTTTTATCTGACTTAAGCCTACAGAACAGCTACATTTTTACTTGTTCTTACATAGTTAGTGTTGAACAGTCTTAGTAACGGAGATTACATCCTGATGGTCTTGCTTATCCCTTTATTTTCTTCTGGTTTGCCTATGGGGAATTCAATTATTTTCAGGGAAAAATGCATGCAGTGGTGCGTAAGGTGACCAGCAGGTAACTCGGTATCATGTGAAGTCTTCTGATGCCTCGTGGTGAAAACAGATGTAGCTGATGTATTCAGCAGCTGGTGGGAATAAACAAAATGCCAATTCCATCCGTCATGAATGCGTCATCCTTTTCTTAGCTGTAACTTCAGGAGCAACAAGCAGCAGTAACACAAGCTCACCGCGTTTACGCACGTTTCCTAGGCAGCGCGCCGCATTCCATTGCCGAGTTCTCCATCATCCTCATCAGCCAGACCGCTTGTGCTTGGGACTTGCGGCAGAATTTGCTGGGCTCTCCCGAATCCTTCCCCGTGGCACGCTCGGCGCGTTCGCTTCTTTATCTTAACGTACAAAGGGTCCCTTTCCCCTCCCCTCCCCGCACCCCCGGGGACCCCTTTCTCCGTGCGTTCCTCTGCCCTCCTCCTCCTCCTCCTCCCGCAGCCCTGCGCCTGCAGAGGCCGCTGCCCATCACGGCGGGCAGGGGCTGCGTGCGGACGGGCACATCCCGTAGCTGCTCCGTGCGAGACCGCCCCTCACCCGCCCGTTATCCCTGCGACCGGACGCAGGCCGCAAGGACCGGGCCCGGGGCGGGGCGGGGCCAGCGCGCGGGGCGCATGCGCGGAGCTAGGCGGTGCTCGGGGGCGCCGGGAGCGGTGCTGGAGGCAGCGCGGAGGCAGGTACCGGCGGGGCCCGGCCCGGCCCGGGGCGGGAGTCCCGAGGGTCACCTTGCGCGGCGGGGCCGGAGCCCCGGAAGGGACGGGGAGAGGCGGGGTCCCCGGCGGGAGCTTCCGCGCCCTCGGGTGCGGCGGCGCCGGGCTCCGCGGGTTCGTGGGCTGGGCCGTGGCGGCGGGGCGGGGGGGGCCGCGCTCCGTTACCCGTTGCGTAACGCGCGTCTGTGGCGTGTCCGGGGCGGAGGCCGCCCCGCTCGGGAGCGCGCCCGCGTGCGCGGTGCGGTGGGTCCGGGGACTCACGGTGGGTCCGTAGGCCGCGGGGGGGGGGGGTGGTCTCGTGTTGGCCTCTTCACGGCGGTGCCCCCTCCGGTGTCAGCTCCGCATCCGGACGTGGCAGCGTTAAGCATCGCTTGCTCCCAGCCGTTCGCTCCTTGATGTAATTTGTCCCGTGGGTGCTCTGGAAGGGAGAAGCAAAGCACAGGATTAAGGAGCCTTTGTTTAAAACCAGTGAGTGCCGCGGCTTAGCCGTTGACAAAACTGTTGCTTTTCCCCACATTTGTTGTGTTTTGTTTCCGCTGTTACCGCATCTGATTGATGGAGACCAGTTCAAATTTGGTGTTAGTAGTGGTGGAACTGTGAGCTCAGTTACTCTAAATTCAGGCTTGCGGGTAGAGCTGTTGGTATTACTGTTGGTTAGTCTTTTCGGTAACAAATGAGGGATTTCTGGCGTCAGGTGTTGCAGAGAATAGCAATAAATGCATCAGCTGTAAGAAAAGAATTACCTCTAAAATCAATCAATCAGTCAAAAGCACCATCTTTGGCTGCTTTTTTCCCTTTGTTTTTGTGGACCAGGTGTGCCTTTACATTTATACAAACTTATTCTAGAAAGGGAAGACCAGTTTTCAACTGGGGAAGAGTTTCCGTACTCAAATGTGGATTTTCTAATGCAAAATGTGGTAACGAACATTAAATATGTCACATAAGCTGTAATACCACATTATGTCCATGACATTATGCCCATCCTTTCGAGTTTTGCCCTCCAAAGTTGTGTAACAGTTACGTGTATTAGAAGATGCAGGGTTTGCTGCTGTGTGAAGACATTGCAGAAATACTCACTGGTGGCTACTGGACAATGTACAGAGATGCCCCTTTATGTATTACACATCTCTGAAAGAGCTTTTGAAGAAGTCACAAGTGCTCAGGGAAGTCTTTCCCTTTGTGATTGTTCAGTGCTTATGTGGCTTCACCCCTTGGGTTCCCTTTCGGAAAGGGTCCTGCCATAAAAGCAGCGTTTGCTCATCATCAGAACAGCACTAAGGCTCCTGTGAGCTCTTTTTGCAATGTAAGAATGTGTAGTTTGATGTATACTGTTCGTGGGATTAAGTGATTCCAGACGATGGATTTGCTTTCATAACTTCTTTGAACTGAAGTTTGTTTCTGATGCAGGGGTGACTTTCATGAACATCCTTCAAAGGTCATGCAGCGGGTACTGGTCAAAGACATTTCTAAATGCTTTGGATGTAGTTTAGATTTTATGCTGTTAAACCTAAGATTCTTACAGCTTCCAATGTGTTTCAGATCCAATGGCTGTCCCACCAGCATACAGTGACTTGGGAAAGTCTGCCAGGGATGTATTCAACAAGGGGTATGGTAAGTAACATGGCTGCAATGGGAATTCAGCAGAGGCCTGGAGCATCCAGCCCCTTCTGATTTGAACTTTAGAGGTGTATCATGACAGTGCTGCAGCAGGGAGAGAGTTGGAGGGGAAGGTTACGAGTGTGACCTGAAGATGCAGTCCAGAACAGTCTCCGAAGAATGCTGCAGATTTTTACCTTCTAGTTTTTGTACTTGGAGACATTAAATCAGTTCAGTGCATGTAGGTCAGCACAGGAGACCATATGTGCCACCAGACAGGTTTGAAGTAGAGCGTTAATCAGAGCAGCCTGTTGGCTTAGTGACATTGGAAATAATTGCACCATATTTGCATTCTCCTCAAAGAATTTAAATGGAGAAATTCTGATATTAGTCCCTTCTCTGGGAGCGATATGTTGATGTTTTTATCTGTACTCTTCTATTTCCAGGATTTGGAATGGTCAAGTTAGAGTTCAAGACCAAGTCTTCCAGTGGGGTGGTAAGTACTGGAGGCTTCCAATGTCACCAGCACTCCCTTTAAAACCTGTAGCTGACAGTCGTGGAACTGATGGAGTGGTACTTCTCCTACAGCATGCTTTTTGTTGTGAGCAGGTTGCTTTCTTCCCCGTTCCCATTGCCACATCCCAAACATAGAGTTTCTTCACCCTCAATAGCTCTCATTTCTGCTTCTGAATGCAGTTGAGTTTCTCTGCAGATGTTGGTTTTTAAAGGATTTTGAGTCCAGACTGACCTTTTATCCAAAAGGCAAAGGGATAAATAAGAGCCATGGTTTAACTGAATTTTCACTCATCTCCACTGTGCTTACAATACAAGACTTAATTAAAACTAAGTAGTTCTTCTGCTCTACCCTTTGTGCAGACTTTGAGAGCATTTTGTAGACATTAATGAAGATTTAGCACTTAAGGTAACTAGAAAATACTATGAACCCCACTTTAATGGTGGAGAAGTGGAGCTTCCTCAAGATTTCACAGGAGGGCTGGCAAACTAAGTCTTATTTTCTTAATTTTGGTCTTCGTATATTGTTTACTAGATAAGGTTATTCTTACACTGAGTTTCAGATCTGTGTGTGCTCCCACTTGATGCTGTTCTGGTTGATAAGCTGTACTGCTTTTCAGCCTACTTCATAACCTCCCTCCTTCTCTTGCATTCTTATCATGAAATGGTGCAAGTCATTCCTTTTGTATTACTGTATTCTGTCTCAGTTGAGCTTTTGATGGATTGCTTGCACCAGGAACGTGTAGGCACGAGGAGCTCTGTACTGTGACTGCTGCCAGTTACTGACATGTCACAATATTCGTAGTTTTCCTGGCTGGAAGTTTTTATTCTCAAATAATATGCTAATGGTTAATTCTGCTGTCTTCTGAATGTGATGGAACGTGAACGACTGTACTAAGTTCTAAAAATGGGCTTTTTCTTTTCCATGCAACCTTCCTGTTGGATGTTTATCCAGCTGGTAAGAATAGTGACTGTTTTGGCATGTTGGTTCTTTATTGCTTTGTCTAGCAAGGTTTTCTGTGGTGCATGTTGTTGTTCATAAACTGTTCCATTGTTTTTTAGTCCTGTTACCATCCATGTCATTAAGTTTGACTGTGTCGATAGCTCTTAATCTGCTCTATGATCCATGTATGTAAAGCAATTTAGAGTCTTTGTCCAGTAGTCCACAATAAGAACACTGTAAAAAAACAGCAGGAGGGAAAACAAGATAGAGAAGAGGACTGATACTATTGCTGTTGCTTCAGATTTTGTGCTTGTTAGAGTTTTTAGTGATCACTCTGCTGCAACAAAATGGGATTTGGGGGATGGAGGTGAGGCTAGGAACAAAACAAGAGATCTGATTTCTATTTGGGTACTAATATTGGCTCTGATTGTTATGATACAGAAATATTTTGTGTGTTTTTCCTGTGGACTTGGAACATAACAGAGGTAGTGTCTGTTGGTTGTAACTGTTCCATAGATTGCGAGTGGTTTGGCGTAGTAAGTGCGTGGTGTTCCTGAGGACGCCAGCCAACATATCCTAGAAGGTTATAGACTCATGGCAGCAGATGATGACTGTGTGCCTCCTGCTTCCAGGAGCGGATCTGGTTCTGACACTTGGCCAACAGCATAGAACAGCGTGTTACAAAATACGTATTATACAAAATTCAAAGTTACTGGTTCAGTTGGACTAGTCAGTGAAGGACCAGCCTGATGGAGAGCTGTCAGGGTGTCCCTGGATCAGGTTATTTGCTAACACCATGAAGGAGAAAAGGTCTACAGTATTAAGGCCCTTTACAAAGGGGTGAAGCTTCTGAAGTGTTGTTGCTGACTGAGGTAATGAGAGAGAAGTTGGGTTGGGAGCAAAGGTACTAAAGGCATTAATGTGCTCTGTGAAGAGCCTAAGTGACAACAGTATAAAGGGTAGGGGAAACAACAACGTTAGGGTTTAGTAGTGAAAAGCATCAATCACCGTTCTCCAGAAAACTGCTGAATGGTGGAAAAAGGAAGAAATACAGGAGGTACTTGGAAAAATGAGAGAAACCCCAAATTTGCTTTGCTGTTCAGCTGGCAGTCTAAGTTGGATGCAGGATTGTGCTTCTTAAGGAGAGTGCATTCCCAGAAGGACTAGAAAAGGTGCTAATTCATGCACCACTGGGACAGTGCTTGAGAAGATGATAAAGGAAATTTGACAAGTTTTTGAGGAAAAATCAAATACAAGTAGCTTTGTATCCCAAACAAGGGTCTTTTTGTATCTGGGTATGGATCCATACGAAGGTACAGAGCAAGTTCTTGGATGCTGAAATAACAATTGGTGCAGAAAAGTGGGGCTTTTGGTGTGGAGGAGGTTGGTGGATAAGTTAGGGGGGAAAAAAGTGGTAAAAATGATAGAGGGGAGCAGGTAATCAAATAATGGTGCGGATGAAATGTAAGTGAACGTATCAGATGGTTGTGGTTTAACTGAAACCAGGACACAGGTCTTTGTGTAACAGTGCTTTTTCCAACCTAAACAAGTTCCGAGGCTCCATCAGTGCACCTCAATAAAAGAAATATCCAGAACAGAGTTCTCCATTTTAGGAGTAGCATTTTATGATACAAGCTGGTTAGTTTTGGTGGTGATAGAGGAGGAGGATTTTGAGGGTTCTGTTAAAAGGCCGAGGGGTAGCAAGTCTGAGTGCTGGCGCTTGACAAGGGGATAAACTGAATGTGAGTAAATATCTGAGTGCTGAAACTCCTGTTATGCTCTTGGCAGGAATTCACTGCAACTGGTTCTTCCAACACAGACACAGGCAAAGCTTCGGGCAATCTAGAGACCAAATATAAGTTCAAGGACTATGGACTTACATTCACACAGAAGTGGAACACAGACAACACGTTGGGAACAGAAGTTTCCATGGAGGATCAGGTAAGAGGAAGCAGATACTCTGAAAATGTTTCAGCAGCTGGTATGAGAAAGTATTGAGCAGAGAACACTGAGTAGTTTTAGTTGCACAAAACTACAAGTTATTTGTATGTGCAGAATGCACAGGCTTGGGGTGGCCGGGTGCAGGCATTCATTGTGCTGCTATGTAATGATCCAAAGATAGTTACTGGCATGTGAAGTCAGGTGGCTGGTGGAAATAACATCACTATCATCCACTCCAGATACGAGTTTTTGTCTATAAAGATGCATGCTAGCTATGTAGAACTGTCACCACTGCAGTCATGCAGGGAGATCAAGAGGGGTCTCGTAGTTGAAATGTTCTAATAGGTAAGGACTTGAGTTTGGCTGCCCTGAATATATTTTGTGAGGTTGAAGAGAAAGTTTATGGTTTGCAGCTCGTCAGTGCTTCCACAAAGGGCTGCTGGCATATAGCACTCTCAAAACAGTTCCTTTTCAAACAGCTTTATGCTTCTCACTTAGTGCCTGAAGCATAAGGTAGTGGGGCCAAAACCAGTTTCTCAGTCTTTTTGTTATCAATACTGGTTTTGAAACCTTCCTGCAATAACAGATATACAGAGTGTGCTCTGTTACAGGCCTCACTGTGTGGAGAAGTCCCAGTTTTGATCCCATATCATACAGCATCTTTAGATGTTTGTTGTAAAACAAGGGAGACATCACGGTCATGTTTTGTCATCTCTATAGACACTAGGTAGAGCTGTAGCGATGGACTATAACAAATGATGTTTCAGCAGTTTTGAGCAGATCTGTTTCTCTCTGCAGTTGATTGAAGGATTGAAGGTGGCTCTTGACACTACATTTGTACCAAACACAGGGTGAGTACTTTTTGTTACCTTTGTCTAAGGAGTGCTACAATTTCCTGTGACTTTTAACTAGAAATGCTTGTTCTGGTCATTGTGTGAATGCTCAAAATCTGCTGTAGAATATTCTGCAGGCACTGTGGAGTATTTTGAAGGCAGTGGTTAATATCAGGCTCACAAGGACAAGGGCTGCTAAAAATGATTCTTCAGCTTTTTGGCCTGGGGGGAACTGAGCAGACAAAAAGGCACTGAAGGGAAGAAACACCAGCTACTGGTGTGGGATGTCATGGATGCTCCTCAGATAAACTGATGATGCCCTAACTCATTGCTCTCACTGATGGAGAACACAGTTTGAAACGTCGTGGGTTTGTCAGAGCATTAAGCAGAAACACTTTCATCTCTTTTGCTTCTTGAGACTTTTAAGGAGCTTGAGATGGTGGAAGACATAGTGGCACCACGTACGTGTATGTACATGATATCAGTGCTACCCTAATCCCATGCATTCTTCAGCAGCTGTGAAGTTTTGAGTAGACATTATTTAAGTGGCTTTAAGGGACATATGGGGTTTTATGCACACACACACACACACACACACATATAAGTGTATGCTACCAGGGATAAACCAACCTGTTTCTCTCTGCAGGAAGAAGGGTGGAAAGTTGAAGACCTCCTACAAAAGAGATTATGTAAATCTAGGCTGCAACATAGACATTGATCTCTCTGGACCAACCATCTGTGGCTGGGCAGTGTTGGGCTATGAAGGCTGGCTTGCTGGCTACCAGATGGCTTTTGATACAGCCAAATCTAAGCTTTCACAAAATAACTTTGCCTTGGGATATAGGGCAGGAGACTTTCAGCTGCACACTAATGTGTAAGTATTACCTGAGCCTAGCAAAACATGATCAGAGGAGCCAAACTAGATGAAAGGTGGGTATATTTATCTATGTATGTATCTATACATAAATCAAGTTCTAGAGATCTATATATAGATATATATAGATAGATCTACATATAGAGATACAGCAACTGCAGTGCACTAACATTATTTTCACTCTTATTGTTCCCATAACCAACTGAAGGTTCCTGGAATTGTCCCTTTATCACAGGCTTGCTTTCTTAAGTCTGGATTTTGATTGTTTTTTTTTGTCAGAATCTCCAGCTGTTGGAAAGTTTTATTCCACAAGTAAAACTTAAGATTTTGGGTAATAAACATGAACAGGAGACTGTCAGCTCCATCTAGGAAGAGGATGAGCATGGGTCCAAGCAAAGTATATGATCTCTTGGTTAATTTTAAGAGCTATGATTGTGAATTCTTGACACACTTGCATTTATTGTAAACAGGAATGATGGCACCGAGTTTGGTGGGTCCATTTATCAGAAGGTTAACGACAAGGTTGAGACATCAGTCAATCTTGCATGGACTGCTGGCAGTAACAACACACGTTTTGGCATTGCTACGAAGTACCAACTGGATGAGAAGACTTCCCTTGTGGTAAGAACCTTGTTACAGGAATGAGTATTTCAAGCTATTTAAATATTGAAAATGGTTGGCATGAAGTAGTGGCATTAAATAGAAAGCATGGTACATGGTTAAAATTAAATCAGGTGTTCAGAGATTGTATTTGAGATAATGGGAAACCAATGCTAAAGCTTCTTATGCTAAATACTAAAGGTTTTGTTCATGGTGAAATAGTCACTAATCTTGATTAGTGTGCTTGCAGCCTGTGCCACATGTGTTTTCTAAAGGTAGTAAGAGGATGCAGCATTTAAATAGTGCCAGTGACTCTTAAGTAATTGTGTGTATATGCTGCCACTAGGGACTGAAGTAGCATTTGGGACACTTCCAACCCAAAAATTAGTTCCAGGACAATTCAGCCAAAAATTAAAGATGGGAAATACTTCTGTAAACTGCTCAAAACTTGGGAATGTGAAAATGGGTTTATGTATCCCTGTGTTCATTGCTTATTAAAAAACACAATCACTACTAAGAGAACAGGAATCTGAACAAGACAGATTTCATTAGCTATTCAGGGACTAGTAAGTAGCTCCTTTCGGGCTCTAAAGAGACAGTGGAGGATGGGCATAATGGGTCACAATTTGAGGCAAAGATTGGAACTATTAAGCTATAACAGGCTTAAGCTGGAATTCCTTGAGGAGAAAAAGAAAACGTTGGAATACACCTTTGCTAGAGGTTAGTCTGCAACTCGCCGAAAGATTTAATGCATAAGCTCAGGGTACTGGGACAGTTCTGTCTGGATATTTATACAGAGTGTGTAAAATGTATTTCTCTTTTTCCCTGCAGGCTAAAGTGAATAATGCCAGCCTGATTGGAATTGGTTACTCTCATGCCCTCCGACCAGGTATGAAATCTAACTGGTAGCAGAAAATAGTATTAGTGCTATGCTGTGGGTTATTTTACTGTCATGTTCAGCATACAATAGATAAATTAGCTAGAAACATTCCCGAGGCTCACAAAAGTAAACTGTGTGCATGTACAGATGTTCTTACATTATCAGTGTGTGAAGGGTCTCATTACTTGCTTTCTTAGGCATAAAGCTGACCCTCTCAGGCTTGATTGATGGCAAGAATTTCAGTGCTGGAGGTCACAAAATTGGGCTGGGATTTGAGCTGGAAGCTTAATGCAGCTTAAAGTGAAGCTACAGGTGGTGCTCTGAAGGATAAAGGAGAAGTGTACCCAGTATGTTTCGGCCTTAATATTACCCTGAAATTCCAAGAAGTGTGAACTTCCTATTCTTCCAAAGAGTCATTTCAGCCCAACACTGAAGTCCAGAGACTGCCAGCACATCAAAGGAAGATAGTTGAAGGCATGCATGGAAGTTGTGATGTTTGTGCCACATTTCACTTGTTTCCCACATGTTCCTAAAACCAGAAGAAACTCCCACATCTCCCCATTATTGTATTGCATCCTGCATGTCTCGCACTTTACCACCTTTTACCAAAGGTGAGCTCTGTGCTGTAGCGGCATCTTGGATTTAAATCAGAATGAAATAAATTGGTCCCAGTTAGAACATAATCTTGATGTGTCCTGCCTCTCAATAAGCACAAAATCTATGTCCATCCAGCTCTGCTTCTTTCCTTTGATGTAACTTTAAGCATGGTTAATAGGTAACCTGCAAATACTTTGTTAAGCTGTGTGTACACTGAGGATTTCCTTCTCTGTGGTCTCTGGGGGTAACATCTTTCCACCACTCATGGTTTAGAAACCTGCACAGTGAAAGCAGCTTTTTCATCAAATGTTATTGAGGGTATCAAAAAGAGCAAACCAAAAGTTTACATGTTTTAGATCATTTTCGTTCCCATATAGGAAACAATTACCAGGTAAGTACAACCATTACACTTAAGGAAAAAAGTGCAAATCAGCAAAGTTAAGAAATAAAGTTCACAGTTCAAGTATATTAGGAAGGTGACATCTACCAGTGACTGTGCAAGCTGACTGCACGCAGTGTCCGTTGTTCATCAGAAAGCCTAAAAGGCAGCAAAACAACCACATGTGATGCTTAAGGGAAGATACATCAGGACAAAGAGTAAGAATACCTGCTGTCTTAAGGCACGATTCAGAACTTTTCCAAGCACTTAGAACAGGCATTTCCTACTGTGTCTTTGTGGAAAAAAGGTCCAAGAGGTGGTTACTAAAAGCTAGGCCATGTGTATCACATAAGCAGCAGGTGAAAGTAGGAGGGACTTGAACTTCCCTTCTCAGAGGCAGCAGCTTTTCACAGTTGCCTTCCTGAAACAGCATGTCTTCAAAAGGCAGCTGAAGTGATTTTACATCTGGGTTTGTTCTGGACTGTTTATTTCTTCTACCTGAAGCTGCAGCCAGCTCCAATCTAGAGCCTAAAAGGAACAAACAGAAGGACAACATTGAATACAGTTGAGATTGCTCCTGAATAAAAGGGAAGTAATTTAAAAGATTTATCCTGTAACCGAGTTGGTCAATACAGTTTCATGATGAACCATGAGACTGCTGTAAAGGAAACCCTTAAGCTGCTTATTTTCTCTAGTATTTAACTTTCTTTTTAAGATTCTGCTTCATTAAATAAGCATCCCTGCCCACCAGTGTATTGCACCACCAGACCAGCCCCATTTTAAAGTGTTTGTCACAGCACATGGCTCCCCTCCTCAGCAAGCAGGGAATATGTCAGTCAGTTCAAGCAGGGAAATGGGTGCTTTCTATCTCCCATAACTATTTCTCTTTGTCCAAGAGTCACATACAGATTTCTATTAGCTGTATTACTTATTACAAGCAATTATTTCTGTATTGCTTATTACAAGCAGTTATTTATTACTGTATTACTTATTACAAGTGTGAAACCGTGAGCTTCCCCAGTCCATTTACAGAAGAATATCAGATATGTTACCATGAAGCTCTGCTCCTGATCCTTCATTGTGTCATGCATCACATTTTCTAGTTGGCTACAGAGTTTCTGTGATTCCAGCAGTAGCTCCTCACTGAAAGGGACAATTATTACACAGTTATTGTCCATAGCATTTTTGTTTGAAGACATGCTGCCTCTACCTTGAAGAAACCTTTTTGGCAGGTATGCTGAATATTAACCTTTATCAGTCAGTCCATAAGCTAGTATTTCATATTGCAACTGGGAAAGTCAGTGGCATCCCCAGATATACAGGGCAGGGGAAAGGAAGCATCTTCCAAGCTGGAGTTGGGTTCTTACTATCCAGAGTCACTGTTAGAAAGTTACAGAAGAGCCCAGAAAGGATAACATACAAATAAATCAACAAACCAAAGGTTGTCATTCCAAATGGTGACTGCAAACCAGAGCTACACATGCTTGGTTATAGCAGTGTCTCCTTTATGATACAGCTTGGCTACCATCACCTTACATGATGATGCTCCAACAACTGCTGTTGGCAGTGTACTTCAAGTGAGCCCAACCATTCCAGATAAAATGAAGACTGGGAAGCCCAGCTATAGGCAGAAAAGACTGCTGAGAATGGAAGCTGAACACAGTGAAGAACAGAAAGCTTGTGCGTCATTACACAAAGGGGGAGCCCCAGCGTTGTAGTGCTGGCATTAGCAACTACAGAGCTCCATGCTGCCTTACCTTTTCCTGACAGATTCTGGTAAGTTGTAGGTTCCAGAAGGGACCTGCAGTAGCAGGTGACTAGGACTACCAAGACGTGATGTGTTCATGCTCTCCGGACTGCCAGTAACAGGACCACGTACTTTACTCTGAAGAAAAGACAGGAGATTCACATTGCAATTATTACCCCTGACTTCCAGCAGCTCTGACTTTAATATGAACTCAAAATAACAGAGAAAAGAACCATACTAAAGGTACTATTAATGTCAATAACCTGTACTACAAACCAAATGAAACTGGAGCTTTTATTTCACTTACACAAGCAATTTTCAGCAAGTTCCACAGTTCTTTCTGGCGTTTCTCCTGAAGCCGAACAACTGTTTCCTCATCTTCATTCATCAGATTCATCACCTTCTCCACTCTGGGGAACAACTCCAGTGCCTTCTGCTTGCAAACTACAGTTTTACTATCACAAGAATAAAATCAGATCACAAATGAGCCACTGCTTTAGGGGAACATTCCTGAAGCGTCTTCTTTCCCGTAACACTGAGATCTCATTAGCTGCACATATGCTCTTTCTTAAACCTCTAGAACAAAACCTCTTGCTGAAAATGCTTTTAACCCTCAATGAAAGCTGATTCTACAAAGCTTACCTCAGCTGAGCATAAATGACTCGGACTTTCTTTTCAAAGCTCTGGATTGCCTGTAGGAGCAGTCGTACTATTTCTTGGCTGTCACCGCTTGTCCTCTGGTCTAGAATGAGAGTCAGAGTGTAACACAGAAAGGTTGGCTTATAGGACAGAGTGAGAAGATTCTTAGTGGTTTGTTTCTACTGTTTCTTCAATCCTCAAACATCCCAAGTTCAGGGCATGCAAGTTTGAGGGGGATGAACTGCACTGGATTTTAGCCACCTTCTTCAGAATGACGAGGACTGAAACAGTTGGTAGGCTGGGTCTAATACCCAAAAGGTCTAATGTTCCCAAAGGAACAGCCTCTCATCTTCCCTATACAGAAGCAGCACCATATGCTTGCAGCAACAGCTTGCTCTGAGAAGTGCTCCAGAGTTGTTAAGAGCTCAAAAGCTGCCAAGAAAGCAAGGCTGACCTAATTTAAAACTGAATTCTTGACTCCAAAAAAAGGGGGAGTCCAGTAGAGTCCATGTGCAGGCAGCACACAGGCAGGCTACAATGTAGAGGAAGTTTTCTCAGTGCTCACTACTGCATCTCCAAAGTTACTATGCACACAAAGGAAGCTGACTTTGAGATAAAATGTCTTTTACCTCTTGGCTTCTCTCTCAATCTCCGGTACAGCTCTCTGGCTTGTTCTTCTCTAGAAGAAAAAGGCACAAGAATACATAGGACTTTCTCTAGAACCTAAATTACAAAGTAGTTCGAGTTCAAATCTTATACAGCAGTCTGTCCTGTCAGACTGATAACACATAAGGAGTCAAAAGCTGTCTTCTAGCATCAAAGTCCACCCAGTCCCCCCCAGTTTGGGCTGAAGAGACAGCACTGTCATTGTCTTGCAGTGAGTAAGCTTAGCTAGCAATACTTGTGCATCTGAAATTCAAGGTAGTGCAACTCACAAATCCTCCAGTGTTCCTCCTTGTTTACGACCCAGTGGGCTTCTCTGCAGGTCCACAATGTCTGTCTGCAGGGCCATCATCTTCTTCACTAGCTGATCTACATCATCCTCCTGAAAGCAGGGAGGAACATAAGCAATGGGACAGTTCTCTCCTAAGAGACATTACCACTCACACTGGCTCTTCCTTTCTCATTTGCATGTCTAAACACACCTCCCATTCATCATTGCTTTGCCCTTTTTCTCTCAGCACACAACCACTCCCGCTCCTGGCACCCCAAATTCTGGCTTTTCACTTGGGACTCGTTCCCATGCAGAAGCTGCTGCTTGCTGACAGTCATTCTGCCCTCTGCGTCCTTCCAGCAGAGGAGGACCAAGTGCTGGAAAAGAATAAGGTATGAACTAGTCACCTCTCATTCCTCATCCTTGCCCCTACTTAGAGGGGTTACACTTTCTTGTGTCAGAAGGCTGGATGATTTGGATGCTACCAAGAAAGGGAAATTATTGCCTTTTCAAAACTCAAAGCTGATGCTTACAAGCCTCGTGTTCATTCCTCTAATGGTTCACTTTCCCATTCAGTTTAACCTGTTCCACACCTCTTTCAGCTATCCTGGCTCCAGGACTGGGTTAGCAGACAGCCAAGTGCAACTGTTGCCACGCCTCCTTTCACAGTCCCCAAGACTTCCCCTTTTCCTCTAAGCCTTACAAACACAGCGAGTGTAAGTACTGGTAATGGACAAATATGGTGCCACCTAAACCAAGGCAACATGACATCTGGAACCAGCCCAGACACAAGAAGTTTCTATTTAAGGGAAGACAAGAAAGAAAGAGAGGATAAACAGTCAGATTTTAAAACATACCCTCCCACAAAGTTCCACAGCTTGCTCCATCTCCTTCCAGGCAAACAGCAGCTTCTCAGAAGCTAAAGGAATAAAAGAAAAGTGACTGCTTTTGTCAGGTTCATACAGGAAAAAGGTAGCTATTCTGTGGGGATAAAAGGCATAAAAAGTTTGTCAGATGCTATACTCACTAATTCCAAATTCAATCTGCTCTTTATACTTCTCCAGATCGATCTGAATGCTTGTTTTAAAGAAGTCCAGCTTTGCTTTCAGCTGCTGGGAAAGGGATGCCATGGAATTCTTCATCTTTGAGAGAGTACTATTGTAACGCAACAGATTCATCCTACATGGACAAAGAGAAGGCCCTATTACCTTCTGAAACTAAAAGTGTAGACTTCCCCTTATATCAAAAGTAGATACTTCAGAGTGGAGTAGTGAGCACAAAAGCAGCTGTGCAGGGGTCAAAACTTTCAGCTTTTCATTAATGGCTCCACTCATGGTCTTCCCCATTGCAACAGGGTCCCATTCCTGTCCTTTCCCTTTCACCCAGGAGCAAAGGCAGAGATTTAAGTACTGTAGAGAAACTGCCACCGTACATGGCTGCTCGCTGTCCCTGCTGAAGCCGGTTACAGTCCTCCTTCAGCATCCGGATTGTGTGCCAGATCTGACCCCATACCTTCCTCAACTGGAAAAAGTGGAGATTCTTCTTTGGATCCTGAACTGGAAACAGAGGGAGGAGGAGAAACATCCATATCAGCGTGAAACCCAGAAGTAGTGTTATCCCATGACAAAACAAACCAAAATGTCACTCTCCTGAAGGGCATGCTACACCTTGAAAAGGCTACAGTTGGCTAACCCCTACGCAGCTTCCCCAGTACATCTTATATATACTTATATATATTTTGGGGGAATGAAACACTTCCTTTCCTCAGTTACTGTGACAAACTGGATGAATGCTATGCCAGTCCATTTTACTGCTTCTTCAGCCCCAATATGCAAAAGCTCCCTCTACTCTTTGCACATGAATCACACCACAGAACACAGGCAACCCTCTCGAGGCTGAGAACCTCTCACATTCATGCTAGAGAAAGTCCTTACGGATGCAGTCAACGCTTTCTGGATGAGGACGCAAGGCAACCTGAGCCTCGTAGGTAACTTTCTGGTTATCGAAGAGGAAGAGGAGGTCTGTGTCTGCAGCTGCAGTGTCATTCACCTGCAGAAGACAAACGACCCAGCTAGGTTCTCTCAGAAAAAGCAAACCTCAGCACCACCATAAACACAATGGTCCTCCTCAGTCAAAGACTGAACACCAAAGGTAAGAGGGTGGCATTTGGTCTGGGTGGTTACTGTGACAAAAGCCTGCTAGAGTACCAGGGAGTGCTGCCAACATCAGAGCAGTGTCTGCTGATTCACTCAGCAGAAAGGGAGGGAGTACCCAGACTCACCTTGCTATCAGCTGTATGTTTAGTGGCCAGCTTCTGGGAGAACAATGCAAGTCCAGCTTCCTGCAGTAGCTCCTGATCCTGTTCTGGGATACCCGTATCTAACTTGATCCTGGCCTTCACACTCTGCAGAGTCTCCTCCTCTGTCACAGGGTAGGTGTGTACAGTTCCAGTAACCATGTTCAAAACATGAAGCAACTACAAGAGTGGTGTGACATGAGAAGGGCTGAAGATGCAATCTCAGAAGCAAGCACACAGAAAAGCTATTTGCTACTCCCAGCAAGCTCGGGGAATATCTGTCCTCAGGTAAGCAAGATAAAACCGTCTGTCACTATCTGTCAGGAGATAGCTAAATCAAATTCCGTGCTGCTCCTCCTCCTAGGTCTATGATTTAAGCCTCTTCTCTCATGGGCTACAGGCAACTTCTCTTTGAAAAGCTTTTCAGGCTACACAGACCCATTGCTCACCTTCAAGTTCAAAATGTCATCCAAAGCTTTGAAACACCCATTGGGTCCATAGGTAGGATCTGTACCTCTCTGCCGTGGGTGCCACATTAACATGAGTTGCAGCCATTTCTCCAGCCTCCCAGCCAAAACACTGAAGGACCAAAACAAGGAGATCAGAAGAGGTGAAAGTGCATTTGTAGTTACTATATGGCCTGGTTGTCGCAGCAGGACTGATGAACAACTCCCCCCACCCATCACAAATGCAGTGTTTAGAAGGCAGAGATACACTCATGACTACACAAGTCTGACCAGGGACACAAGCATTGTGTCATGCACCCAATTTATTCTCAGGTTAACAGAGTAATGCATATAATATAAACCTTTTGCAGAAGAAACAGTTTATCCCAGTGTGGCAAAACAGATTTCCAGTGCTCACCTGTTTAGATTGTTTGGGCAGGGTAAACTACTAGAAAATTTGACTTCTCCAGACAAGTCTTCGTAAACGACAATATCCAGCTCACTCTTCTGTCGTACTTTTGTATGCCTGATGAATTCAAGCAAGTACAGTGGTGAAATAATCATCATAGAATAGTCTGGGTTGGAAGGGACCTTAAAGATCATCTAATTCAATCCCCTGCCATGGGCAGGGACACCTTCCACTAGAGCAGGTTGCTCCAAGCCCTTGTGTCCAACCTGGCCTTGAACACTGCCAGGGATGGGGCAGCCACAGCTTCTCTGGGCACCCTCTGCCAGCACCTCAGCACCCTCATAGGGAAGAATTTTCTCCTAATCTATAAACCTCCCCTCTTTCAGATTAAAGCCATTCCCCATTGTCCTATCACTACATGCCCTTGTAAAAAATCCCTCTCCAGATTTCCTGTAGACCCCCTTGAGGTATGGGAAGCTGATACAAGGTCTCCCTGGAGCCTTCTCTTCTCCAGGCTGAACAAGCCCAGCTCTTTCAGCCTGTCTCCATAGGAGGAGCTCCAGCCCTCTGAGCATCTTTGTGGCCCTCCAACAGGTCTACATCCTTCTTATGTTGTAATCCTTCTTATGTTATAATCACCTGCTTTTCCCAGCCTCCACGTTAGTAGGCTCTTAAAGCTCCTCTCAACGGATCTAATACAGATGCCACTTTGGCTTCTGCTACCTACCCTGCAGAAGCCAGTCCTGATCCCAAAGAGTGAGGATCAGGAATGCTGAACTTGCTTAGGTAAGTCAAACTCCTGTGAAGGGAGTCAGCCTTTATAAAGGCAAGGAACATAGGGATACTACCCTAAGAATCAAGGGACCACATTTCTAGTTCCTGTAAACAGGACAGTTGCATTGCATGCCCTCTTATCACCCAGCCCCAGCTCACTCACCATTGCACCGGCTGCCAGTTGGGTAGGAATGGCCGGAATCCTGTAATGCACTCGAAGGCCAGTGTGCCAAAGCTCCAGTAATCCACTGTCACCGTGTATTTCTGCTGTTCCAGCAGCTCTGGAGCCTGAGAGAGTTTACACAAATAAGACAAAGCCACCCATTTCTTAGCTCTCTCTATCCCTTAAGACCTCATTAACATTTGTATAACAGATTAAAGGCTGTGCTGAATGCTTTGTCTCTCATGAGCTTTGGGATCCATGCACCCAGGACAAGCAGAGGTTATTGGCACCTAAGGCTTCCTGTGAAAAGCCAATGTCAGAAAAAAAGCCCATTCACCTTTGCTAGCTGCAGCACCCCAAATGCACCTCATCCCAGCCCAAAGCCTGGTAACAGTTTACAATATCCCACTGCAAAACGGTAGCTGCTCTTCTGGCTTAACTCCTTCCTTACCAAGTACTGTAGAGTCCCAACAAAGGATGTGCACAGGCTACCCTGATCCAACTCCTTAGCATAACCAAGGTCAATGATTTTGTGTATTAACTGAAACACACAACAGAGAATAAAAACACTGGAGAGAAGTCCTGTTAAAAGCACACCATACAGCAGAGAAAGAACTTGTCTGTGCAGGCAGAGACACCTGGTTCCTGCTTACCCTTTGCTCTCCCTGCTGCAGCACAATGTTCTCTGGTTTCAAGTCTCTGTGGATAATCCTGTTCTCATGAAGGTACCTGAGAGCAGAAGCTGGGAGACAGAAAAAGCCATTTTTAAGGAGCATAACTAAAGGTGCCTAGCATGAGCTCAGTCAGGATTCATTTCTACCTAGTATAAGCATGGCTTTTGGGTCAAATCTTGTGTCATCAACACACAACTGAACTTCAAGTGCAAGAGGAAAAATCAGTGTCAAACACCTCTGGACACAGACAGTTTGCTCTCTGGGTATCATTTCCTGGTCACTACAGAGTACAAGGATGAGGCAGCAGAATACAAATGCTCTGGGAGCACAAAGGATGGGAGATGATGCCTAACAGCCACACCTGCAGTAAAAGTAATGACAAATGCACATTTATCCTCTTGCCAGAAGCTCACTTTCTAAGCGTACACCTGCCCTAAATATACTTTTTATCTTCTCTCTAAGGCCTTAGTGCCTGTCCAGTTCTGCCTTGGCTGCTACTCTGTAAGATTACAACACAGCTTGACCAAAACACTGCACTCCAACAGCATCTGGGCAGCACCAGGCAAATGGCACCAGAACTGTCTAAAATTCCACGTAGTGGCTGCCCAAGTGCTAATGGAAACCCACTCCAGAGGCCTGACGGTCAGCTGCTAAGCTAAGGGTGAAATCTGATGTGCAATGTAAACTAAAGTCACTTGGCCAGTGTTCAGCTGTTCGGCCTCCCAGAAGATCCCAAGTGGCATTTCTGCTGGCCAAGAAAACCCATCTCTACATTTGGAAGAACACAAAAAAATCAAAGGTTGGCTCTCCCACAGGAAGAATTGCAGAGCAAGACAGGAAACAAGTATACTCTTTAGAGGTAAGCCTAAGGTGGAGTCATTAAGCTCACTGCTTAATAGACTTAGAGTGGATTCAGCACTGAAAGGGCTTTCATACTTGAGACAACTGAAGGTATTGCTACGACTTACCAATATCAGATAACAAGATGAGAATAGCTTCTTCCCGCAAGCCACAGCAATTCTCCAGCTGATTCAGGTACTGCAAGAAAACAGCACAGAATAGTCTTTCCCTCCTGTATCCCAAGTGAACTTCAGTCCCACAAACTCTCATAGATGCAAGAAGTTCCAGTAACAGCAATGAAGCTCTCTAGAATCACAAAACTCTATGGGGTTGTGACTGTCAGCAATAGCAATTACAGCTTCAGACCTTGGTCTAAGCACACAGGAGGAGAACAAAGTGGGTGAAAGAAGCCAGTGTCACCCCCACTTGCTTCTACTTGCTCCATCCTTTACAGCCATTTCCCCTGTGCCTGACAGTATCAGCTCAAATCTCAGCTCTAAGCTCTGGGTTTTATCTAGGAGTAAATTATGCTGAAGGTTAGAAAACCAGTAAGATCAGAATTAACCTCCTATGGCAGATAAGAGTTAATTACTTTCTGTAAGGGTACAGCCCACAGAGGTCTTGGCTATACACCCTGTTCCACATCGCTCACACATGCTCTCATGCTCTAGGTGCAAAGTCCTCACAGTGTCACTTGCAGCCAAGCAAACACAAAAAGCTTCCAAAAGCACTCGTTTTCAAAAACAGAACCTGGTATCAAGAACCAACCCACCAAAACCTGTTGTTGCCATGGCAAGAATTAGGCAGCATCAAGATGTGGAAACAGGTTTTACAGGGAAGCTTCAACAGAAACCCTAGGATCAGCTGAGAAGCTGATGATGTGGCTTTTCATCAGCACCGCAGGGAGCTCACCTTGCGGAGGTCTCCGCCTTGGCAGTACTCCATGGCCAGCAATGGCAAGTCATTTGGTGCAAGCTTCTGCATCCCTTCAGGGACATCACGGGCAGCCACCACATTGGGATGGTTCAGCCTGAGGAGCAGAAATGAGGCAAGTGTGCACAGTGAGTGGAATCAGGGTAACACCCGAAAGGTGTTCCGCAAGAGCTCTGCAGCATCGCGTGCTCACGGTCATCACACACAAGCCTACAAAGGCTTTAGTCCTTTTAGAACTTGTGAATCCTGAAGGTCTGTGATTCATCCATCCTTCATGGACCCAGACTCATCCCAACTCCTTTAGCTTCACATGCAGAGCATTCCTTCAAGGTCCTGAGAGCTACAGGCGCACGCCTCGCAACGGAGCGTGGCACAGTCCATCACCAGCCTCCAGGGAAGACCCAAGCCACGACCAGAGCGCTGCATCCACCAAAACCAACCCAGCACCCAGAGGACAACCCTCAACGGACAGGCCTAACGCCCGCGCTTCACGAGCAGCTCAGAAACGCCGCAGAACGGAGCCCACGGCCCGATCTGCGGCCGCAAACGCAACGCACGGTTCTTTACCGCGGGCCCCCCTCCGGAGCGGAACGGAACGGAACCGAACGGGCTCCCCCCCCCGGAAGAGGCGGCCGATGGCCCCTCCCGCCGCCGTTAGGGCCGCGCCCGCCCGCCCCGGCGGTGATGGGGCACCGGGCCCGGCCGCGGTGCCGCCCGCCTCACCTCTTCATGATCTGGATCTCCAGCGCCCAGCGGTCGCGGTTGCGTGGGCTCAGCTCCTGCCGGCACTGCTTGATGGCCACCTGCTCGCCGGTCTCCTGCGGACACAGGGCGGGCTCGGCTGAAGGCGGGCGCCGGGCCGGGAAGGGGAAGGGAAGGGAAGGGGGAGCGGCCGCCGCCTACCTTGTTGTGCCAGCGGATAACGTTCCCAAAGCCGCCGGTGCCGAGGCGCTCCTTCATCTCCCAGGGGCCGCAGGTCTGCGCCTGCAGGGCCGGCGGCCGGCTCATGACGGGGCCGCGCCGCTCCGGCTCCACAGGGCCTGGGCCGCCTCCGCCAGCGCTTCCGGCTCCGGCGCAAGCGCCCGCCTGCCCTTAAAGGAGCCGCGCGGAGCGGGAGCTGCCACCGCCGCCGCCGCCGCCGCTCCCAGGGACGTAGCCCCGGGGCACAGAGCAGCAGAGCGCCGCAACCGGCACCGAGCCGCTTGTCTCCGTGGTACACCGCTGCACGGATGAATGCGCGGGCCCGGCACGGAGGTGCCCCCCGGGGGACGCGGGCCTGTGGCACGCTGCGTCCCGACCCCTCGAGCAGCCCTGCTGAAACCCCTCCTGAAACGGGAGCGAACTAGAGGTAAGCCAGTAGATGGTGCTTGAGAGGAGATGGCTGGTGATGGTTTCCCCCACCACGAACAGCACCCACACCACTCTCTGGACAGCTATAGTGGCCCTTAAGCTGCGAAAAGTTGAGAAATGGTAGCTTCTGAAATTGACCCCCATGGCCATTACTTTGTTAGCATCTTTAACCCAGAATTCTAGTAGCAACTAGCTGTTATCTTTAAAAATGACATGAATTAGCCCCTGCTCACGCAGCAGTGTCCAGTCATCCTTTTCTCAACAACTGGAAACAATCAGAGCTGCCCCTAAGTCAGATTTATTTCTGGCTGTAATGCTCACCAGCAGCACTGGGACTCTCAGAGAAAATATGTGATAATATTGATGGTTTTCCATACATAGAAGAGCTAAATGTGCAGAGTAAGCAGGGCTTCATCTTTGCCAATATGCAAAATACCCACTGCCATGCTTCCCAACCGAGGATGCTGTGCAGCTGCTTCCTGAAGATGGAGATCCCTCACACGCTATTTCTTATGTCTGTGTTTATGCTAAATTGTATGAGGAACCCGATTTTTAGTGATTCTGTTCCTAAAAGTTAGAACACATCCATTACTGTAACAACTGCATCACTGGCTGTTTCCATCACCCTGAGTTCACTTCGCCTCCCATACTGATAACCCAGTGCTTCATGAACCACACACTGCTGAGTAGATTTTTCTAGGATGCACAGTATCAATGAACATTTAACTCTTTGGTCCCCAACATGCAATTCCTTATTCCTACCTAAGGGTCCTTAGGAGTTCTGCTCATTGTCCCCACTTTACCTGGGAGCTCCTGTGACCATTTTGTCCCCATGGCACTGTCCATGGCATGCACCTGCCTGCCGAAGATTCCCAGCGGATTCCCAGCACACTGCTCTTTCTTGAAACAGGAGTTTCTCAGTACTAGAACTAAGCTACAGCTTGCAGCTCCTCTGGTCGTGTTGGAGGTAACACATCTCACAGTCCCACGAGCACGATGCACAGCGGGGAGGAATACGCGCTGTTCTCAAGTCACTGAAGCTTAAGGTGTTCAACGGGGAAGCGTTTAGAAGACTGCTCTATTGAATGGGAGAGAGAACGAACAACGCGGGCTGCTGTAAACCAGCGTCCCCAGCCCGGCCCCGAGCCCCAGGCAGGGGCCGCCCCATCCCGGAGCCGCTCCCGGGGGGGACGCGGGCTCCAGCCCCCGAGTCTCCACCCCCTGCGCGGGGCTCGGGGCAGGAGCCGCTGGGAGCGCGCAGAGCAGCGGCGGACAGCAGGAACCCGCTGCTCTGCAGAGCTCCATCCGCGGATACAGCAGAGAGAAAGCAAAGGTAGGTCCGGCTCTGCACCTGCCTCACAAAGCGCAATGCCCGGTTTCAGCATCAGCGGCATTGTCATTGAATGCTATTAACTATTGTTATTTAATGAATCCCGCTGAAGCACCGCGGTGGTTAACTAACTGAGCTATTGCCTTTCAGCTCTGGAGGAGGTTCCTAACGCTGGGTACAGCTGATGGCTTTCAGTTATGCCAAGAAAGCTTCAGCTCTTGCAGGGGAAGGGCTGGCAGCTGCAGCTAGCAGGGGGGAGGTCTCCTGTCCAAAGAACATTAGCAAGAGAACTTAAAGCAAAAGAAGAGTTATGGACAAATACCTTAATGGTAAGGAGAGACCCAGAGAGCTAGCTGTGAAAGGAGAATCCATCCCAGCCTGGGAAATTAGGCTGTGTGCTCATCCCAGGCTCCCAACCAGGGTAATGGAGGGACAGCAAGCAGGAGGGCGGATCTTCAGATCACGCTTTGTAAATGCAGCCAAAACCACAGGAAAATATTGAGAATGATTCCCAAAACAAAGCCAGAGTTTGAAATATCCATTTCCTCCAATGCCTTCAGAGACTGCAGAAGCTTTCTCTTGTGGGGTTTTTACAGAGTTCTTTTCCCCAAAGGCACAGATCTGTCTGCTGTTACATCTTAAACAGAAATAGTTCAAGTCTGATATTCATCTGCTCAGTTTAGCAAAGGGATACAGAAGCACTTTCTCCAGAAGGCAGGAAAGGTCAGCAAGGATCTGCAGTCTTTCACTTAAACAAGATCAATATAGCTATTCATCAGCAAGAACCCTCTTAGTGCTATAGATTCAGAATCAGAGCATTCTGAAATGCACAAACTAAGTGATTGGAAGGCGTACAGGGGTTTGGGGGAAGGTACTTTGATTTCAGTTAATGACTTTTTGTTCAACCTTGATAGGTACATTCTTTTTTAGGTCTTATTCTACACTGGTAAGATAATACACTCTTACTGCTTAGAAGGGCTGTTATTAATAAGTGGGATTTCAAGTATTCCTGCTGACAATACTTCAGCAAAGAGCGATACATTTGGGGTACTGCATATCTTTACATCCTAATATACCTTAAAGTGTAGAATCAAACTATCAGAGCACCACATCTAAAGCCTCTGGCTTATTGCTAGAGGATTTTTGATCAGAGAGGAAGCAAAGGGTGAGAGCAGAAGGCAGGAGCTGTTTAGGGGAGCCCTACAGAAAGCACACTGCTAGTGAAGTCTTGTAAACATGGTATTCTTCAAACAGCCATATGGTTTCAATTTGATAGGGCTTATCATTCAGAACATTCCAATTGCCTGCCCTAAGTTTTACCTTTCCCGAAACTGAAAACAAACATCTGGCAACATCTGTTGTCAGTTTTCCATGCAGAACAGCCACCAATGGGTGGAGAAGCATCTCCCACGGACAGGGGGAAAGGTGGAGGGGAGAGCCTGTACAGAAGCAGCAGGAACAAGTGCAAGTCCAGACCACTGCTGATTTAGTTCAGATTCCACTGAAGGAAATGCCTATTTTGAAGCCACTCTTGCAGCTTTTTAAAAAGGCTTGCTATGCAGTGCAAGATACTTCCTAAGTGGTGAGAAAGGGCTTGAAAGTATATAGAAGTACCTTACAAAATCTGCATAGTAATACAAATCCCCAGGAGAGGCTCTGAATTACAAGGATCTCATTGTCAAGATAAGAATTGGAGTAACTAAGGTTCTTGGAAGCTGTTCCTGTGAGTCTTTTCAGTCTGACTTGCAACTTAAGTCTCCTCTTTGTGTGGTCTAATGATGAGAAGCTAAAGGCTAAATTATCCTGCTGCACACCCAGTTCTGCTTCAGAGACTGGGATATTTGTGCCTTTTGCCTTTTCTTTGAACAAGTATTTAAAAGAAACCAACACAACCCACAAAGAAACTCCCTCTCTTTTTTAGCCTTGAATCCCAATTTATGACTCATTCAGCTGTTATACTCCAATTTCAGCAGCTATTATCCAGCTGCCTTCTCTGGATTCATATAAACAGAGTCTGAGCTCCTCATTTCTGGAAGTAATTTCTCCAACAATTGGGTTAGATTTCTACTTGCTCAGAGATCTTATCATGGAGATGATAAAAAGGTGATAGTGTGGGAGGCAGTGCCTGAGTATTATTGCAAATATTTGGAATTGCAGAGCAATCCTGGAGATTGGGAATGAAATTCTATCTTCTTGCCTGCTGCTCTGCCTCACTCCCAGCTCTTGGTATGTATAGAAGGCATTATACTTTTAAAGAAAGAGAGAAAATGGACCTCTGGTGCTGGATGTGGTCAAAGCAGGGGGGTTCCCCTCTGCATCACACTCTAGCCATCATTTCAGCCATCTAAGCTGACTGCTATAGCAGTCTTGGTGAGTATAGAAGATCAGTCTAAATCTGGTCACACTGGTGATTGTGTCTTATTCAATTGTAAAAAAGAGCTCCTGTTATGCATGCAGTATTAACTATTACTTTTAGGAAGAAAATTATGGGTTCAAGCCAGAAAACCTGTGATAAAGTTACTTATTGTAAGGGTTCAGATTACACAGCTTCTAAGGACTGGAGTTGTCATTATTATTACTCAACTGTGAAAACTGATACTACTTTCCCAGTTTTTAAAAGACATATTGGACCTTGCTAGTTAATGCCATAGACACCGTATCTAAACCTCTGACACTGTACAATCAGCTGCATTCATTATGCCATGAACAACAGCCTCTTCCCCCCACCAGTGTCCTGTAGGTGTACCAATAAATCCTCATTTAAAGTCCTCCAGTTCAGCAGTGTTTCTAAATATAACATAGGACTTCGCTAGCTACCATACTGGTGCTGCTGAGATGAGGCTTTGCTGGAGCTCTTTTACATACACACATGTACATATGTATATGCACATATGTGCAACTTCTACAGTTGGTCACCTAGATAAAAGAATGGGCAAAATAAATCCTCCAGGATTTTTCCTCCAGGGATTAACAGAGGAGCTGGAAGCCCACAGCAAAGCACACTGCCTTCATCAGGAAGCAGACCACCTTAGAAACCTTTTGATGCCTTTATCAGCAAAAGGTTTCAGCAACTTTACACTTCAGACTCCATCTGAAGTGTAAAGATGCTGAAGGGATTAGCAGAAATAAGAAGTAGTTGGGACTGCATAGGAGTGCAATGGATAAATGAGAGCACCAGCCCAAAAGCCAGCCTGCCAGCCAATTGGCATACTCTTCCTTTTCAGCAAAAGCATAACAACAGTAGTAGAAACTAAAGGCTCAGCTAGGGAGAAGCTTTAGAAATATTGAAAACCAAAGACATAGCAGTGCTGTCCCCACCTATCATCAACCAGGATGCTGAAGCATCCTCAATACAGGAGAGGCCCTCGCTCTTGCCCAAAAATAGCAGTCTGTACAGAAAACGAAAATCCTCTTAAACCACTGTTAGCACAGACTGACCCTTCAGCAGGTTCTTGAGTCCTTGCAAGAGATCTCTTAGGCTTCAGTGACCTGAATCTCAGTGAACACTTTCCAATCAGCAGTACAACTCCTTCATTAGACAAGTCCATCTCTACACACGCAATCCTGCTGGCTTCCAGCAACCTTGAGAAAAAGGACTTGGAACTTAATTCTACCAGTGTTACTCCCCAGAAACATTCTCTGAGCTTCCTCCAGACCTAACAGTGTGTGCTTTAGCTTGTCATGTTTCTAAATTTATCAGGTAGAAGCACATCTGGGTCCAGCCTGACAGTCTCCCTTGTCCAGGGTCACCAGGACAGCCAGTCCTGATGACTGAGAACTGCACAGTAGAAAGCGTGTTTTAATGTAAAAACAACTGTCATAATTTAAAACCTGTATTTAAACTTCTGCCCTCGAACTCCATTCACATTGTAAAATGCCTTTGTTCGATGTCTTGGGTTTTGTCTCTGTAGGTAACTTGAGAGTTGGACATGATGTGGAAAACACTCAGGATGGAAGGCAAAGTCCCATGTCTGCTCCTGCTGGTGGGAGCAATTATGACTGCTCAATGCCAGGTAAGAGGCTAATGGATCAAATAATGCTCTTGCCATCTTGTGTTTTGAGCAGTACTTCCTTACCATTGACTCCAGCTGTCTCCATCAGACAGAATGAGAATCTGCTTAGATCTGTGGCAACTCCATGGTTTATAGTTACCCACACTGAGACACTAAAGGCACTTTTCACTGTACTGTCTGACAAGGAGAGCAGAGAGTTGCTCCGAGCTCTCCTGATTTACAAGGCCTCAAGAAGACGATGGAGGCACTTGTTCTCTCTTTTTTCTGAAGAGAGCAGTGACTCACAGAGTTAACCTTCTCTGCTTGCAGGGCTTACGCGCACGTTTCAAACGGGGAGCCAGGTCCAGAGGTAAGCCATGCAAACTACAACTGTGTTACCTGGAGCTTTGTGAACGCAGGAGGGGAAAGCAGGTGATGCTGAGGGAACAGAGCCTGAAAGCTGTTTGTCACGGTTATCTGTATGAGAGATTCAGAAGACGAAAGAGCAGACCATCAATACAATGCACAACTCAAGGAATAAAGTTTTCCCCTCCCTCTGCTCTTCTTCAGAGAAAGAGGCTGTTGATAGCAGAGCTTTTCTCCTGGGAAGAGAAGGGAGTTCTTTCGCTCAGCCAGGTCTTTTCCCTGACTCTCTAAAAGAGGATTTTCCTTTCTCCAATTACAGCCATTTGCACAGAAAAATCATCTGGAGAAATCTACCAGCACAGGGGGACCTGGCTGAGGCTTTCAGGGAGCAGAGTAGAGTACTGTAGGTGCGACAGCGGTCGGAGTCGCTGCCACACTGTGCCTGTCAGAGGTGAGTATGAGGAAGAAAAAGAGAAAGGAAGTGGTGGGGGATGAGAGATTTTCCATCTAAGTATCCTAAAGAACTCCACTTTCAGGAAAGGAGTTATCACACAGAAAATTTGGCTTGAAATAGACTAGGATAGAAATGAAAATACTAATATGTACCGACTTAGGCAGGACTAAGAGGGAATGGGCAAGAGGCTGAGGAAGGCTCCTAATAGCACGTGGAGAGAATGGAGCAAAGGAAGAATGTGAGCACTATACAAAAAGACTGTAAGCACATGATAGAACAGCCTAAAGGAGACTGACAGGAGAGGAATGATGGGTATGCATTGATAGCATCTTACTTCTGTGAAATATAACAGTATTCTGGCTTTTGCTTATTCCACAGCCTGCACTAGAATTAAATGCTACAACGGGGGCCAATGCTCACAGGCATATTATTCCCCACAGCTCTTCATCTGCCAGTGCCACCAAGGTTTCTCTGGGAAGCAGTGTGAAATAGGTGAGTATACCAACGCTACTGGCTTTAGTTATGCAGTGCAGAAGGATGAGGTACCCAGAAGATGTACATTTTATTCCCTTTTGTTCAGATACTGCAGTTAAGTGCTACAAAGATGCTGGAGTGACATACAGGGGTACATGGAGCACGACAGAGAGCGGAGCTGAATGTTTAAATTGGAATAGCAATGGCTTGATGGACAGGAAGTACAGCAGCCGAAGAGAGGATGCTGCTGAGCTGGGACTGGGCAATCACAACTATTGCAGGTGAGGGGCTGATGGCACCCAGGTCAGAGGCACAGGAATCAGCCTAAAGGCTTGGAGCAAAGGAATGGCTGTTTGCAATAGTCTAATGTCAAGCAAAGAAATAACGTGCAGCCCATGAGCGGCAATTGCAATTTCTGTAGACATATCTCAGCTTCAGATCTACCTAGATTGGATGCTTATGGCAGACTACAAAATGCATGCATCTCTCACCCCATAGTCTTTCCCTTGTCCGTTTTCAGTGCCTAGAACTCCCTTTGTAGCCAGTTTCCTGCAGCTCCAGATCCTGCTCATAAACTAAACTTCACAAACAAGCTGTCCACTCCTGCCAGCTACTGGCTGTTTCATCCTCATTTACATGTATTCCACAATTAACATAGGAATCCAAATGACTTCTGAAGGTTCAGTCCATGTCTTCACTGCAGAGCAGCATTAAGTTACCAAACTAGATGGCAGACATGGGACTAATAACAATAGCTTCATAATGATGCATAATATCATAACTCTTTCAGAAACCCAGATGAGGATTCCAGACCTTGGTGCTATATCTATAAAGGGGGAAAGTACATCTGGGAACACTGCAGTGTGCCCTCCTGTTCAAAAGGTACATGCAGGGGGACAGGGAATGGACTTCACAGCTTCCATGATTCACTGCGTATCTAATGGTTCTCTGTGGACTTGTGCTATTTCTGCAGCTTGAAAAGTTGAACCTCTAACATTAATCATGGTTAAGCTTTTAATATTTATGACACTGAGAGACTGAGATAAGTATAGCTAGTATACAGCCTTGCCAGAAATCACAGTTAGGAAGAGCTAACAGGTTCACATCCATTAGTTAATATACAGCTTTCTTATTGAAGCTGGAAACAGCAACTGCAGATCTGGAAGAGGCACAGATTACCGAGGCAGCCACAGTGTTACCAGCTCTGGAGCTACCTGTTTGAGGTGGAATTCCCGAATCCTTGTCAACAAGTTATATACTGCTTGGAAAAGAGATGCTTACCAGCTGGGCCTTGGTACTCACAACTTCTGCCGGTAGGTAGTCACAGAACTGAAGTCCCACCAAACTTCCTTGTGGTGCTCTTCAGGCCAGGCTCTTTTATGTGGGTTATTTAAGCACGGGAAGTACATTACTGTTGGGAATGAAGCTCACTGACAATAGTAATTTTATTCCACCTGACCTATCTATGCTTTTGTAACATCAGACTCCATAAATTCAAGTTCCTCATGGTCCTAGGGCCCTCTGTTATCTCTAGAACACTCAGGTCACAGGCTGCCACCTTTAGGTCTCCCCAAACTCTCTTCACATCTGATAATACAAATAGTTTTTCTCTTTCCTGTGCTGCAGGAATCCTGACAATGACAGCAAGCCCTGGTGCCATGTTCTGAAAGGAAATCAGCTCACATGGGAGTACTGCAATGTGCCTACTTGCTGTAAGGATCTGGCACTCCTGTGTCTTCTCTTTCTTCACAGCATTACTGTTCTGCATGTCATTTGTATTAAGCTCAAGCTTCTTATAGTAAAATAGGAGCTGGAGGGGGACACCGCCCCCCCCAGACCAAACCAAACCCCCCTTCAGCAGGTCGTTTTTAGAGCAGAAAGAGATTCTGTGGCTCCAGCCTCACAGAAGTGCCTTTTTCTCTGCCAGAAGGGAGGACAGAAAAGGCAGGGTTTCCTTACTGTATTTTTCACATCAGAATACAAGTTTCCTAGGAAACAGGAATGAGTCAGTTACTACACAGTTCATGCCAGGCTGCCTCAACATGCACTGGCAGCTAACAGGCTCTTAACCCAAACTCCAGGCAAGAAGGCCTGAACAAAAAGCCTGTCTCTGGGTTTGTCATCCACAGCCACCTGCGGCTTGCGGCAGCGCCGAGGACACCAGTACAGGATTAAGGGTGGCTCCTATGCAGACATTGCAGCTCACCCGTGGCAAGCTGCCATCTTCGTGAAGTACCGCCGGGCGCCTGGAGAGCACTTCCTCTGTGGAGGAATCCTCATCAGTTCCTGCTGGGTTCTGTCAGCTGCTCACTGCTTTGAGGAAGGGTAAGTTGAGGATTCAGTGCTGTTGCGCGGACCAAAACCAACCAAACCCCAACACAACCAGACTGAAATTGGAAGCATCCAGTCTTGCCTTACTGGAAAAGGCTTGGAATAAGGCTTGTCATTGTACACTAAAGAGTGTAAAGTTAGCTGTGCAGAGCATGACAGACAGGCAATTGTTGGGCCGACTAACAGCATGGCATTAAGGTATCACTTCAGAACAGCAAGCAGCTGAAGAACGAAGCTGTCAGTACATATGCAGATCCATCTGATACTTGAGAACAGCAAGGGGCTGGCAGAGGAGCTTTGCCGTGATGGCTATAAGTAATTAGTGCAAAACCAAAGGCAAATTGGACACTTCAGGTCAAACTGCCTGGGTAATGAAGTAGTAATAGTACTAAAATACGAAGAGCAGAAGCTCCAGCAGCACATCTTCAAGAGAAGGGTGCACTCAACATGAGAAGAAAGTTAAGATTCTTGTTCTTCAGCTTTAGTGCAAATCAGCTGAAGATTGTGCTGGGGAGAACATCCCGAGCCACCCCTGAGGAAAATGAACAGAACTTTCAAGTGAAGAGCTACACCGTGCACCAGAGATTTGACTCAGAAAACTTTGACAATGACATTGGTAAGAACTCTGCTGACCTAGTGACTCTGCAAAGCTTGTGGCTGGCTCCAGTTTGTGCTTAATGAAGTTGCTTTCCCTCTTCAGCTCTGTTGCAGTTGAACTCGGATGCAGAGGAATGTGCTATTGAAACAGACACTGTCCGTGCTGCCTGCCTCCCAACACCAGCACTACACATGCCTGCCTGGACTGAATGTGAGATCTCTGGTTATGGCAGAAACGAAGAATGTAAGTAGAAGATATTACAGTTTGTGTCCCCTGCCTTCAAAGAATTCAAGCCTTTAGCACTGCTTAATGTGTGGTTCCCTGAATTATCATATGGGCTTATATCAGCCCTACAAAACATATGCATAGTAGGAGATAAACAAGTTTGGGGTTTTGTAAGTTATTTCATTGATCTTAGTTCTCTCAGCTGCATGGGCTCATAGAGTATTGTCATATATATATCTGGGGTTACCTGCTAATACATATCTGCTAATCACATGCAACTACCTGCAACTGTATAGCGTATTAGCAGATAATCCCAGATATATATCTGAAAAGGCTGGCTAAATGGTTTCTAAAGTGAGCTAAATAACAGGAATAAAACATGTCTGAAGGTATAACAGGCTGACTTGTATTTAAAACAAACAAAATCCCCCAGCTTGGATTTTACTGGTACTTTCTACTAATTTTCATTTCATTTGCTAACTTGTAGCCTCTGTGAGACAGAGACTGTGAAGAAACCACCATAAAAAGACCTAATAATGATTTGAACCCATAGTGGTTTTGTAACATACAAGTGTGGCATAAAGTGCTATTAAAACCAGTCTCCAGCACTGCTTACAGGGAGTGCAGGGTACACCCTTTGAGAGGGAAAGGATGCTGCAATTGTAATCCAAAACTAGACTGAAAAACAACAACCCTGCCAGCTTTCAGCTTTGTGCAGTCGCAGCTATGCAGAAGAATAAAAGCAACACCAAATCCCTTCCATTCCAGCAAAACACAAGCGTACATTCCTGTCCAGTTTCTCAGTATTGTGTACAACAAGGCATCCGCTTTTTGTTAGTGCAATCCTAATACTAAAAAGTCAGGATCCTGTTTTGTGCAGTTAGTGATTTTCATAGGCACTTGCTGTGACTTCATTTTGGTTGATGTAACTGTGCAAGGATAACTTACCCATCCATAAACCCCAGCAGTATTTAGAACTTAAGCTTCTTAAAGAAGCAATATTCTCTCTCAACTAGACTGAAGCAGTTCTCACTCACAAAGCAGAACCCCCAAGAATCAAAACTAGACCCTTTGGCAAAGAAATAATAGTTTACCTCCCTCTGCCCCCAAATACTTCCATTTATTCTCCTCTAAACTACAGAACCTGAACTGCTTTGGGGCTTTTTAAATATATATACACCTACACAGACATACTTATGTATTTATATTGCATTTTTTCTTCCAGTTTCTCCATTCTATTCAGAGCACCTGAAGGAAGGCCATGTGAGACTGTTTCCAGCCAGTCAGTGCACAACACAGCATCTAGGCAACCGGACAGTTACAGACAACATGTTATGTGCAGGAGACACAAGGAACCTTGATGATGCCTGCAAGGTAAACTCAATTCTGTTCTTGAGAGTCTGAGCTAAGCAAAGAAAAAGCTTCAGAAAATGGTTTAAAGTTGTTCTGTACTTGGCTGTGTGGAAGTTCTAGCAGACTTTCGTCAAACACAACAGAACTGTTGGCTCCTCTTTGCTTCCCCTGCCCCTCAGAGCTAGAAAAGCAGGCCACACTTGATCAGAACACCACAGACTGAAAATCCCAAATATAGGAAATGGCACAAATCTGAGCAGGAAACTCCACCTCAGCAGCATTTCCTAATATTTTCTCTTATGTGAGCAATGCAATACACTCAGCAGGGTGTTCTGTAAGAGAACACGAGTGCTGCTCTACTGAGAAGTGCAGAAAATATAGTAATAAAAGCCAAAGATGGTGGGGAATGAGGAAAAAGGAGGGCATTCAGTCCACATCCTTTCCATTTAAACAGCTCTTTAATATACGCAGCAGTATAAGCCACTCTGGATCGGTGAATAAGCTTGAATAAGAGTATTCCTCTTTTTGTTCTGACCAACATCTCACCTACATTTCATGAGAGCCATATGGAGTTAGATGCTTTAGTGACAGGTTTTTTTGAGGTGTCTCCCCATGAGGGGAGCATTGAGGGAGTCTAGAACACAAAAGGGCTTATGTGAAAGTGCTGTTACTAAGAGCTCTTGATTTGTTAGCATACTACATAGGGTATTTCCGTGGACACCACTAAAGCCAGTGAGTGGGGGTAAAAGCAACACAAACCCAACCAAAAAAGAGATAGTTATTAACCTCCTGCTTCTCTGTAGGGTGACTCTGGAGGGCCTCTGGTCTGTATGAAGGATAATCGGATGTATCTCATTGGAATCATCAGCTGGGGAATAGGCTGTGGCCGCAAAGACATACCTGGTGTTTATACAAATGTGAATCGTTATCTGGACTGGATTCAGGACAACATGAAACCCTGAGAAAGAAAAATGAGCTATCCACAACCTTGTGGCCATGCCCTCGCAGCTTCCTTCTTGGTGTTTTAAGGATACTGACAGTGCTTCCCTTTATCCTATGGCTTTTCATACCACAGGAATGTGTGGGAAGGGCACATTCTCAAGTTCCTCTCCTTTCCTTGTTACAGGTTATTGGAAGCTAACACTCCTTTCTCCCCACATCCCCAAGCTTTCTCCTTGCATCACATCACAAGTACTATCAAATTTAATTTATAAAGAGAGTAAGCCAAGAGACAACATTGTGCATCCCATGAGCAGCTATGTTGGTTTGGGAAGGGGTATGAAATGAAGGCAAAGGGGAATTAAATTTCCTGAAAACTTAAATCTCACTTCTTTGACTGTAAATTTGGAATACATTCCAGTCAGGCTGAAGCTCTATCCTTATACCACTTTACTTTGGTTATGTAAGTTGGTTTCAGCTTGATTCTCTGTCCTCAGAGAAATGGTGGTTAAGTCCAGTTAATCTTCGTAACTGAAGCACAGTCCTTAGCCTGCTGCTCAAAACCCTACTAGTAAACAGGAATGGTTTAGCTGTCCTAAAGGCAGTTTCAGTGAGGTTCCAGGAAGTGCTCAGTGCTCCTTGCAGGAAACACCAGGAAAAAAGACCAAGAGATAAGTTCATTTTAGCTTTTCAGACAGTGGCTTAGTCCCAAGCTCACAATCCCAACTGCATAATGACATATAGCCCCTAAGGCACCCACTATCCACAATCCAACTGGCATAATTCACCTTCCTCCTCAAATACCAACTGTATTTTTTGTACAGCCCACACAAGCCACTCTGGAATGACACATATGACATGTAAAACTGAACTTTATTGATGCCCTTGCTGAAGGTTATATTTGCACTGAACATGCTCGGCAGTTAAGGCCATCTGCTATGGCTTTCATCAGTTGCACTGAAACTTGCAATTCCACATGCAAGGTGCCACTCATCCACTGCAAGTGTTCATCACACACAAACCAGAATGTGTGTTACCCTTTGCTTAAGAGTCACCTTGTTCTGTTCACAAGCATGAACTGTACATGCTGCACTCCACAGCCAGGTACAAGTTCTGCTACCACAGAGAAAACACATTGGCATCTAGTGGCCAAAGAGCACATTACAGACAATATAGAACACTGCAGATGCCTCTCAGTTCATATTTATGCTGTAGAGAGATGCAGCACAGACTGGAATGAGCTCCTAAGGAAGAGATGGTCCCAGCGAAAAATCCAGTGTAGGCTTGAATCCACCTGCAGAGCAGCTGATTGGTACAGGAACTGGAATGAGGTAGGACAGCAAGAAATACTACAAAGGTACCAGGACACAATTACCTCAAAGACAGACATCAGTGAGCAGAAGAACAGCAGTATCACCTTCATTTGTACTAGGCAGGCAAGAAGACAAGAAAAGGTTCCAACAAGTTACTAGGAGAGTGCTTGTCTTCATTTAATCACAGCTTCAATTTCCATCAGTGTGCTCATGCCTGCCTGTCTCTGTCCTGACTCCCCAGAGAAACCAGGAGAATCCCTACCTTCAAATACTGATGAAATAAGAGAAGGAGAATTACATTCAGGTGTCACCACCCATCGATTACAAGACCGTATGTGCTGTGTCAGCCCTTTGGAGGATACCATCCTAAGATTTGGATGGATTTCCAGTGCATCTCCAGAGATTCAAGATACTTGATGACCAAAAGAGCTTATGAAATATGTAGAAAATGCATATACTTCTTCTCTTCCTCCCTCTGTGACACCATCCCCAATCTCAAGCTTCTTAACTTCTCATGCTGGGTGGGACAATCTACCTTTCCACTTCTCTCAGTCCCTTCCAGGTAGAATGGCTGGATGATCTCTCTGCTGCCAAGAGCTATAGAGCTCTCCACCCTAACACCCAGTGACGGAGAAGGGCAAATGCTGGACCATCACACTGGAGTTGAAGTTTGGGGAAATTCAACTTTGTATCATCTACGAGGGCTAAAAGCCAACCAAAACATAAGGAAGAGGAGTTACAAAAGGCAATAAAACCCTAGAATTTCCTTGAAGACAGCAAAATGAAGGTGATACAAGCATACATAGCTGAAGCTGACTCACTAATCCCAAGAGACCTGAACACCTCTCGCATCTGCCATTGTTTCAAATGCTTCAGACTCAGGTAGGGATGAGATGGTTTCAGGTCGACCTTACCTTTCCCTGCTCCCCAGCACCCTAAGCACTGACTCTCCTGCTCATGCTACTACAGGCAAGGGAGCAACCCTGGACAGATGGATGGGGTAAGAGGCTGCATCCAACAGCCGGGGACAGAAGAAACAGGAAAGTGCTCTTCCTTGCTATCAGGATCCTCTAGGTTCGTACTTGGAACTTGCCAGCCTTAGTCATGTATTTTATCCCCTTGAAGGGCTTGTACTTCTCCCCATACATGTCCAAGCGATTCACCTTCAGTCCTAAAGGCAAACAAACACAGCATAAGACTGACTGCTGCCACAAGCAAAGCAGACAGGCCTTCAAGATAAAGGAACAGCAGATCATGCCAGCAGTGCAGAAAGCACAGGGAAAGTTTTAGGAAGCAGTAAAAAGAATGGAGAAAAGCTGACAACTGCTAATTGTCAGAATCACTTTTTACCAACACATCTATACCCTAGAATCGTTTACAGGTCTGTAAGCACAACATGCAAGGAAATGTAGATAGGCTGTTTCAGAGCATCAGAGAGAACAAATCCATGTATCTAGTCAAAGCACACCAATTTTTTTTACTTGAAGACCATGTTTCAGGTAGAATGTACTTCAGAAGGCCTGCAGAGCTACTTCAGCTACATGCAGAATGAGCAAGACGCAGCAGAGAATATTCAGGCAGTCACTTACCAGATATAGCCAGCTGCTGGATTTTAAACTGCAGGTTAATGGTGGGGTTTTCATCTGGTTTTGATGTCCCAGCTTGCAGGCTCATGCTCCCTTTCAGGCTTGGCAGCTTCTGGGGGTTTATTTTCCCCACATCCCATGACAGCAACTTCAAGGAGAAAAAAACTGCAGCAGTGAAACAGAAATGCTGGAACAGCCCCTGAAGAACAGTCCCCCTCCTATGACAGCTTGAAATGTTTCTTTATGGAAAAAGTCTTAGTATATTGCCCTTCATATTGGACAAGCACAGTACAGGCTTCTTGTCCCTCTCTCTGCATGAGGTTCCTCAAAAGCCTACCGCAAATGGCAGGCCTCAACCTGAATGTGCAGTATTTTCAAAGGACCAAGTCTATTGTGCAGTATTAGGCATGACAACTAGAAATCCAGAAGTTTGCAAAGCATCCACCAGAGCAATGCCTCATCATACAATAGCAGTTCTTGGATTTTCTGCACACACCAAGCAACCAGGACCATAATCCACTTGGACACCGAGCTGTTTGTTGTGGGGATTAAGGCAACTTATAGTATGCAACTGTGCAGAGAAAGTTCTCACCCCAAAAAAAGAGACAACCTTCAGAAAAGCAATGTTCAAGGAAATGTGCTTATAACCATGAACAGCTCAACTTCATTTGCTGAAAGGTAATAATAAATAACAATATAATAATAAAAAAGAAGTTCAGTTCTCTCTTTCCTCTCACCTTTGTAACTGGATCGAAAACGTGTGTTCCCTGAGAGGGTGTGAGGGTCATATTTAAGACACCTTTTGGCATCTGGCTGGTGACAATCACTCCCTCTACAGTCTTCCCCATAGTCTGCTTCGGCCCCACTGTGATCTCAAAACGTCCCAGTGAGCTGCTGTCACGGAAACTGATGTTGTGCTTAACGTAGACAGGAATCGCCACAAGACTGGAAGAAAGACATGAACAGAAAATTCTTGTCAATCTCTCACCTCCATCTTTGCTTTACCTGATGCAGTCCTTGCCTTCTACACTGAAAACATTGGAAACCAATCTCCTTAAAAGAGAAGGAAATCCTACACTTGTTTGATCCCTTCCAACCAAACCATTTTGTGATTCTATCTATTTCCACTTCATTTAGCACTTGCCACCTGATCTTTAAAAGCAATTCCTTGGGTATTTTTCCCTTCTACTAGCCAGGAAGATCCTAATTTTGTAATTCACAGTACTACATTCATCACCTACTTCTGAGCACTGACATGGTAGGAGAGCAAGCGAAAATTCCCATCAGGTGGAATGAAGGAGAGTATTCTCTCTGACTCCCAGCGCTTAAAACGCACACAGGGATGGAAGCTGACATCATCCAGCAACCGAGGGTTCTGAAATAAAAGGAAGTCACCAGGTTCAGGAAGGCAGTTCTATTTAATATAACCCCATCTTCCATCCATGAAGATGCACCTCCCATTTGATGCACTCTGCCTACTTGATAGGATCTACATTCAGGCACGTTAAGCTATTTGATGCTGTTACATCTGCATAATAGGAGTACTTATTAATCTCTATCCTATGTTAGGAAGTTCAGTCATGTCAAATAATTACCTTGATGCACACCATTAAAAAGGCAACCTTTAGGATATCTGCTTAAAACACTGCTGTATCTCAAAAACTTAGTCACAGCACACACTAACAGTACTTTAAAAAAAAGCCAAGTCTCTTTAAATTCAAACACCTTTAGGCTCAAAGTTGCTGAAGTTCATTAGGAGCTTCCATTGTCAGTTCTTTCTCTTTTTGTTTGGCATACCCACGTTCTGATGTACTGAAATCCATCAGCGTGAGTCTGAGATCCTAGCAGCAGAGCTGGAAAACCCTTTTCAAATACACTTAAGATACACCCTTGAGCTTTACCATAAAGGAGAGGGTAAGGTCTGGCATCCCAGTCAGCTTGACACAAGCATCAATCACCCCTTGGATTTCAGCAGTAATCGTGGAACCTGCAACAGTAAAGTAAATGCAAGAGGTTATGCCAACCTGATCCAAAAAGTCCCCATGTGGAAAAACTATCAATAGGGAGGAACTGACACCAGCAATGTCCATTTTAACGGTAAGTGGCAATAGCTCCCAGCTCTAACAAGACTAAGATGCACAAAAACTGAGGGAAAAGGGCTATGAACAATTTTCATGCATGATTTTCACTCACCTACTATTTTCCCAATTGCTTACAAGAACTCAGGAACAAGGACAAGTGAAAACCTTGGTACCCCTCTAAAATAACACCTATGAGTTGTCAAGGTTCCAGAGTAAGAATAAGAATAGAGCTTCCCAAACTTATATGAGGCACCTCCTCTTTGAAGACCTTAATCTCTCTTCAAGCACTATCAGGACAAGTTACCCTCATCTTAGCCAGAAGGAACTTCCATACCTGATTTGTCAATGATTGCATCTATCTCCTCAACTACATCAAAATATGCCTCATTGTTGGTATATTTGACACCAGTGCGTCTCCAAGGCACCACTGACAGCTGTCCAGTAGGGAGCTGGTCACCCACATTAGTGCTTCCTGGAAGAAGAAAGACAATCACAAGCACCACAGAAGTTAGACAGTGCTCCAGAACAAGTCCTTGGCATTATATAACTTAACTGTAATCAATCTCTGTCTCTTTGGAGGAGAGCAATTAGTCTTCCAGACTCACTGTCTGTAATCTACAACTTACATCTCTCTTATATCCAACTCAAAAACATACCACAGGAAGGCACCCAGAAGTGAAACTAAGAGCCACCCCAACAAAAAACCCACAGCAAACTGACTCATCCAGGAAGTCAGGTCATGATGGAACTGGAAATGTCATCTGCCTGGTTTGGATAAATTAAAGAATGCAGTGTCCTAATTCACTTCTGCAGGAATATTGCCACATGGTCTCCCCAGTTTATCTCCTTCTTTCTCTGTACCTGTAATGGTGTTGACAACTGTTCGCAGGATAGTGGGTGGTTTTATCAGTTCCTTAAGAATATTAGACTCTGTTGCCAATGGAAAGCCATTATCCAGCATCTCCTCCAGGACCTCATAAACGACCACCACATTGTCCTTGATCATCACCTCTGAACAGACACCAAAATAATCCTGTGCAAAAAGAAATAATGGTTCAACAGTCTCTGAAAGAGTCTTAGTGATCATTCAGTTCAGCATCCTCCCACACAGAAATACATCAAGCCTCTTCTTGGAAACAACACTGAAACTCCATGTAGTAGTCCAAGCACAACAGTCTGACCACTCCAACAGACACACACAGCTCCAAGCACACCTCTGCCACTGATGCAGCAAACCCAGCACATCACCACATGCTCTTATTTCCTTTCTATGTAGCAAGATCCCCTTTGATAGCTGAGGTTAGTGCTTGGAAGTGGCTCAGCTGCAACCGAGTGAGCAGCAATATTAATAAAGCCAACTTACTTCCTGCAGCCACTTGCACACAGTGATGCTTTTCACTAGACTCCAGTGCCATAAATCCTTCCTGGCTGCCCTCACCTTTTCCTGCAGTGCTCTCAGTATTATAACTGCTGTTTAATGAATTCAAAGCCCCTCAAAGCTTTTAATTTCCTTTTGCTAGAATGTTTGCATATATAGATGCAATGATACAATTATTATCTTAAATTCTGTAAAGATTTATTAGGATTTATTTTGATGTGGAATAGAAGGGAAGCCCAGCTTCTATGCTTAGTCTGCATAGGCCCATGTTTGTCTTACAGAAGAATGTCTCTGAAGTCCGTCTAACATGCTACCTGTGCTTTTGTCATTCTGAGACCACTTGGGGTGTGCAGACTGCTTACACATCCTAAAATGCATGAAACTAACAGCAGAAGCCCAGTATTCTGAAAAATCTAAACAATTCTATCCATGTAACAAAACTTCCTCATCATTTAAGAGTGCATAAAGCAGAACCTTAGAACACGAATCATAAAAGTTCCACAGACTAGTTTACTCCCCAGCTTAATTTCTCTCTGTTTCTTCAGCTCCTAATCAGTGAACAAACACACCTCGTCCCATCACAAAAACCAAGATCCAGGTGCCTGACACAGGACATTTACGACCTGAACAGCCAACCCGCTCCCTGGCCTCAGTGAAACACAATCCAGCCCACACTCGTGGCCTGACTGGTGCCTGGAAGCAGGAGCTCACATGACACTTGTTGGCCCAAGTACCCGCATGTCCTGTATTTTGGCAGGATGCTGGTCACAAGACATTCCAAATCCAGACTCCACAACACACGTTTTCACTGTTTCCCTAAGCTGACCAGCAGTCATGTCAGCACAGAGGGAACATGGTGCAGTTCCTGGTGTCCTCAACGTAAGAAGGCATGTGGAGCTGTTGGAGCAAGTCCAGAGGAGGCCACGAAGATGCTCAGGGGCTGGAGCACCTCCCGTATGGAGACAGACTGAGACAATCGGGGCTGTTCAGCCTGGAGAAGAGAAGCTGCGTGGATACCTCAAAGCAGCTTCCAGTGTCTGAAGGGGGCTACAAGGATGCTGGAGAGGGACTCTTCATCAGGGACTGTAGAGATAGGACAAGGGGTGATGGGTTCAAACTGAAACAGGGGAAGTTCAAGTTAGGTATGAGGAAGTTCTTTACTGTGCAGGTGTTGAGGCCTGGAACAGATTGCCCAGAGAAGTGGTAAATGCTCCATACCTGGCAGTGTTCAAGGCCAGGCTGGACAGAGTCTTGGGTGACATGGTCTAGTGTGAGGTGTCCCTGCCCATGGCAAGGGGTTGGAACTGGATGATCTCCAGGTCCTTTCCAACCCGAACTATTCTATGATTCTACGCTCTGGGGAACCTCCTGTGACTCAGTTCTTTAGGAACCAAATATGCTTTCAAGAAGCATTGCTAGACATAAGCACACAGGTAGCTAATCACGGAGTAAAGACACAAATCCCAAAAGCTCCTTGTGAGGACAAGGCCCTCCTGGGCTGGGTTCACAGCTCCTCGAAGAGACAGGGCTGCAAACCAAGAAACATCAATCTTGACAGCTGAAATGTCCTTCCTCATCCCGAATCAATCCATCATCACCCTGGGTTGCATGCACCCACCGAAAGCCCTAGAGACCCTCTGGGGCAGGGGAGATGAGGGGTATGGGGGGGGGGGGGGGAGCAGCCCAGAAACCAACCTCACCTGGAAGGTGTCGACGACGCGGTGCAGGAACTCGATGACGAAGAGGGGAGGCACCTCGCTCTGGATAACGGCCACGAAGAAGATCTTGTGGCGGTAGACGCTGAGGAGGTAATGGTGCGGCGTGGGGATCACCGGCGGCACGTTCTCCGCCTCCGAGGCCCTCTCCTGCGCCTCGAAGAAGTAGTCGCAGACGGAGCGGCTGACGACGCTCTTCCAGTGCTTCTCCAGGAAGATGTCCCCCGCGGCGTTGATCAGGAACAGGCTGTGGATCATGGCTGCCCCCCTCGGCCCGCACCCCCGGGCCCCGCGCAGCAGCGGCCACCACAGCCCGGCGCCCACCCGGCCCCTGCCTCACGCAAAGCTCCGCCCCCCCTGCGCGCGGATTGGCGGAGAGGAAGGCTTCCCCCCCCACACACCCAACCCTAACCCCCTCTCCCGGGCGAGCGTTCTCATTGGTGTGATCCACTCACAGCCACGCCCGATAGGCCGAGGAGAGGCGGGGGTGGGTGATGACGCGCCAGAACGGCTGGCTGCGATTGGACAGCAGCTTGCCATAACCGCAGCCCAGACAGGAGCGCGCACACTCAACGCCCCGCCGGGAGAGGCGCCGGAAGAGGCGGGGCTCTACGGGAGCGCGCGTAGCGGGTCCGGTCCGGTCCGAGCGGGAGGGAGCAGCCGCCGGTTTGTTTCCGCAGGGCAAGCGTCGATGCAGGCCACCGGCCGCGTTATGGGCGCGGTGGGCACAGCGAGCCCCTGGACTTCCGATGGGGCAGATGCCACCCCCGGTAATTTTGCAGTTTTACCGCTCTGCTGGAGCGAACCTGGACACAAGAGCGATGCCAAAGCCCCCGGAGCCCCGTTAGGTAACTGGATAAGCAGATTACCCTCACTACCGGGGCTGGCGGCGAAGCCCGGGGTGAGGGTTGCTGCCCCAGCACCGCAGGACTCGGGACCGAGCCGTTACACCCAACTGAGCCTCACGACTGAGGGCAAATACCTCCGAGTGTGGAAGATGAGTAACCTGAACGGGTCTGTGATGCGTGTGCAAAACATGGTCCTGCTCAGAGCTTATACTAGATCTTATTTTATCTTCATACGTTGTAGCTATTTTACTTCCAAAAGGGGTGGAGATCAGTGTATTTGCTCTGATACTACTTTTTAATACATCCTTACTTAAGGTATCGGGTAATTCACTAAGCACTAGTTGAGCTTTCTGCTATAGCAGAAAATAAGGAAGGAGAAATGGCCTTTATATTAATTTCTTGGTTGTGGTCATGATTTGTAACAAATGCATTTTTAAGCATCAAATAATGCTTTGGGAAAAAAAAAGCCTAATTTAATGTGTAATTAATTACACATTTGAGAGCAGCAAAAGGGAATATTTTGTCATTTAATTACAGTGCTTCTAAATTTAAAATAATAATTATTTTAATACATCTCCAGTTTTAACTTAAAGGTATTGTACAGGTTATTTCATCAATCTATGAGAATGTTGGAGAGAAAATGGGAGTCATACGGGTATCACAAATGGAAAGCAACAGCACACAGGTAAATTGACTGACGACATAAAGCCTTTATCCATTTGGTTCTCTGAGGAACTCAAAACCTTTCTGTTTTTAACTTGGACCTTAAAATCAGCAGTCATGGTATATGTCTTTTCAATACAGGCAGCTTGTTTTTGTCTCAGTTTTGACTGTATCATACACTGTTTAAAACCTGCCATTTCCCTCTGACTGCTTGCTCTCATTATCAAAACTGCTAATATTTCACCCACTTCATGAAGTTCTCACTTCTGTATTTTTTCCCCAGTTACTTCAGTTTCTTTTGCCATCAAGAACATTGGTGTCAATACAAAAGCAACCTGAGGGTAATGATTTCTGCACACCAAAGGAAAAGGTTGTTGAGAGAAAAGGGGAAATAGATCTCTGCTTTAAGATCAGGCAGGTTTATTATAGCATCTTGCTGGCACCAGCAGAGAACAGTCTGTAGTTACACCAGTGTTTGCGGCTGCAGAAATGCTGCCTGGCTGCTTCTAGACTGTCAGCACAAAGATCATGTTTTGTTCTAAAAGTCGGGTCCCACAGTGGCTCAGGAGCTAATATAAACTGGAACCTAACAGGAGAACATGGCAGAAGATGCTGCCAGAAGAGAATTTCATTGTGTTGGTTGATTTACTGACAGCTTGAAAACTCCCCCTTGAAGGGCTTTATACTTCTGTACTATGTATGCCCTCAGAGAAACCTAAGCACAGTCGCAGACAGCGCTACAAAGTGGTGTTGCCAAACCATGCACTGTCTTTATCATAAAACAATTCCTCCCCATCTCCAGTTTGCCAGATGCAGGAATTCTGGTGATTTAACCTGTTACCCTGTGCTGTGAAAATAAAGAAAGTAGAAGAAACCAGACCATTTTTAATCTTTATAACAGTGAACAATCCCAATTCATTTTCCAAGGGAACTAATAATAACCTACTGCCAATTTTGAAACAGAATATAGTCTACTATGCGTTGCAGGAACGCAATTGGGGTTCACTGTTATGTGCCGTATCCTCTTAGTCTTTTGTAACTGCAAAATATATCTCCATTAGCTTTTCTGGGTATTGCTTTGTAATTTAGGGCTCTGGAAGCCATAAACCACCTGAAAACTCGGGAAGAGGTGGGAAAAGACATTAATGGCTAGGGAGAATCCAAGCCAATCCTGACAAGACAAGGCCATACCTCTATAATCTACATGGCAGAAACAGAACTGTTTGTACAGTGCCTTGTATAACAGCATCTCAGCCTCCATTTGCTTCAAGTAATAAGTATTTAACTTTTGTGCTGGAAAAGCTTGTTAAAACATCAAGAAAGGCCCTCTTGCTCAACAGAGAAACATCTCACCTCAAGACCCTAACCGAAGCCATTCAGAACACATCACAAGTTTGTTTTATCAACTCTTGTCTCCACAATGTTTCTTAAGATTTTCTCTTTTCTAAACCGGGAAGCTCACATTAAACTTTACAAAATAAACCTTATCAAAGAGTCTTTTAAGGCTAAAGAATAGCTATTTCGTGACATGACACACGTGGTAAACTGCTCATGCTTTGGTGGAGCGTGTTTTACTCCACAAACTAAAAGGTATGGAAGACGCCAGTCACACGGATTACCTCACCAGGATGCCTTCAGCCGTGCACGGCTCTCCCCGGCCTCACGGCACCGTTACTCCAGGCCTCTCCATCGCTTCGGTACCTTTAAATCAGGAAGAACCCCGTCACCGTTCCAAACGCGAGCTTAGTTAAGCCCAAGAGATGGAGTTCCCTCCTTACAGCTTCCAACCACCCGTTACCACGGCACGGCCTCACCCCGGCCCTCCCTCCCGGCTCTCGGCGGCACCCGGAGCGTGCCCATACCCGCGGTGGCAGCTCCGGAGCGCGGAGGTTGGGGTGTTGGGGGGGGGTCCCCCCATGGCGGTGCCGCCGCAGCCCCGTCCCGCGGCTCTTCCCCGGCGGCGGCCGCTCCCGCCCCGCCGCGCTGTTCCCCGCGCGCGCCCCCGCCCGCCGCGGGCTGTTCCCCTCCCACGCCCCCTCCCCCCGCCGCAGAGCTCCGGACCCAAGATGGCCGCCGTGTCAGTTTCGGGCTTCGCCGCCGTCCGGCCTTTGCCTCTCGGTTCCCGGCTCTCGCAGGCCTCGGTGAGTAGCGCCGGCGGGACCAGCCCGGCTCCAGAGGTTGGTGCCGGGGAGCTCGGGACAGGCGGCCGGCGAGATCCGTGGGCCTGGGGAGAGGGAAGGCCCACCGGGCGCTCCAGGCTCGCGGCCTGTTCCGGCCCCGCCGCCGCTCTGCGCCAGGCCCGGACCCGGCCGCCCGCTCCCCTGGGGCCCGCCGGGCCTACACCCTGGGGAGGCGGTGGCCGCAGCGCGGCGCGGATGAGGCGAGCGGCGGGGGCCGGGGGGCTGCGGGCTGAGCTTCTGCCTGTCTCTGGCACGAGAGAGCGCGGCTGAGGCGGGCGCGGGCCCGGCCGAACCGGTACGAGGAGCCCGGCTGCGCTCCCCGTTTCGGTGGGGATGGAGAGCGGCGCAGGGCCCGGCGGGCTGCCGGTGCTGCGGCCTGCACCCCGCTTCTCCCGATCCCGCTGCTGCGAGTCCCTCGGCTTGAGGCAGTCGCACCCCTCGGGGCGCCGTGCGCGGGGCCCGCCCGGGGCTCGGGGTGGGATGGGGACGGGCGGTAGCAGGTGCAGGGGCCGCTTGTCACGCAGATCTGAGCGAACGAGCGCTCCGGCGCCGGGGCCGTCCCGGTGTCGCCCCGGCCTGGCCGGGCGGTTACGTAACGCCCTGAGCACGGAGCCCCGCGGGGCCGGGCCGCTGCCTCTTCCCTGGCCCGATGTCCCAGGCGCACCGCGGGTCCCTCCGCAGCGCTGGTCCGCGGGGCGAGCGCCGCGTCCTTGCTGCTCTAAACGGTAGTTGTGAGTGCTCCCGGCGTGGAGCTGTGCGGTGGAGTCCGGTGTCTGCATGCGGATGTGTTCTGCGCGGTGATAAATTCTTCGGTACTTACTAGAAAGCAGAATGAGCGGACAGTGCTGATGAGTAGCTTGTGGCTAAAACTTCCCTTGCAGAAAATCGCTATTCCTTGTGATAAGCAGTTTGTGAATCCATGTTAGTGTACTCTTGCAGTAGAACTTCAGCACGACGTACTGTTATCAGACTTGGAAAAAGTCTTTGTCAAAGACAACTAAAGGCTTTGAAGAGCTTCGCACCCTTCATCTGCATGTTTAATTAGCAGTGTCATAAGCATCCCTTCTTCACTGTGTATGGTCACCTGTTACTTAGTCCTCAAGTGTTTTCTGTGTGCCTCATCTATACTGAAGATTATAATGTTGTATTCTTCTTTTCTATGGTCTCTGAAAGTGGAACATTTAATTACAATCTCTAGTTGCAGTTCTTCACTTTTTTTTTTCCTTGATGGAACATCTCTCATTGCTTTTCTTAGCAGGAGGGAATCAGACCTATGATTATGCTCCTGGAAGAGCTCTGAAAGTTTTTTGCTGTTTGCTCAAGGTTCTTGGGTATTCCTACTGCTTTCTGTTGAAGTTTCAGGCAGTGTCTTCCATGTGTTAAAATGAAGAGAGCTGCTGCTTTTTTAAGATCTTTGTTGTGTGCCTCCCCCGGCCCCCAAATGTTCATTTATGTTGTGCTGAGCAATGAGATAAAACTTGGTATAGAATTTATACTGACTTACAGATTAAACTAAAAAGGGCAGACTTCTTTCTCTAGGTTGTATGAATGATTTCAGTGTTAAAGCACACTTTTGTTAGTAGTGAAGATAAAACCTTAAATATTCAGTGTTTCAGAACTGTAGTAGTAGATTAAAAGTCTGCTTTGTGTGTATTAATGTTGGCTGCTAATTTGTTTTCCTCTTTTTCTTGTTTCCATTGGCAATATCTCTCTCCTGGTTTTCTTCCAGGCCTGATGTTACAGTTCTTCTTAGTGTGAGTGTGCAGACCAGAAGCTGAGGTGAGGTATGATGAAATCTGTATGCATTTGTGGAAAATTTTTCTCTTGAAGTTGTTATGGGATTTATTGGAAAGAATGAGGAAATTTCTAATTGTTTTGCTATTCTGTCTTCAGTGTGAAAACAAAGAATGTTTGAGCAAGGAGGAGTAATTCAGAACAGAAAACGTGTATGCTATGGTTAGCTGGTTCCTGTCACTCGAGAATCTGTTTTCTCATCGTGTGAGACTTGTTCAGCATCGGGATAAAGGATAACGACTCTATGGATATACAGAATCCTTCACCATGGTAAAACTCGCCAACCCGCTGTATACAGAGTGGATTTTGGAGGCAATCAAAAAGGTAAAGAAGCAAAAACAGCGTCCTTCGGAGGAGAGGATATGCAATGCAGTGTCATCTTCACACGGTTTGGACCGCAAAACTGTTCTCGAACAGTTAGAGTTGAGTGTTAAAGATGGAACTATTTTAAAAGTCTCCAACAAGGGTCTCAACTCCTACAAGGATCCTGATAATCCTGGGAGAATAGCACTTCCGAAGCCTCGGAACCATGGCAAGTTGGATGGTAAACCAAATGTGGACTGGAATAAACTTATCAAACGGGCAATTGAGGGCTTGGCTGAGTCTAGTGGCTCATCCTTGAAGAACATCGAGCGCTTTCTGAAAGGGCAGAAAGATGTGTCTGCGTTATTTGGGGGTAGCGCTGCCTCCATTTTTCACCAGCAATTACGATTAGCTGTCAAACGTGCTGTTGGCCATGGAAGGCTTCTTAAAGATGGACCTCTGTACCAACTCAACACTAAAGCAACCACTAATGCTGATGGGAGGGAGAGCTTTGAGTCTCTTTCCTGTCTCCCTCCAGTGTGTCTCCTTCCCCATGAAAAGGATAAGGTAAGGCCCAGTTTGCATGGATGTTTTCTTGTCATCGATGAAATGTGTCAATACAGGGTTGCAATTTGAGGTCAATGATTTGTTTAACTTGCATCTTGTAAGTTAGAAATCATTAATATGCATTTAGGATTCTACTGTAACTGAAATTCTGAGTGTGATCAGAGGAAGCATAGTAGATTTGTACGTGTGCCTCAAAACTGTGACTGAACTGTTGTCGGTGATTTACCTCTTAACGCTCCCATACAGCAGGATTGAATGTATGAGGATAGGCTCGATCTGGTTATGTTTATAAAGCATAGGATGTGAGCCTTCTCACCATAAGGTGAGGTGGGTTCGCAAAGCAAAGTTGAGATCACCTCCAATTTTCATGTTTTCATTTGACTGCCAGTTAAACTTCTCACTGGGACATAGCTGATACAGCAATGTGCTGATTAGCAGTTGTCATAGAGGCTTTCTTTATTCATATTTTTTTATTCAAAAAAGCACTTTCTGTCCCAGAACAGCTTTGCTGTGAAATAGGAAGAAAACGTATATAGAATATAGCAGTTGAAAAGTGCAGTCAGAGGATGTAGACAGTGGAAATGCTGGAATGAACACTCATGGACTTCTGTTCCCTTCTGTGTGCCTCCCCTCACCTGTCTTAAATATAGTTCATTATACAAACCACAGTATTTTTCGGTTGTTTTCTTGTATGCTTTTCCCTTCTCCTTTCTTCCATCCTTGTGCATGCCAAAGGTCTTTGACCCTCCATTCCTAATGATGAAGTTGTTGGAGTGAAATTCATAGCCAGGCAGTATCTCACCTGTCCTTGTGTTGCTGTAGAGGCAGTGTAAAACAGAAGTCTCTCTTGGTTTATTGAAGGCCAGTCTGCCAGTAATTCATAGGGCTTCTAGAATGTGAAATTACTTTTTTCTAACCGTAATAAATACATTTTTCAGCAGTGTTGGATTTTTGTTGTTGTTGTAAATACCCACTTCAGGGATGAGTTGAGTGTGTGATGCTCCTGGTATTCCAGGTGAGCTTTACTCTCTGGTGGGAGGGCTGCTTTATGATCTATTAGGGTTTGAAGACTTAAAACTACAGAAGTTCTAATTTAACTGTGGGAGCTCTATTGTGAACACAATACTTGGCTAGTCAGAGTATGGTATTGTGAGCTGGTGGAACATAGGAAGTAAGTATTACTATGCTGGAAATTCCAGCAGCTTCCTCTATCCTTTTTTCAAGTGTTCTGTCTACAAATGTTTCCTATGTACTTCAGTGATACCTGTAATGAAATCAGGGTAGCTGTAAAACGATATAAAAACTGGATTTAAAGAGGCCTAGGACATGAGGTACCTGACTTGAGAGTGGTAGAAACAGTGGAAAACATGAGCTGTGCATATTATTATTAATGCAGCATGTTTTGCAGCCTGTTTGGTCATCTTCTAACGTGCCAAAACTGGGGACTAGCTTGATACTCTTTCAGATGAACTGTTCCCTGGGGTTTTCTTAAAATAGGATATATCACAGAGTGGTGAGTGATTAATATGGGCTACTATAAATACTGAATTTGGTCTGTGGTTTGTTTTTTGTCGCCTGGAAGAGTAGCTTGTTGAGTTCTTGGGTGCATAAACCCATGCACATTTGTATGTATGTGCATTTTGGGCTGTTAGGTATGCTCCCTAATTCCTTTCCACCTGCTCAGGTGGAACATCCAACATAAGGATGCACAGTAGCTATAGCAGAAATTTTGCAAGGCACTTCCTGAATAAATTCTTTTGGGCTTGTGCTTTGTGGGGTATTTTTTGTTGATTTGCTTGTTAGTTTTTATCTAGTTGTGGGTTTGTGTGTGTTTGTTTTCAACGAGCATCCTCGATTCCTGCTCTTTACGTTCTCTCTGTGCTGTGTTACCCGTGCTGAGTTTTGTAGGAGTTTAGGGCATTTTGAAGATAAGCTATTAAAACATCTATGTAGATTGTGCCAGCATTAATTGACTGACAAGTCAGTGGAAGCCAAAACTTGAGCTCGTTCCACAGGAATTTTAAGGCAGTTTTGTTGGTCTTGTTTGAGGTTTGTGTGTGTGTGTTTTTGGTGGGGGGTTGCACAGACACAGAAGATCGTCCTTCACTGTTTTGTGTTAAATCTCAACCAATTCTGCAGATGCAAAAGGCTTACTGTGCTGTAGTCATTTTCTTGACTTACTGGGTGCTTGGGAGTGGGGAGGGATTTTTGTTTTGTTGGTGGGTTTCTTTTGTGTGTTTGGTTTGGGTTTCAGTTTGTTTTCCTTTCTTTAATGGGATTATTCAGTACAGATCCTTCTGCAGTATGTGACAGTGTTTCTCTTGATTCTTACAAGAGCCTTGGCAATGAAACATGAAAAAAAGCTCAACCTCCCAAACCTGAGAAATCCTAATGACCTGTGTCTTTGCTGCTGTTAGTCTTTTATCCTTGCAGAGTTTGGTCTTTAACATCCGTTTAAGAACTCTCCATGTCGCTCATGATCCAAGTTTATGAATCTTAAAGGTGTGATAGCTCTTCCTTTCATTTGTTCAAGTAGCTTCCACTGAGCTGCAAGTGTTTACCTGTGTGTTTGATAGTAGTGTCACTTTGCTTAGGTGCCTAGAAGTGAACATTCAGTTCTGCCTGTTTCCCTGTGCACTGTGAACCTGATGAGCAGCTTGCAGGAGGTCTGTGAGAGTCGAGGCTTACATTAAACATAAAGCTGCACTACAGAAGCTTTGGTTAGGAAACACTATTTGCCTTTTTTCAGCTCATTTTTTTTCTCTGGATGTTCTGTGAGTACCACGTTCTAGCGTTCAAGGGCAAAACCAATGGCAAGTTATCATGGTTTACCAGGTAGTAGTGACATGCTGCTTTCATGGTGGTTTTGAAATCCCTGGCCTAAAAGCACAACTTTGATGAAGACAAGCAAACAGGAAAAAACCCTGCTGATGGGCAGAGCTCAGTGCTGAAACTTACTTATCTGTTAGTGACAATGGCTGACAAAAGAAGAGTCGTCTTTAATTTCAGTTTTAATTGCTATGTGTGCCTTCACTCATGTAGGATTCACAAGTACCTACTTCTGTTGTGGAAAGAAGGAGGGGGGGTGGCAAATTATTGCAGTACCTAAAAGTAAAGGGAATTCGTGCTGAAATTGTACTGAAAGAGAAGATGGTTGAGTTGCTGCCTCCTGAGTAAGTATCACGCAAGCACTATCACTTCCACACAGCTGGGAGTAAGGAAATGCAGATGTCAGGGCTCCCACTTCAGGTTACCCAAAGAGGTAATAGGTGTGGAGCAATGTATTTTCAGTGCTGAGTCCACCATCCACTGATCTGTGCAGGCTGGACTCTTAAATAAGTAATCCTACTGTTACAGTGCAATTGCTACAGGAAATTTCTGGTTAAATATGCATGAAAGATTTCTTTAAAGCATAATCATCACTTGTGTTTCATTGTGTAATTAGTATACTTGCTATACATATAGTAAAAATGTATATACTATATATACTATATATGTTCTATATATATTTAGTAAAACCCAGGATTTTTACTCTGAAAGTATTTTGTTTCCTGTAGAAAATTTGCTCTATGCCAGTATCTGTTATGAGGAACAGTTTTATTTCATGAAACTCCCTCCTAATTGCTTTTAAAAATGCTTTTTCTGAGCTGGGAGAAGAAATTCTTTGGTGCTGCTTTGGAAACCATAATTTACCTTTAAATGAATGCCAGATTTGGTTTTGTCACCTTTATAAATGCTAAACAGAATAAACAATGATACTGTTTTAAGATATACCAGCTATTGAGGTGCCATTGGGATTAGAAAGGCTTGATACAAGTATGCAGAAAAAGCTTTGAGAGTTATCTTGATGAAGTTTTCTGGGCTATTTCCCCACCACTTTGTTGGGTTTTTAGTCGTGGAGGTTTTTCTGTTGGTTGGATTTTGGTCATGATTGGTGCAGGTGATGTAGAGAGGATTTAGGAAGTTAATCTTCCTCGAGCTGACGCCTTGTGGCTTTGCCAGAGGTTACCACAGCCATTGCAAAGATAGAACAAGGGCTATTCTGCTCCTCACCTGCTACGGTTTGCAGCCGAGTTTATTACTGTTAAATGAAATTGTTGGTTTAAGTTAATGTTCTGTGTTGTGAAATTGAGCTGCTGCTGGAGGGCAGAGAGGGCAGCGCAGGGCAGGAGGGGTCCTCGGCTCTGCTCTCTGTGGTGCCTCGGTTGTGTGCTGTCGTGTCAGCCCTGCAACCTGCCAGACCTTGTTTTAGCTGGACCACTAATGTTTTCATTTCTTTGCTGACCTTTTGGCACAAAAGGTGTGCTGCATTGCCAGACAAGAAAGGCTGATTTCTCTCTCCTACAGGTGCTTAGTTTGAAATACTCCTATTTGTATGTTTGAAGCCTGAAAAGTAACAAGTATCTGATGCTTACCTATGGCTATCAAATGCCTATTTATGTCTTTACTTGTGAGAAACTCCTTATGCAGGTGTGTGTTGCATCTTCAGAATGCTGGGGAGGAGGATTGTGGCTTGCAATACTTTAGGTCTTTTTTGATCAGAAACTTTGAAATAAATAAATCTGTGCCTTTTTTTTTTGGCTGCTGTTTTGTTGAATCAGAAGAGCTCACTGAACCTGTGCTGGTCTGGAAAGCCCTGGGTCATCTTACTGAACAGATCTCATTGGTACAGTAGTCTTTATTTATAGGGCTCTAGTACCTAATAGTTTGGCGCTGTACAAAAGTGTAATTGAAAAGTGTCTTGTTTTAGGAAGTTGGCATTTAGTGTGAAATAAGACAGCACTCAAGGGAGCAAAGAATAATGCTATCTGTGTAACAAATAAAGGTCGTGGTATACTAGCTAGATGGTGAAAATCTTAATTGTGTCTTTTAGTCATTCCTAAACGAATACGTTCATGGGTTTGAGGTTACAAAAAGTCATGACTGAGTATGATGGCAGCACTTACTGCAGGGTGTACCTCCCTTTGGAGGCAAGCACCATGATTTTAAACTGCATAGTATGATGGTCAAGTTCAAAGGAGGAACCCAGCCACAGCTTGAATACTAGCTGTATTCAAACCCCTGCTAGCTCAGAAAGCAGTGCTTCTACAGACGTTCAGGCAAACTGGGTTACCTTGATAAATGCTAACACTGTTATGCCCAGAATGCAAGTGCACTACCCTGCATGTCTTGTTTATCCATTCATCGTCAACAAAACCAGTAATAATGTATTTAACAAGTAAGAATGAAACTTATCACTTGCGTGGTCTGTGCATGGGGGTGTTTGCAGTAGGACTACAATTAACAAGGAGTGGTGGTGTGGTTTAAGCCAGCAGGTAGCTGCCAAATCTCGCCAGTGCATTGGGATGGAGCAGAGATGGGGTGGGGGGGGAGGAAGTGAAATTTGTGGGTTGAGCTAAAGGCAGTTTAATAGGACAGACAAGGAAGGGAAAATGAATAATAACGATGATAAAATAATTGTAATAACCAAAACAAATGATGTCCAGTGCAGTTGCTTACCGCCTGCTGAGCAATGCCCAGGAACTTCCTGAGCAGTGGGCCCTGACCAGCTTTCCCCCTAGTTTATATATGGAGCATGACGTCCTATAGTCTGGAATATCCCTTGTCCAGCTGGGGTAGTTGGCCTGGCTGTGTCCTGGCTGGCTCCCAGCTTCTTGTGCTCCACAGCCTCCTCACTGGTGAGAAGCTGAAAAGTCATAGAATCAGAATGGTTTGGGTCGCAAAGGACCTTAAGGTCATGTATTTCCAACCCCCTTGCCATGGGGGTCCTTGACTTGGTGTAAATGCTGCTGAGCAGCAACGTTATTCTAAATCTAAAACATGGCACTGTACTGACTACTAGGAAGGAAATTAACTGTGTCCCAGCTGAAAACAGGTGGACTGTTTAATAGTTAATATAGTACTATTACAGTGCAAGGATTACTGCACTACTACAAGGCTACTACAATGCAGTAATACTTAGTACTGTTGAAGAAGAAAGAGCTCTTTCTAGGTACACTATTGTGAGGAACCAAGCTATAGTAAAATGCAGGTCTTAAGGCTGGAAGCTCTTGGTAAAGGCAGCTTGTTCTGCTTTTGTTGATGCTTGTTTTTCACGATATGGGTAGTATTAACTGATCTCCATTGCACTCTGCTTGAAACTCCTTTATGTCAAAACTGGACATGGCTATAGCAACCTTTAAGTAAATGTCTTCCTGTTGTGCTGCAGTAGAGCTGATGGTATAAAAACACTATTCTGAAAGTGCTTCCTGAAAAAAAAAAAAATGGGGAAACTTCTGAGGCTGAAAAAGAGGAGGAATATTTACAGCAGATTGCCTGTGCTGCTCTCACGTGTTCCTTATGGCCCGTTTCCTGCTTTTGTGTTGCTATTTATATCTGGTGGTACTTATCAATCACTTTAACTATGGGTTATTATACATGCAGCACCCGTTAGGCTTTCTCTCTTGCATTTAATGGTTCTAGATCCCAGTGTGCACTTGTGCATAGCACATGAAGACAAACTTCTTTTATCTGTTTAGACAGATCCTATGCTTTGAGGGCATTATAGTTGAAGGCCTTTAAGCATAGAACAGCTATTGCTGTATTGTGCCTGCTTTAGGTTAATAACTGTTAATTCCATGTCTTAAAGCAAAGAACTGGCCCATTGCTGGTAAGGAAGTTATTTGTGGATTGGTTTGTTTTGGGTGGAGTACATAAATGATCTGCAACCAGAACATTGTAATTACATTTTGAGAGCTCACCCTTACACTCCAAGGATGCTCTTCAAGCTTTGGCTCTCAGCTGGGGGAGGATTAGGATTCCCTCTCTTCCAGCTGGTTCTGGAGAAGAGAAGGCTGTAGTTCTGTCTGAAACAAATCGTGGTTGGTAACAGATGGCCTCCATCTGCACTCTGTGTAACTCTGGAAACTCAAATGCTGAAAGATTTCTTTGGACTTGATTAGTGAACAGGTAAAGTAGTTCTTAGTAATGGAGCAAACATAAGCAGGTCATGGAAGCTGTGGAGGATGCTATGAGACCATGCTGTGAACTTAAGGTGAAATGGTATGGAATGATATCAGGAGGGTCTCTGACAGTGTTCAGAGTAATGGCAACGTAAAGGCAATGTTTGTGAGTGTGGGAAGACGTAAGGGTTGTAATGGGTACCTACATCAATGGTATACTGCTGTGGAGGAAGTGGTTTTTAATGGCATTCTCTGACATAGTTTCAGCAAAAGCTGAGGATAGGATAGCTAGTGAAGAATAAGGAGACTAATCCAATGTGCTGGCTGGATCTCCATTGTTAGTCTTTTCTGTTCTGGAGATTGTTGACAGATAGGGAATGGCACATCTCTGAAGTTTGGTTAATAAAGGAACCTTATTTATTACAGAGCTTTAAAGTGTAGTCAGGTAGGGAGGCAGGTGGAAGCTGGAAAACATCACTAAATAAACAACTTGCTTTCAGTGTTAGCTTTCTTATATACTGAGGGAAGAAAGAGCAGAGATACGTGTGCTATGCACAGAATCATAGGGTTGGAAAGGACCTTGTGATCTTCCAGTTCCAGCCCCTGCCATGGGCAGGGACGCCTCACACCAAGACCATGTCCCCCAAGGCTCTGTCCAGCCTGGCCTTGAACACTGCCAGGGATGGAGCATTTACCACTTCTCTGGGCAACCTGTGCCAGGGCCTCAGCACCCTCACAGTAAAGAACTTCTTCCTTGTATCTAACCTGAACTTCCCCTGTTTTAGGGGAAAGATAATTCTGGTGCTCTTAGTCACTGTGTTGCAGTGCCTGAGCTTCAGAAACTGCTGATTATGAAGGTATTATATAAAATCTTCAGCATGATCTTGGGGCAAAGCAGCTGCACTCACTTTGTCCTGCTACCAGGTTCTTACTCTCTTTTAAATATACATTCATAAAAATACAGTGCCTGACTGCCTCACTTCACCTGGGTTTGCCAAATCTGGGTACCTTTGTATGGGCGGCTTCCAGAATACAGCTTTGGGTAAAGAAGACTTCAGGCACTCGAGCTTCAGAGGTCCTGAATCAGTGTCAAATGAAGGGAGTTCCTTTATTCTGCAAAGAAAGAAGCTGGAGCCTCCCTTCCCTCCTGCCCCCCCTGTTTCAGGCAGGAAGTCCTGGCATGTGATTCTGATTGTGACGTACAGATCTCAAATTGTTTTAATCCTCTGATTAAAGGACTTCTTAGCTCTGGGAAGGTTATTTAACAACTGACTGTCTAAATATTGCCCGTTGACATTCTCTGAAGTTCTTAGCATGAGCACGTTTAATAGTAAGACAGTTTGAGTGTCAGCTCCAAGTAGTGGTCCCTTTTTTGGTGGGTTCTTAGATGTTGTAACAACTGCTTCTATGCAGCCTGTATATACTGAACTAATATCTAAGGTATTACCTGTAACACTTCACTTTACTCCTGTAGCAGCATTTCAGATGCTCCCTCCACTGCAGTAATCCTTCATATATTTCTTTTCATAGGGACTGTAGCGATAGGACAAGAGGTGATGGGTTCAAATTAAAACAGGGGAAGGTCAGGTTAGATATAAAAGGAGGAAGTTCTTTACTGTGAGGGTGGTGAGGCAGTGGAATAGGAGTTTCCTACTTCACTTTCCTGAATTAAGAAGACTACTTGCCTGCCTCCTCTCCATAGGCACTTCTCTGTAGCCATCTTCAGGAGGGGGTACAGCCTCTGAATCCAGAGGGAGCACGTTTGGTTTCTAGACATCCTTTGTATAGTAACACCATGTGCCGAGAGGCTGGCAGGCTGCAGCGCGCTGTCAGTCCAATTTGTTCTGGCTCCCTCCCTCGCTGAATCTGGTGACATCACACACAGAGATGTGCTTGCGAGAAAAACAGCAGAAGGAGTTGAATGGCTGCCAAAAATGTGCAGTATGAAAGTGAGCTGGCTGCTCCCAGGCTTGTTTTCACGACTCCCTCATTGTGTGCTTGCGTTTTCCACTTGCCAGGATGTTCTTTGCTGAACAAACACAGCAGCAGTGAAATCTCGCCGTACTTAGCACAGCGCAGGCTCACGCAGCAGCGTTGGAGGAGCAGCCTCATCTCCGCATTCAAAGTCATTCCTATTCAATAAATGATTCTAAAGCACCATCTCTGAGTTGGTTCTTCCAAAGCTTAACAATTTTCACGTGGGGACATCCACATTTGAAGGACTGTGGGGATGAACAGGGAATGCACAAATACTGGCTAGGAGAGATAAGAAAGACCATCTCTGACTGCCTAATAGAGGTTCTATAAGACTCTCTTTGATTAAATAAATTGCTCATGAACTCCTGTAGAGGATATATGAAATAGTTTACTTATACTCTGAAAAGCTGCATGAATGTTCCAGCTTTGCTTTCCCAAAGGATACAGGATGGCCCCTGAGATGAGGCCAGCTGCATTTGGGGCCACTTTCTGGTCCTCCTGTTCGTTTTATTCAAGGCAAAATAAATTGCAAGACAGGCAATGGGTTTCACTGCTGAGCTTTGCTAGTCAATGACTTAGAGAAAAATGAGACAGAGAGAGGACCATAACAAATACAATTGTTCATGTCTTCTCATGTTTCATGAGGAATAGGCAGCTATTATGGTCACGTAAGCATTTTGTAAGTACCTCAGTCACATAGTTGTGTGTAATTGTATGAAGCTATCATTGAATCTAAAGCAATTCAGATGTGAACTGCTCATACAATGAATTCCCCATTACTTGGATACAAGTCTGCAGGGGCTGCAGTAGTGCTGCTTTTATAAAGCAAGAAATACACTAGAACTAGTGAAACAGTCATAGAAGACTCCTTCAAAGCAAAGAGCAGTGGAGAGTATTGTTCCAAGACCCACAGTAGTTTCTTACAACCAATATCTGACCAAATCCAGAGGATGGCTAAACCTTTTTACTGCAACTTTGTGGTGAATCCAGGCCCTTGCATTTGTTTCAGAGAGGACCAGCAGATGCCAGACAGGGATCACTGTGTGCTGTAGTCCTCGTGCCAATCTGCTTGTTGACATTTCTCAAGGAGTTTTCTCTGAGCATTTCCTTATCTGAAAATAAGACAGGGTGTTCTGATTGTTTCCAACCAGTGTGTGTTGTAAGGAACACACCTTGGTCTGTGAATACCCTGGGCCCGTGCACCAAGTAAAGATAGAGCTTGAAACTTCCAGTTTGTATTTTACTGTACTATAAACCAACCTGTTTTCTGCAAGAAACTCTTCTGAGTGTAGCTTTTGCTTTGGCTTAACCACAGTAAAGATTCCTTTAAGTTCTTCTGGCATATGCTTCCATACAGTAATTATGTGCATATGTAACTGCATAATATACTCAGAAAAAGGTTTGTGTGAAATCACACATTCCCATGGTACAGCTATACAAAGAATGTGTCTCAAAACTTACCATAATCTTATCATTTTTTGTGCTTCCAATGTTTTAAATGTGATTTTTAGCAGATTTTTATTACACTTTTAAATTTTGCTTACAAAATTGGAGTAGAAAGAATTCGGTAGATTATGAAATCCAGCACTTGATGTTACTGGAGATAAGACTCTCCTTTTGCTCTCATTAATTGACCAAGTGCCACTTATAAACAACCAGTTATTGTACTTGCTACTTCTTTGAGGAGACTGTTGTAGAATGTCAGTCATTTGGTTTAAAAACCTCCAGCTTATTTGAGGCCAAACGTATTGTAGGCTAGTTAGTACCTATTTTTGCCTCATCTTTACGTCTTTTTCCCATCTTTTTAACCCTCCTGAACTTTTTTAGAGAGAGCAAACCTGTTGGTCTGCAGCATGCTGACATAGAATCATAGAATAGTTTGGGTTGGAAAGGACCTTAAGATCATCCAGTTCCACCCCCCTGCCATGGGCAGGGACACCTCACACTAAACCATCTCACCCAAGGCCTCATCCAACCTGGCCTTGGGCACTGCCAGGAATGGAGCATTCACAACCTCCCTGGGCAACCCATTCCAGTGCCTCACCACCCTAACAGGAAAGAATTTCCTCCTTAGATCCAATCTAAACTTCCCCTGTTTAAGTTTGAACCCATTACCCCTTGTCCTATCACTACAGTCCCTAATGAAGAGTCCCTCCCCAGCATCCCTATAGGCCCCCTTCAGACATCATTTCTTATAAGAATACTTAATAGTAGCACAGTTGTTGCACTTGCTCTATAATACATTTTATCCCAGCTGATGTCTTGCAAATGCTTTTGACATTTGCACTGCCACTTTCTGGGTACCTGATGGGAATGTCTTAGGACAACTGTGCTCTGGGGTCATCCATGCCTTTTTTCCACCACTGCATCACCTCATGGGTTGTTCATTTGTTGCCAGATTACGGCACCGGCTCTCTCTAACTTTGCATTGGGTTATGTATTCATTTGGAATTCTCTTTCCCAGCTTGTTTTTCCAAGTTTTCCCTAGCTCTGGAATTCCATTCTCTTTTCCTTTGTACCTGGTTGTATGTGTCTTGTCTTTAACCTGAATAGAAATCAGATATCTACTGTTAGTACAGTATTGTATGGTGAGGACCAACTGAAATCTTGTGAGCCAGTATCATACACAGTTTACCTGTTATATAAACGTGTCTGTGATTTTGTGTGTTACGATTTGCTGCCTTGGAACACTCAGTGCTTTTCTTGCCTGTTTCCCTCTTCAGCCGGTTGCTGAACCAATTCCAATCTGCAGTTTCTGCCTTGGTACAAAAGAGCAAAATCGGGAGAAGAAACCTGAAGAACTCATCTCTTGTGCTGACTGTGGCAACAGTGGTAAGTGCCCTTTTACAGTGCTGCTGGTAATAAGCCATCCTCTTGAGACAGAAGAGCTTGCTATAATGACTGCTACTGACCCATACGTATGAGGAGTATGCAACTGATAATAACCTTGCCACAACTGGTAATAACCTAGAGACAAGTGGCAAGTGTAGAAGTCTAGTGTAGTGACTACTCCTGACCCAGATGTATGAGTAGTATGCATCTACGGCATATGACTAGCTCAGCTGAATCATATGCTCCCAGAGGGGAGGCTGTTAAGTTAACCTAACAGAAATACTTCATGTGGCTTGCAGAGGTTTCTCTAAAAATGTGGTAATGATGACCAGTTTTCTCATGTTTCTCAATTCAGTTCTGAAAAATGAGCTTGCTGTTCTTTGTGGGCCTAACACTTGCTATCTAAGATGTTGGTTTTGTATTTCTAAGTAGGTAAGAATAGAAGCACTTAAAAATAGGAGTATCTAGATAATCAAAATGATGCATGGGACTATGTAATAGATAAAGTAATTTGTGAGCTTTCTGTGGTTTTACAGGTAGGATTTTCTTCTCTTTCTGTAGGTCATCCGTCCTGTTTAAAGTTCTCTCCAGAGTTGACAGTTCGAGTGAAAGCCTTGCGATGGCAGTGTATTGAGTGCAAAACATGCAGTTCCTGTCGAGATCAGGGCAAAAATGCTGTGAGTACAGTGGAATGTGGACTGAACGAAGAGGACATTGGGCTTGTGGATGTCCTGTTAAACTACAAAATAAAATCATTCTAGAGTCAAATAATTGCAGCTTTTGTGAGAGTCCGGTAGTCTTTGATACCTGTGAAATACCATGATACGTCTGTAGTTAAAAACTATGTGTGTGTTCTCTGAGATGGTGACAAATTCATTGAGGGCTTAATGCTGATGCACATCTAAAGAGAGATTAACTTTATCTGTCTTCAACAGGATAACATGCTATTTTGCGACTCATGTGACCGTGGCTTTCACATGGAGTGCTGTGACCCGCCTCTTACCAGGATGCCAAAAGGTGAGGACTTTGTGATGGAAAAGCTTACATATATATGTGATAATTGGGGCCTTTGTTACCATTCCTACCCTTTCTGTACCCTTTCTGGGCCTATATTCTCCTTCATGTTCTCTATAGAAGTCACTTGCATTCAGTGATGGGGATTTGTGTCTTGTAGGTATGTGGATATGTCAAATATGTCGGCCACGGAAGAAAGGAAGGAAACTCTTACACAAGAAGGCAGCCCAGATAAAACGACGCTATGCTAACCCAATAGGACGCCCCAAAAACAGGTTAAAGAATCAAAATACGACGTAAGTCTCTAAGGAGGAGCAAGGTGTGAGATTCAGTAGGACAGTGGGTATTCCTGGTGCCTGGTTTACTCTGAGAAGATCTCTTTCACAATTTCATTATTCTTTAATAAAGAATTTCTCTAAAGTGCTGTGAAATAATAGAAGTAATCTCAGTGCTTCTTTTTGTCCAGTTTTAACCACATTAGCAGATCGTCTGACAATATCTTTCCTCTTCTCATTCTGTAGATCAAAAGGTCCTTTCAGCAAAGTTCGGACTGGCCCTGGTCGGGGTAGGAAGCGTAAGATCACCCTGTCCAGCCAGTCAGCATCATCAGAAGGAGGATACCTGGAGCAGGCAGATGTCTTGGACTTCTGCAGAGATGGCAGCACCACCCTGAAGTTTAACAAGAAAACCAAAGGGCTTATAGATGGCCTTACTAAATTCTTCACTCCCTCCCCTGATGGACGAAAAGCTCGAGGGGAAGTGGTAGACTACTCTCAGCAGTATAGGATCAGGAAGAAGGGTACCAGGAAATCTAGCACTTCAGAATGGCCCACAGGTAAAGATTTTTCACCCTGCCAATGTAAGTATCCTGTACACCAAGAACATGTTCAAAGGCTAGGATGTTGATATTACTAGAATGAAAACTTTGAGCTGAAAGTTAATGCAGTCAGTTCCCTTTGATGCATTGAGGTTCTTATAGCCTTGTTGAGTAGTTTCATAGCTTGAATTGTTCCTAAAGAAGCAGTGGAAAATATTCCACAATAATCTGTGAGATTTAAAGCTTTAGAATAGTTACATGCATTAGCCTGGCTGGTGCTGAAAGAACAATGGTGTATCTTAATACTTTGGGGGTGAGGTGAAGTGTGCTGTGGGTTTAATGTTTGTTTTGTGGAAGGGGTGTTTCTTGATCAGTTTGGTCACAAATCCAGAACTGGTTCTTCCTTAATGGTTTATCTTATTAGAAAGTCCCATGAGAAAAAAACTTGGCAAAATGCTGGAATACAGACAGATGTTATCTGTTGCTGCACTAAAAGCTAGGTACTCCTTGGTAAATGTAGGTGAAGACAATTTTCCTTCTCATTTACAGACAATCAGGATGGCTGGGATGGAAAACAGGAAAATGAAGACCGTTTTTTTGGGACCCAGGATGTCTTAACTGAAAAGGACATGGAGCTGTTTAGAGATATTCAGGAGCAAGCACTGCAGGTAAAGTGGAACTTTCAGTATCTGGCAGTAGGTACCAAATCTCACCACAGCCCAAGAACAGACCCAAGAAATAGGTGAACCAGTCTGTCAGAGAAGCCGATGTGCTTGGTTTCTGCTGCTTCCCAGTAATGGGGAACTGCCCTCAAGAGAGCTGAAGGACAATATGAAAGTGAGCATGAGAGGTTAAGGTGGAAATCTAAAATGCCTGGAGAGCTGTGGCTTTAGTTGTGTCAGAACATAGATAAATAGCTGCTAAAATGTGTGGGCTATTGATAAAATCCTGGGTACTTTACTAGCAGCAAACTCTAGGCTTGTTCTAGTAGATAGCCTAAGATGAAAGGAGATAAGGAATAAATCTGTGAACTGATGAGGGGGAAAATAAAGTAGTAAATGGTTGTGGATCATATGCAGGTAGGGAGCTGTAAGATCTTATTTGGCTGACTAGTGAAACATTCTGTTTAGCTTCTGAGTAAAACAGAAGGAAATGTGAATCAGTTACTATTGAAATAACAAGAAAGGAAACAGAAACGTGACTGAAAAAAGATTGTATTCAGTTTTGCTGTGTACCATGCAACAGTGTGGAAGGTAGTGGAGATACATGGTATGACAATGCTTGCTGATACTTTCTTCTTGTGAATCACATGCTTGAAGTGTCACTGGTGCTGGGTTTTAGTGTCACCTCATTCTTTGTGCGGATGGACTCTACAGATAAGAATGCTTGACTTCAGCTTAGAAGCCTTTCCCTGGGAAATTCATGGCAATTTGTTTTTTCCCCTTGCATAGAAAGTAGGGGTGACTGGGCCTCCTGATCCACAAGTCCGATGCCCTTCTGTAATCGAATTTGGCAAGTATGAAATCCAGACGTGGTACTCCTCCCCCTATCCACAGGAATACTCGAGGTAAGAGCATGACTGAACGTACTCCTCCTTTGTTCTGCTTCAGTGCTTATGGCAAAGCTGTGCCCCAGCTGGTACAGAAATCTGAAGAAGATTCTATTTGAACGTAGCCAGAAGCAAAGTACACGTAATCCCAATACTTCTCATGGCAGTTAATAGATGTTTGAAGGTGTTTTTAGGCTGAGTCAAAAGTCGATCAGCTCTCTGCAACAACCTGCATCTGCTGTGAGCGTTTGAATTGCCATGGGAATATAGAGATTGATTCCTAAGAACTGTTTTAATGCTGTATGTAGTTCAGCACAGCTAAAGAAGAAATGTTTAATGTTGCAAGTTTTGGCATCTGAAAGATTGTGGTGTACATATAGTTGGTTTGATGTTCTCTTGCTTAATAACTCTGCAACCTGTCTGCACTGCAAACTGTCTAACCTTCAACTTGACTCATAAAGAGGAATAACTTCTAAGGGCTATAAATACAGAGAGAAAATGAAATAAAACTCTTTATCATTTAATATGAGCATGTGTTCTGTGAGGAATTACTGTAGCTCTGCTAAAGGCAGTGAAAGTAACTGAAAACAGCATCGCTGCCCAAGCTAGAGTATGTAAATGAACTTTAATCACAAGAGCATCAGGACACTTGCATTCAAATTGTTCATGTCAATGCAGTATGTAAAACAGCTTTAAAGCAAACAGATGGTGGTGTGACCCGTTGCTCAGGGGTACATGCAGCTGTCTGTTACCAGGAGGGAAGGGAGAGAATAGGAACTATTTATCTAATCCATCCTAGTGTCACTAGTGCAAAACTGGAGGGGGTTTTGCTGTTTTTTCTAGGATTTTAATCCCTGCAGATATTTCTTCTGACATAATAATGGAAAAAGTGATTTTTCAGGACGTTGAATACATATTTTTAGTATACATTTCTTATAGGACAAATAAGTGCCATGACTTTAAGTGTGGTAAGGTGGTTTTGGCCTAATTAGCACATGCACTAGGTCAGTATTTGCTGGCTTTGTTTTCATCAAGGTCTCTGTCTGCAGGGGTGAAGTGTTTTATACAAAAGTCTATGTATTCAGTCTCTGATCTTTCTTTATCGTTGCTTACAGGTTACCCAAGTTGTACCTTTGTGAGTTCTGTCTAAAGTATATGAAAAGCAGAACTATTCTCCAACAGCATATGAAAAAATGTGGTTGGTTCCATCCTCCAGCCAATGAAATTTACAGAAAAAACAATATTTCAGTCTTTGAAGTAAGTAAGAAGACTAAGCCACTCACTTTTATCTATAGCATAGTGTCTTTAGCACCCAATCGTGTGATGAGTTTTCCGTAGCCCTAAAGATCTTCATTCTTCAAAGGTTCAGTTGCAAAGAGTGAACTACAAGAAGTCAGTGGGAGCTGACCTCATGGGTGGATTATTCATCCACAAAACACAGGAGAAGGCTCACTATGTCAAAATGCTTTTTCATTTTAGGAAAATGAATGTTTTCTTTTAAACTAATGAATGTAACAGTGGCTTGGTCACAGCCTTTATGCTGTGAAAGTTTTAAGTCTTTTGAGACACTATCCATGCTGGAGAAGTCGTCTTCTCGTATTAGACGTCTCAAATGTATAGGTATAGCCAGATGAAGCATGTCTTTGTGTGACAGCAAATGGAGTGACAACCTTTTCCTCCTTTCTGTAAGGTTGATGGCAATGTCAGCACTATCTACTGCCAGAATTTGTGCTTGTTAGCCAAACTCTTCCTGGACCATAAGACACTCTATTATGATGTGGAGCCATTTCTTTTCTACGTGTTGACACAGAATGATGTCAAGGGCTGTCACCTTGTTGGCTACTTTTCCAAGGTAAGTATTCAGTTTGACCCCGTTGCCTCTTGTCCTAAACCTTTTAGTTATTTTGGCAGAGCAGGGCCAAGATTTCAGATGGGTTTTCTCAAGGTTTTTGTCTGTAATTGTTTTACTTATTTTTAAACAGCTTTAGTTGAAGCTTTTCCTTTCGGTCTTCAGAACAGGACATTTGAGGTTAGATTTTAGGATGTTCTGGTTATCCCATTTAAAGGATCACTGCAATATGGCAATATTTTTCAATGAATTAGGCTGACTCAGATTTCTGCTTTGAACTTTCTCTGCTATGAACTCGACATTTGACCTTGACTCATATACATTGCTGTTCCTAAGAAACTCTCTTGCTTTCTAGCTCATTTTTTGCCCTAACCATAAGTAGGGGCTTGTACAGAACAGCTTTGATTTCTCACTTGTTGTCTTGTCTTTTTTGTTTTGTCCTAATTTGCTGCTTTTCCAACAGGAGAAACACTGCCAACAGAAGTACAATGTGTCCTGTATAATGATTCTTCCTCAATACCAGCGTAAGGGCTATGGCAGGTTCCTAATTGACTTCAGTAAGGAACTTTTTCTTCACTTTTTTTAGTGCATGTAGTTCTTTCTACAGAAATCCAGCCCTAAAAACTGCACAATCTGTTGAAACCTTTGACATCTTGATTGAGTGAAAGAGTGTCTTAAGCAAAAAGTAGTCATAGTTATGTTTTAATTTAGCTTTGAGAGTAGTAAGACCAGACATACTGAGGCTCTGAATACTCAAACAATTCTTGCATTCATACATGGATCCCCGCAAGTTCATAGGGAAACTTGCCACTGTAACTATATCTCTGTTGTTATGCTGAATGCAGTCCAGTATAGCCCATGCTGTCCAGTATGGCCCTGAAGTTTGGCAGGAGAAAATATTCAACTAAATGCTTTTAAATGGCTAAAATACGCTTTCCTTCTGTCATCTTCAAAATTGCTGTTGTAGTCAGAGGATACTCAGCAGCCTGGTTGTGTATAGAGTTTCTAGGTAGAGAGCTGCTGCCCTCTCGTGGCGTTGCCCGTGGCCAATGTGTGGTGGTGATGCAGTTTAGGAATCTCCATCAGTGTCATTGAACAGGACTTCGAACCACAAAAACCCAACCAGTGTATCCCTCAGAATTAGAATCTGGACCTTGTATGCAACATTCAGCTACTTTCTGGATAAAATTGCCTTTGTTGGGGTGGAAACAGAAGCTGTATATGCTAATTTCTTGAATTTCATTTCTTGTGTATCTTCAGGCTATTTGCTGTCAAAGCGTGAGGGTCAAGCAGGATCACCAGAGAAGCCCCTGTCAGACCTGGGGCGCCTCTCCTATATGGCTTATTGGAAAAGTGTAATATTGGAGTGCCTTTATCATCAACATGACAAGCAATTAAGCATCAAGAAATTGAGTAAGCTGACTGGGATCTGCCCTCAAGATATCACTTCCACTTTACATCACCTACGAATGCTTGACTTCCGTAGTGATCAGTGAGTACAGGAGTCCTGTTGTATTTCCAAATAGCTTCCAATGTATTTGAATGAAATTTAATGGCATTTGGAGAGAAATCTTATCTAATAAGCTTGCTTTTATTTAAGACTTAAGTATCCAAATGAGTGTACAAGCCAAGTGAAATACTTGGAATTATTCTTGATTCAGACCATAGTAATCTGGGGAATGGGGTTGTATTCTGTCGTGTTTTGTGTTAAACTTGGAACTTACTTGGAAAACTTGAAGTTATTTGTCAACAGTTTTATGTCCTCACTTCACAGTATATTTTAATCAGTGATAACTACTCCAAGCCACTGAATAAAACATACTCTGGTAGTAGGGCTATAACTTCTTAAAGCAGTCCTCTTATTACTGTTCAGTGTCTTTCACCTTATGTTGCCTGTTCTCCAAATGGCATACCCCCTATCCATTTGACACATAATGAAAGTGATAGCCTGCAGCTGAATATTACCCATGGAATGTCTTCACCATTAACAAGAAATGGAAGGAATTTAACATTTTCTCAGTTTTCAGATGCTTTCTCTGGTAATCTGGTACTGCAAACAGTACAATTTTGAGGAGCTTTCTGTCATCTGTATGTTACCCATGGTAGCACTGATTGAGAGTACACAGCTTTATCTGTAATACCTTACATCTGTTTCACATGACAGCACATACTGTGTGTAGCCTGCTCTTGATGAGAGTGTTATTGCTCTTTAGATTTGTGATCATTCGTCGGGAGAAGCTTATCCAGGAACATATGGCAAAGCTCAGAACTAATGTCCGACCTATAGATGTGGATGCAGAATGTCTGCGTTGGACACCTGTTATAGTTTCCAACTCCGTTGTCTCTGAAGATGAAGAAGAGGAGACAGAGGATGGGGAAAACGAAGAGCAACAGCAGCAGAAAGAAAAAGATTCAGAGACCAGTGTAAGAGTGAATCTGTTACTTCTTTGTGGCACCTACATTACACTCGGTGCTTTTGCATGCAGTGCAAACAAGATTGCAGATGCCTAGTTTGGGCGTTTGGCATAATTGTAAAAACCAATACAGTCATGATTAGTTCATGGGTCTTTATAGTTTCAGATTAGAACTTAAATATAGGGAAAACATTGAGTCTAGAGAAAGGTTAAAGGGTATTTCTGAAAATAGTAGAAAGGCTTTTTCTGCCCTTCATGATTTTTGCAGTCTGGGGGAGAAGCAATGTTAAAAACCCCAAACCACCACAGAATCTGGCTCTCGCTCTCAAGCAGCCTTGTCTTTAATCAGATTATTGAAATAGATTTAGGTTTGAAGGACCTAGTATTTGACAAATAGCATAAATAGAAATGAATGAACCTAAAGTTTTAATGGTTCTCACCAAAGGTTTTTGCTTCACAGAATAGCTTCAAGTTTGTCTCACTTTTAACTTGAAAATGAAATAAATCCTGTGATTGAATGTAGCGAGGTGATGTTTGCATTCCATCAGGCTGCTGCTGACTGAAGTCACTTGTGGGGAAGGTAATTAAGGCACATTATCACCTGGAAGGGAAGGAGCAGCAGTTAGCACTATTAGAATCACAAAAAGGTCAACTGTTTTGTTCTTCTCAGCTTCTTAAAAGCCATTCTTATTCAAGTTTTCTGACTTCTTGCTCAAGAGACTTTTGTGGACTCAAATTCAGGATAGACTTGCATGCTTAAATAGGAAGTGTGAAACCTCTTTGTCTTTGTTTAAATCAGATGGCAAAATCTGTGTCATGGGAGAAGAAAGAGCAAGAGCCTTACTCACCTACAGAGAGTGAAAAAAAGCCAGACATTGTTGCTCCAGCCAATTCTGCACGGCCAAACAAGCACATTTTCCCCCTGGATAGCCTTCCTGCAAACAGCCAGCCCTCACGAAGAGGGCGATGGAACCGCAAGAGCAAGAAACTTCGGGAGCCCTTTTGTGACAAGGAGTCAATGTTGCCCATGGAGGACAAACCACCAGTTCCCAGTGGGCGATGCAGTGAATGCGAGGAGAAATCAGCAGCCTCCCAAGGCCGGTGCAGTGACTGTGAGGAGAAGTCAGCAGCCTTGCAAGGAAGATGTGGTGAATGTGAGGAGAAGTCCCCAGCCCCAAGAAGCCGATACGTTGAAGAGGAGGAAAAATGTGCAGTTTCCCAGGGACAGTATGGCAAAGGGGAAGAATCTGCAGTTCCCCGTCGGCGGTACAGCGAAGGTATGGAAGGGTGGAGAGGGCAGTTGAAAAAGAACACGGAGCCACTGAAGAGCAGATTCCCAGAGGACTGTGACAGGTTACCCCGCCGCTACAGTGATAGTGACAGGGCACTTCTGAGGTGTTTTAGTGAGAGTAGTGAAGAGGAAGACGATGAACCTGTGAGTCCTCGATCGAGCTCTCCGCCTGTTCTCACCAAGCCAACATTGAAACGAAAGGTGTGTGCCTTATTTCTTGTTGTCTCTGACTGTATCATGCGATCTGGTTTGTCATGATGGTGCTTTCTGAAGGACTGTGCAATTCATGATGGGTGTATTAAGCATACAGATAGCATCTGCTCAGTTTTCCAGAACTCTGGAGGGTACATTCTGCTGCTACCTGTTTGTGGTGGTGGTTCTTGTTGAATAGGAGGTAAGTGGGTTGGTGGGGGTTCTGATTTTGGGTTTTTTTTTTGACAAAAGCCTTATGCTTTTGATTTTTCCACCTTTAAAAGTGGTTATTAAAGTTTTAGTCATGCAAAATAAAAACAGATACAGTCCTACTTTAAAAGAAGCTGACAAAACACAAATGCTGTCTAAACAGCTAAAATCACAGCATAAAGTCTTTGGAATGGTTTACCAGAGATGTGAATGCTGTCAGTGTGACCAAGAAGATCCTCTCTTCATGGAATGCTGCACTGAGAAGTTCTCTTCTGTATCATCTTTGCAGCTTTATTCACATCTATGTTGTAGTGTTAATGAACTTTCAGCTGTAATGGATGGGCTGTTAATGTCAGCTGTATAAATGGTTTATACTATTACACAAATTGTATTTGACATCTGTCTAGCCAATGGCAGGTGCCTGTCAGTATTTCTAGTGAAGTCTGGGCTCCAGAAGGGAATCCTCTGCTCCTGCTTAGACTGTTAAACTCTGCTGTTCATGTTTTCTATTTATCAGAGTCTTATTCCTACTGCATGTGATAAAATGTGTTCTCTTCTCCTGACTTCCACTCTCAGAAACCAATTCTTCATCGGAAGAGGCGAGTCCGCAAGCGTAAGCACCACAATAGCAGTGTTGTCACTGAAACCATCTCAGAGACCACAGAAGTGCTGGATGAACCATTTGAGGACTCAGACTCCGAACGACCAATGCCCCGATTAGAGCCTACATTTGAGATTGAGGAGGAGGAAGAGGAGGAGGAGGATGAGGAGGAGGAGAATGAACTTTTGCCCAGTGGATACTTTCGGCATTTAACCCCACCAGATACACTCAGGCATAGACCCTCTTCTAAGAGGAAGTCCAAAGATGAGGAGGAGTCTGATGACACTAATGGTATGTTTGGTGGTATGCAGTTGAAAGTTTGATCTAGATACTGTGCCAGTGGGTGTCAGATGATACTAGCTCATGACAAAAGAAGCTACTTCCCTTGTCTTGTAACTTCTAGGCAAAATGTAGGGTTAGGCATAAATTACCAGTCAGACCAGCCTGAAACATTCCCAAGTCTTATGAAAATGTGGTGCATGCTTTTAACTGTCTTACTAGCAATGACCTGATCAGAGGTCATTGAATCCTTTTGATTCAGCTTTCCTAATGAAATCGGTGTCTGTGAAAAAACCTCTGCAGCAGGGTCACTTACAGCAACAAACCAGAAACGAGCTGGAGAGCCCTCAGTTTTCCAGAACAAGAGAAATAATAAGTTGTTCTCTAGCATGAAATAGAGAAATGTGGGAAAAGGGGAAGAGAAATAGTAGATTATTTTTTTCTTTTTAAGTGGAATTATCCATTTTTTGGAGGGCTTTAGTGCTAATGCCTTACCAAACACTCTGAAACTAGCACTGCCTTTTTCCTGCCCAGTGATACACTGACTGTGGCACATCCTTTCTTTCCTTTAGTCACATTCCAAATATTTGTTTTATGGATGAAATTGTTCAATTTTGAATTCAGTATTTGTTTTAAATTCATCTTTTAATACCCAGCATTTTTTCAGAGCACTTCTCATTGAAGATACTTGGAGTAAATGCCTGTCTGAGCAAAGGGAAGGAGTAACTCAGCTGCCCTACGATTAGGTTTGAAGAAGTGTTTGTGAACTGCTAGGAGTCCGTTACTCAGTTTTACTTCCATTGCATAACTGTGGACTTAAGACAGCTCTTCTTGGGAAATTCATAGCCTGGAATCAATAACATTTTTTGAGGTGGTGGAAAGGGCAGAAATGTGAATAAATGTACTCTGAATACTGGGGAAAATGAATCCATCTATGGATAGATTAAAATATAACATACTAGCTGCCAGGAAGAGAGGGGGTTTGGTAAATGAAGTGAAGGGCAGCTCGCTGCTGAAGTCTGTGATAGAGTGTTTGAAGGTCATGTCCAGTAATTAGCATGGGTTTCTAGCCTAGGGGCCAAAGAGATTCAGATGATCCTAAATACATGAACCAGGGAATCTCAAGTGAAGTGGAGACATTCTGTCATCTCTTTATTTAGCCTTGGTGAAACTGCAAACAACCATCTTTACTCTGTTATTCACACTTGATAGACTGGAATAGTTCACAAGAACAGTCGTGGGCTGATTAAGAGATTAGAACAAATGTTCTGTAATAGATTCAAAGAAAGCGGAGGCAAAAGAGTGACTTGATCAAGTTGCAAATTGCTAAGGTGAGTAAGGAGATTTACTTATTTGATAAGAGAGATTTTCTGCCTAGCAGATAAAAGGAGAATTAATACAAAAGCAGATTAAGTAAATCCTGTGTCTGAAGACAGAAATTCAGACGGTAAAGGGTGAGTATCAACTAGTGTCAGTGGTTAACTGTTGCAGCAGTTTACCAGCCATTGTGTAAAATAAATCTGGCCCAATTCAGTTATCTGTGTCTCTGTTTAAAAGCATTTAAAAGCATAAAGCCCCCCAAAAGTGGAAATATATCCTTTCTTCAGCAGATGCACAGGATACGGATCTAAATAGAAACAGGGTTTTAATTCACCTTCATGGAACACTTTCATTTGTGAACTATTGTATAAGTAACATTTGTCAAGGGTGGTGAGTTTTTCCAGGACTGTATCATACAGCCTGATGTTTCGCCTGCATTGTGTGTTAAAGGCTCAGGGCTTTGACCATGCATGTGCTTGAAAACACTGGTGGTCTTTGAGAATGTAATGTGATTGCTGACAAGCAGCCCTTGATCTTTCTTGTTAACCCTTCACAATGAATCTCTAAGCTGGTATTGATACAAAAAGTTGATAAACATGATGGGAATGCTGGGGTCAAACGAATGCGTTTGAACAATGTCTTTCAATTTGTGTTTTCAGGTAACCCACCTTTGAAACCATTATCTATGCTGAGAAAATGTGAAGATAAGGATTCTTCACTTGAGCCAGATACTTCTACACCCATGAAAAAGAAGAAGGGATGGCCAAAAGGGAAAAGCCGAAAACCAGTGCACTGGAAGAAAAGACCTGGTCGAAAACCAGGGTTTAAACTGAACCGGGAAAAGGAGCCACCGTCAGCTGAGGATGAAGGAGTTGATGCAGTGGTAGCTAATTCAAAAGCAGGGCGTAAGCCCAAACTTTCAGATCAAGAGGAAGGTGTTGAGCAGAAAGAAGAGCTGCCTTTTACTGAGGAAAGGAAAGAGGAAGATGTGAATGTGGAAGCAGAAGAGGTAGGAGAGGGAGAAGAGGAAGATACAGCCAGCAGTGAAGTAAGAGCAGTTTCTCCTGTGGACAGCAACAGCAGTCCAGTGCCAGAAGTAAAAGAGCCTGAGATAGAAGAGGAGGTAGAGGAGAAGCCACGGGTTTTAGAAGAGCAGAGGCAATCAGAAGAAGAACAGCAAGAACTAGACGAACCTGAGCATGATCATGAAGAAGAAGAGGAAGTTGCAGCAGCAACAAATCAAAATGAAGATCACGATGCTGATGATGAAGACGACGGTCATCTAGAGTCTGTAAAGAAAAAAGAGTTGGAGGAGCAGCCTGTTAGAGAAGGGGTGAAGGAGGAGCCTCAGGTGCAAGAGTGTTTTTTAGAAACAAGCATACCAAGCAGTAGAGAAGATACAAAAGAAAAAGATGAAACGGAGGCAGATTCCGAGGAAGAGCAGGCTTCCAATGAGACATCAGTAGGCTCAGAGCACGTCCCTGGGTCTGAAGACGACCACGAAGAAGAGCAGAGTAATAAAGAAGGGTTAATTGAGTTAAAGGAAGAGGAAGAGATTCCTCATAGTGAGCTAGATCTTGAAACTGTTCAAGCAGTCCAGTCCTTGACACAGGAGGAAAGCAATGAGCATGATGTAGCTTACCAGGACTGTGAAGAAACTCTCGCAGCTTGTCAGACTTTGCAGAGTTACACCCAGACTGAGGAGGATCCTCAGATATCCATGGTTGAAGATTGCCAGGCCTCAGAACACAACAGTCCAATATCCTCTGTTCAGTCCCACCCCAGCCAGTCTGTACGTTCTGTCAACAGCCCAAATGTGCCTGCTCTGGAGAGCAGTTACACCCAGATAAGTCCTGAACAAGGATCCCTGTCCGCACCCTCTATGCAGAACATGGAGACCAGCCCCATGATGGATGTGCCTTCAGTATCGGACCACTCTCAGCAGGTGGTGGATAGTGGCTTCAGTGACCTTGGCAGCATTGAGAGCACTACAGAGAATTATGAGAACCCCAGCAGCTACGACTCCACTATGGGAGGCAGCATCTGTGGAAATAACTCTTCCCAGAGCAGCTGTTCCTATGGAGGACTGTCCTCTTCTAGCAGCCTCACTCAGAACAGTTGTGTTGTCACTCAGCAAATGGCAAACATTGGCAGCAGTTGCAGCATGATGCAGCAAAACACTGTCCAGCCTGCAGCAAACTGCAATATCAAGTCACCTCAGAGCTGTGTAGTAGAAAGGCCTCCAAGTAACCAGCAACCAACAACACAGCCACAACAGCAACAGCCTCAGTCACAGCAGCCACAGCCACCACCTCCACCCCAGCAGCAACCTCCGCTGTCGCAGTGTAGCATGAACAACAGCTTCACCCCAGCACCTATGATCATGGAAATACCCGAATCAGGAAGCACCGGTAACATAAGTATCTATGAGAGGATCCCAGGGGATTTTGGTGCTGGGAGCTATTCACAACCGTCAGCCACGTTCAGTTTAGCCAAGTTGCAGCAGCTGACAAACACCATTATGGACCCTCATGCCATGCCTTACAGCCATTCTCCTGCTGTGACTTCCTATGCAACCAGCGTTTCCCTGTCCAACACAGGGTTGGCTCAGCTAGCTCCCTCCCATCCCTTAGCAGGCACACCACAAGCACAAGCCACCATGACACCTCCACCGAACCTGGCGTCCACCACCATGAACCTCACGTCACCTCTGCTCCAGTGTAATATGTCTGCCACCAACATTGGGATCCCGCACACCCAGAGGCTGCAGGGGCAGATGCCAGTCAAGGGGCACATCTCCATCCGCTCCAAGTCAGCACCGCTGCCCTCTGCGACCGCACACCAGCAGCAGCTCTACGGGCGCAGCCCCCCTGCGGTTGCCATGCAGGCCGGGCCCCGGGCCTTGGCTGTCCAGCGGGGTATGAACATGGGGGTCAACCTAATGCCAACCACCCCGTACAATGTTAACTCCATGAATATGAACACTCTGAATGCCATGAACAGCTACAGAATGACACAGCCCATGATGAACAGCAGTTACCATAGTAACCCTGCCTACATGAACCAGACAGCACAGTATCCTATGCAGATGCAGATGGGAATGATGGGGAGCCAGGCCTACACCCAGCAGCCTATGCAGCCCAATCCTCATGGAAACATGATGTACACTGGCCCCTCCCATCACAGCTACATGAACGCTGCTGGGGTGCCCAAGCAGTCTCTCAATGGACCATACATGAGAAGATGAGCAAGATGAACTTGCATCCTAAAAACTGAAATATATATAAATAAAGGAACCTTTTATACTGACGAACCAGAGAAAATGGACCTTTTTCCAGTTAAAATATTGCTGTAGATTTAGAGGGATTTTCTTTGGTTTATTTTATTTTTTAGGAAGCCTGGTCTTTATTTTTTGGAGGTTTTTGTTTTGTTTTGTTGTTTTTTTTTTGTTTTGCTTTTTTGTTTTCTTCACAATCCTGAAGCATTTTACAGCTAAAAAAAAAAAATCATTTACAGATGTTTTTTAGAGGGGAAAACATGCACAAAATCTTTCATAATTTAAAAAGAGCCTTACTTTGCTGACAATGTGGACAGAATACGTGTAACAGTGAAATCATCTTCCTAAATTTGTTTTATCTCAGTGTACGTCCTTTTCCCTCCCCTGTGCCCCTCTGTATTGCAGTTTCTAGTGCTGCAGTCATGTAATGTTTGACATCTCAAAGAATAACAACCCTTCCCTCTAAAACCCCACCTAGCATTTCCTACTTCTAGCAGGAGGCACTTATTGGGAGACTTGGAAGGGGACACAGAGGATAAAAGAAGCTCTTGATTTCTGCAGGTCAGGGGAAATCTTTCATCTGGAATTTTCCCTGCCTCCCTCACCCGCAGTGGAATTTGGAGTTAGGTGTAAATCAATAAACTCTTCACATTTGGTGTTTTTTGTAGGTGAATTAACTGAAATTGTATGTTTCACGCTGAAAAGTGTAATGTGACTTGAAACTGATCCCATTCGCCACCCAGACATGCATGTTGCACACACGTGCGTGCATGCACACATGTTCTGTCACTCTGAACTACTGGAAGCATCTCGAGAGAGAACGTTGCATCCCTCGTGCAAGTCACGAGGAGGGAGAATCGGGTGGGACATGGCTTTTAGGACAAGCAAACGGCTGCAGGTTCTCCTGGTGAACTGCAAGTCAGCCACAAGGCTGAGGTCCCAAACTCCTCTGGTGTGTCCTAGGAAGTGCTGAGGGTCTTGGTTTGAGCCGCTTAGTCAGGCTGAGCCCAGAAGGAGCTGTTTCCAGTGGTCTGCCTCTTAGTCTCTTTACTTGAGTCATCTTGGAAGATAACGTGTATGTTGTGACTTGACAAAGAGCCCTGTGGTGTCCTTGTCCCTTTTCCATTCCTGGCATGGGGTAGGAAGTTGCTGAATGTGCCGCGCTCTGGGGGAGTCAGGGATGTTCTTCCCCGATTCTGCCGCTGTGTTGGAGACCCGTTTTATAGGAGTAGCCACACTTTGGATCTAGTGTGAGAAAAGAAGGGAATCGGCCTGTTTTACCGCAGTGAAACAGTCCAAACACTAGAGTAGGATGCAGGCAGCAGGATTTTGCTGTTTATTACCGCATAGTCCAGTTGACGTTCTCTTTGGCTACACTGCTGGCATGTCACCCAATACAAAAAGGGACACCCCTTAATGTAAAGTTCTTTTTTATTGTATATGAAGTAGAAATACAGACACATTAATAAGACTAATTTCGTTTGTTTTTAAACCAAAAGAGTCTAAAAAGAAAGTTGGGGTTTTCTTCAGATGCACTAAACCAGACTTTCCTCCAGTAGCTGCTTAACCAGAAAAGGCAGAATTCAAAGGACTTCCACTTTTTACTTCTGTTTAGTTTTGAGCATGTACAAGGCTGTGTAGGACCCCGTTCTCTCTGTATATACTATTCCAGCCCCGAATAACCCATGTAGAAAGCGCACTGTGCTGCCCTCTCCTTCCTAGATCTTCAGCTGGGTCACTGCTTCCTGATGGGGGGGGGGGGTCTGAGACAGGAGGAGGAGAAGCTGTTGGAATGAGGGCAGTGGATTGAGTTTGGTTTGGTTTTTGTATGTTTTTTTTACCAATTGGGCAGCTCCCTTTTCCACAAGCCTTTGTGACTGTAGAACTATTGTAGAGAGAAAAAAAAAAAAAAATGTTCTTTTCTATATATAAAAAAAAAAAAAAAGAAATTATCCAACGCAGTAATCTTGGTACCTACCATTTTTTCACTTCTGTTTAAGAAAAAAAAAAAAAAAAATAAAAATATGTATTTTTAGCAAGATAACTTGGGTAATCTTCTAAAAGAAATTAAAAATCTCACTGTTAGTGACTTCGATGCCTTTTAAAAGAAATAAGAGCTTTTTCATTTCATTCCATCTTTAAAGTTTTTTATCTTTGTTGTAGAATATTAAAAACTATTTTAAGAAAGATAAAAAAATTCTCTTTAAAGAGATCTCTAGAGTGTGTGAATAGGAGCTCCAGATGCCTCTAAAAGCCGCATGTACAAATGAAGCTGAGTCTATTCCTGTCTGTTTATATTTGCTTTTCCTGTTTTGTAACCTCTTTGTACTTTGTTCATGGTGACTTGTAAGCTAAGGGGAAGGGGTGCCTAGATGCCTTTGTAATTCTCCATGTCATACGCTCCTGGCTGGATGGTCTCCCTTCCTCTCCTTGTATGTAATATCACTTTTTTTTCCCCTTTCTAGCAAGTACTTTCAAAAGAACTCTGTACATTTTAACATAAAAAATAAATTATGTTGAGCCATTTTGGATGTCAGTTGTGCATGTGGGTTTTTTGTCTTTTATTGCCGTCGGAGCAGTGAACTCTGCTCCTTGGGCCTGGGAATACCATCATTCCCTTTTGATGTGGAAGCGAGGTGGCTCGCGAGATCGCCCTCCGTGTTAATCTTTATCTGCAGCTTCTGATCAGAGAAAGGTGAAGAAAAAACACTTGAAGGCATCTCCAGAAATCATCCTGTTTAAATCCATCTCTGCCCAAAGCTGCTTTTTGCCAGCTTGTTTGTACAACGGCTTTAGAAGCCATTGTGTGTTTGAAGCCCCCCCCTTCGCTTGCCCTCATCTGTGTCATTACCACTTCGGGTAGGAGAACTAGAGATCTTACCCTGCAGCTTCAAGGCAGAATTGGATCCGTCAGGAGCTCTGTGGTTTTGTCCCGCTGTGCCCTCCTGCAAGCTCACGGCTCACACATCACTAGATGGAAGCAGCGTTCCGCAATCACTGCCCGCATTCCCTGTGATAGATGCTGTAGCGTTGGCTCAGCCTCCTTTGGAGGTTCAAGGGCAGGCTGCCTGTTGTCTGTCACAAGTATGTCTTCAAGCGTGTTTGTCTGCCACAGGGAATAAGTGAAAAGGAGCTTGAGAATGAGTTAAGTTTCGAAGCGCTTTTGCTCTCTCCAGTCCTCGCCGAGATGAAATGCAAGTTGATGTACAGTGAGGATGATGCTGCATCTTCCTTCAACCCCATACATTTTTCCTTGTTTCGTTCAAGCACCTGAATTTTCAGATCAAGCATGTCAAGATACAGGTAGAAGTTGATTGCACAGGGGTGCTCCTGGCTGTTTGGTCCATTTACTCTCACAACAGCTTCCATGTTATTCAAGCATGAAGGAGAGAGAAACGGGGTGAGCGGTGAGTAAGGCTGTCACTGCTTCAATCACTTGTGAATTGTAGTGGGTGCATCAGCAGGGCTACAGGTAAGAGTCATGAGGATCTCAGTAGAGCTGCATCCTGTGTGTATTGCTTTCCCATAGTCAGGGCTGGAGTTAAGACTGCAATAACTATTCTGGCCCAGAAAGCTGTGTTCAGTCGCTCACAGCCACCTTTGATCCTTTTAAAGCTGTTCATTAAAGGAAGCTTTGGCACTGTCCAGTAGCACGGTTCCAAGGAGGTGGGTGCCACCCCACCGTGTCCTGCTTTTCCCATACTTAAATGCTTGTGGTTGGGGTTTGTTTGTTATTTTCTGTGTACCCTGAATTTAGCAGATTTCAGTGGAACAATAACACGTGCTTGGGTTGAATTGTTATCTAGCAGTGATGCTGTTGGAGTCAGCTTTGATTTATCACCAGTTCTCAGAAACAGCTCTCGTTTTTGGGATACAGTATGGGGTTTAAAAGTAAAATACCAATTGAGAACAGTTTTGTGTGTTCTTTAGGCAGGAATTTGGAACTCTTTTAAGAAGAAAAACTGTTTAGATAGGAACATGATTTCTAACCATTTATAACAACTTTCTAGCTTTGTAAGCCAAGGAACAAAGGTGAGTGGTTATGGAAATCTATAAAGAAGATCATGGGAAATGTGATTCTGGAGTTAATGGTACACAAACAGGAACTGCTGCTTAAGAAATGCTCATTCAAAACATTATTCAGTAATATAGGCTGCACTGTTAATGGCCTCTGCTAGTTTGAAAGCAAGCAGCAGCTCCGTTTGTGTGGGTTAACTTGATGATAACCACGTTTGGGAGCCGTGAACAAGGTGACCTCTTTTTTAGCATCTTCTTGTGCGAGCTGTCAAATCCTGCTGTGAGAGAATGACCATACAGGGGAGGGGAAGGGGGGTTGAGAGACATTTCCCAGTCCAGAGTGGGGTTGAAATCAGACTGTCCTGAAGTGCAAGAACCATCAGCGCCTCAGAGCATGGAGTGAGCAGCCGCTGCTGCAGGCTCTGCCCTGCCATGGGCAGGTACCACACAGTGAGAGCTGTTCCATTCAGCCCTGCCAGGTTTGCTCTAAATCAGTTGCTAATGTGGACCAAAACGTTTGTTACCAACCCTTAACACCCAGGCAGGAGTCTGAATGCAGCCCACAGCCATAAACCACTGTCTGGAAGCTGAGTGTGATGTAAAGGAGGCTCACTGAGAGGAGGGTGATCTTCAGGGGGTTTGACAGTTCTGGGAGCTCATCGGGGAGATGAGTAAGAAAGTGCTAAAAAGAGCAGAACCATCTTCATTAATTTCCCAACCCGGGGAGCGAGCTGCTTGCTGAGATCTTCCCTCTGCAGTAGCAGAGGAATGCAGATAGACAGAGGCAGACGAAGTTTACAGCAGCCAAGGTGGGGCCTGCAGCATCTTTTATCTTTGCAGCTTGTCAGCTGGAATAAGGTACCTAAAAATAGCTGCCTGAAACTGAGCTTGGAATGTGAAATCCTCCTGCCCCTAACACCGAATCGCAGCGACTTCCCAAGCATTGCTATGCACCCAGAGCAGGGCAGGACTCCAGTTTAACCTCTGGCAGCAGCTGCAGTACCTTGCAGAGAGCCAGGAACTTGTTTCTGTGCTTCCTTCCTGATGGGAGGCTCTGTTCCGAGGACAGCACCTCATGACTGTGTTGGTTCTGTGGGGTTGTTTTCCTAAGGGTTCCCTGTCAGGATCTGTTTGTTCTCCCTTGCCACATCCTTTGCCCTGTGAACTCTCTGCAACAAGGTCTCCGTTGCTACGTCTCTCATTCATGTCATATAGAATGGGTTGGGTTGGAGAGGACCTTAAGCTCATGAGGTTCCAACTCCCTCCCATGGACAGGGTTGCCTTACACCAGACCATGTCACTCAAGGCTCTGTCCAGTCTGGCCTTGACACTGGAAGGGATGGAGCATATGGTAGAATCCCAGTCTGAGACTGAGGTACGAGAGAGTTATCATAGTACAACCAATGTATTCTCAAGGTAAAAGCGATAAACCTGGTGCTCTGTGCCCAGTCATTAACTAAGGCTCTTGATTTTGTTACTAACGTGTGGCTATTGCATCCACATGGTACCCTTCAGCCAAAGGAGGGAGTCTGTTTACTGCAGCCCTGTCATCCTCCGTTTCCCTGCTTTATCCAACAGGAACAAGCAGCAGCAAGACAGGACACATCTCCTGAGCCAGGTACTTCCCAAACAACTTCTCCGAAGAAGAGAGGAATCCCAGCTGGACAGAAATAAATGTGGTGAGTTCAGTGAAGTTACCCCTGAGTCCGTTTCCCACTTGTCCTGTCCTGAGTCCTTCTGAACTAGCAGGAATGATGAAGATGAGCTTCTCTTCATGTACAGCACATCACTAGGGTCCCTTTCTACCAGCCCTGTGCTGCTCCACAAGCTCTGATGATGGTCCTGCTTGGGCCTTGAGCTGACTTTTGCCTGAAGCAGAGAAGAAAACCAGAACACAAGGGAGGCCAAAGAAGGTGAGCAGTGTTTCTGAGCCTGAGTGGAGGGAAAGGGGGAGAGAGCATCTGTGTCCTTCCCTGTCTGCCTGGGATCTGTGTGGCAGACTTGTCCACCAGCTCTGGAGAATGGGGGCATCCATAAGGTCTCCTGCAGGAAAACAGGAGGGAAGATGTAGGGGGACCAGTAGGTAGGATGTAAGGGGATCCCCAGTGGATTGGCTTGGCTCTGCTCACTGCCTGGCGGGGCTCTGCCTGTGGGCTGTGATATGTCAGGCCAACACCCTGAGTTCAGAATTGAGGAGCTCATGAAAACATTCTTGTTGCTCCTCCGTGGCTGCATCTCCTCCCTCCTGTGCAAGGCTTCCTGTTCCTTCCCCTGGACTAGCACACGTGTGACTGGTTCCAGTCCCTCCCGCATCACCTTCCCCATATCCCGGTTCTCCCACGATGATCCCTGCTCGTTTTGTGCTCGCTCTGTTCTGGCTTACAAGCAGTTAAGAGGTGGGATCTCTTCGTAGGAGGAGGCAGTGCCCTACAGGCAAACAGAGTCTGAGAGTGCTGCCATTGCCTGATGCCATTTGGCTGTGTCTGTAGCAGATGCTTTGCTGACATCAGGGTTACAAAAGCATGCCTCTGCCTCTGCCCTGGCTGCAGCAGTGCAGGCCCTGCCGTGGAGCAGGCTGCAGTCTGACCCAGCTTAAGCCTTGGAACCTGAACGGCAGGACCCGAGTCAGGGATGCAGGGATGCACGGATGCACGGATGCTACCATGCTCAGTGCTCCTGAACCCCCCAGCACTGGAAGGTTGTGCCCAGACACCAGCCAGTCCATGTGGTGGGAGCTGATGCTGGTGGATGTGAGTTGGTTTCACCCCTGAGCTTCCTGTTTTGGAAAATCAGGGAATTACTCAGAATTCCAGACGAGTGCAGAGCTGGGTCAGGAGGCGATGTCAAGCACACAGCAGTGAGGACTCTCATAGCCAACAACTGCTTTGCCTCCTGTGTGCCCATTGCTGAGCACAGGTCAGTCTGCGTCCCTTGTCCTGCTCAAGTGAGAGGTGTCATTAGGTCCTGGCACCTCCTGCCATTCACTGGCAGCTTCAGTTGCATTTTGTGATCTCTCCTCTTTCTGCAGGGGCGTTCATAGGACGTTGCTATATAAAGATGTGCAGCTGTATCTAGACTTGAGTGTATTATTTATCCATGTGGGTGCAGTACACAGCTAAAGCTGTCCTTGAAAAGCCTGGTAAAATGTGATGATTTCCTATTCTTCCTATCTTATTAGGACCTTCTCTACATATTCTCAGTCATCATATTCTTTAAAAGCTATGTGATACACCAGCGTTTTCCCTGGGTTTAGCACCCTCCTTGGTCTGTGGCTGAGGCAACAGAACTGGGGGCATTTTAAAGGGAAAGAAATGCAGGAAAGCTGATTTGGACAGGGAAGTGACCTGTAAGTGTCTGTACAGCCCAGTCTGCATCTCACCTTCTGGCCAGGCTAAATAACCTGTAAGCAGGCTGTAAGACTGCTGAGTAGAAATGGTCATTAATCCCTGCTTCATCATCTTTTGACACAAAAGGGACCTTTTCTGAGCAGAACTGGGGGGTCTGTGCCAGAGGAGTGCAGTGCTTCTACCTGGACAGGTAATTCAGTGCTGTGCCTGTGGGTTCACACACAGAGGGACCAGAATTGAGCTGATCAATCTGTGCTGCTCAGAAGTGCCTGAAGAGTGAAGCGTCTTTGCTGCAGGTCAGCTTGTCATATTGTGGTCACCAGCAAAGAGCCCACCCCGGTTTTACCCTGGTCCTCCCACACTAATGCCATGTACAGGAACCAAAGCTGCACCTCCAGGCCTGACCCTGGCTGCCAGCATGGGACTGTTTGTGCTTTTGGAGGGCACAAAGGGGAGCGCACGGATGTGTGTGGCAAAGGGGTAGTGACTCCCAAGAAGCCTTGGCTGAAAGGACTTGGGCTCTGCTGCTGCCTGGATGGGCAGGAGCTGGTGGCTCTGGTTTACCTTGCTGGTGCTGCGTAGTCAGAGCAGCCTGAGCCCTTGGTTTCTGTCTCCCATTCACAGCCAAGATCCCTCCCCTCCCCTTGCTGCTCACTCAGTGGAGAGATGCGAGGAGGAAAGGATGCTGTTAAGCTGCACTTTGCTCCAGTACTTGGCACATCCTTTGCAATACCGGCTGTGTTCTGAGCAGAGATGCTGCCTGCCTCCGAGCCGATGCAGTGATTCCCGACTGCTCCCCTGGAAAGGAGCTGGAATCATAACCCAGGGAGTGAGCGACTGATGCGGCTGCTGCACAGAGAGTGACTGAGAGGAAGGGAATTGGAGAGACTGGAATATGTGCCTGCCTCAGCAGCACTGACTGCAGTGGCGAAGCCACTGACGGACAACATGCAGGTTACTGTTTATGCACGGCTACAGAGAACCCAGAAGTCAGGATGAAAGGCACCAGCCTCCTTTCTCATTGCTCCTCTATTGTCAACATGCATTAATTGCTGAGAGTTATTTTCCTCCCGGTGCCTGCCTGCCTGCATCTCTTCTCGTCCTGCAGGAAGAGACAGGGAGGGAGAGAAGAGCACAGCACCAGCCCGGTGTCCTGTCCCACAGGGGGGGATGCTGCAGGATGTGCCAGTGCAGTCAGGGGCTGCTGCAATGGAGCACAGAACCTCTGGAACAGCTGGATTTAGGATTATTAATGCTTTGTAAAGGTGTCCCAGACTCCATCTAGCAACTAGCTGGAGACATCGGCTGCCCTTTGGGGCTCTGCTGCCTGCTTTCTCTTTGCCTCTCATTCACTGGGCTCGCACTCATCTGGGTCGGCAGCGTTTGCGCTAAGGGAAGGGACTGCTTTTGGCCAGGAATCGGAGGGCTCTGCGTGCCGAGGTGCAGGTGTGACTCTGGAGGGACCCGCAGCCTGACCGGCCATGGCTCAAGCAGCGAAGCAGCTGAAGAAAATCAAAGACATTGAGGCTCAGGCTCTGCAGGAGCAGAAGGAGAAGGAAGATTCCCTCCGCAAGCGCAGGAACCGCTCTCGGGACCGCAAGAAAAAGGTCAGTGGCACTGGGGCGAGCAGCCCCGTACCCATCTGCCCGTGCCCATTGCAGCGAGTGCCAGTGGTGCCTATGGGGCTGGGGTGGAGGTGGCAGAGGGGCAGCTCGGTCCCTGTGCAGACCGATGTGCAGTCAGCTCGAGGAGCAGTTTGCTCAGCAGAGGACAACTTTTGGGGCCAGGAATGTGCTGTTTGCCCTGACAGCTTGAGGGGGTGGAGTGGGAAAAGGAAGGGAGCGAGGGGTTTGTCAAGGCAGCTGAAGAGCCTCATTCTGCCCAATAACAGCATTGATTTCTAAGGTAAAGCTGCTGCTTCCAGCTCCATGCAGCTTCCCGGAGTTGCTCCGTGTCTGCAGAGCAAGGGGGCAAGAGCCCCCTACCCCTTTCTCTAATGCCTGCTCCATGCCCTGCTTGATCCCTGCCGGAGTCTGGGTGCAGGCACAGTGGGAGCAGAGCGCTGGCAGAGGCAGCTGTGTGTGAGCTGCTCCCTGCTTCAGGGCAGGCTGCATCCTGAGTGGGACACAAATCATCCCTCCCAGCGCAGCCACACTCCGGGCTGGCAGCAGCTCGAGCAGGGGGGCAGGAGCAAGGAGAGGGGCTTTCCCCTCTGCTGACACCAACACGCTGGAGCCTTGGGTCTCTTCCTCTCTGGCAAGTCGGTGCCAATGGTTTCTTGCCACCAGGAGCAGGTTTGTTGCCGAGGGAGCCTTGCTACCCCTTAAACACCTCTTGACCTGAATGTTCTCCTGACAGCAAGGCCCAAGGCTGTATGTGCTATGCACCAGTACAGAGATGCATGAGGAGGGAGGTGACACCAAGGGTAAGCAAGGATATCCATGAGAGGAGACACCGGTACAGGGATGTCTTAGTTGGGCTTCTCTGCCTATAGCAAAAGACTTGGAGACTCCCATGTCCGTCCCCCCCTGTGAGCAGGAGCCTCACAGCAGAGCTCTGCTGCTTGGAGCATCTCAATAGCTGGGTCCTGGGAAGAGTCGTGCTGAGATGCTGGGGACAGGCAGTGCTCAGCTTCCTGCCACAGTGCAAGCGGGCAAGTGCTGGGTCAGGCTGCCGGGGCTGGTCCTGGGCTCTGGAATTCCTGGATCTCGTTCATCCTTGTTTCTGGTGAAGGCTCTCCCCATGGTTCTTCGGGAGAGCCCTCCACTTCCCTTCTCCCCTCGCACCCCAAAGCACAGTGTCCGGGTGTCCTGTTGATGGTTTGGTGGACTTCTTCATGTGGAAGGTACCGGAGAGGGCACCTTCTCACCAGCTCCTTATGAGAGACCCAAGCTGCCAGGACACGCTGTGGTGCAGGCAAGGGAGCTGGAGAAGCATCACTCAATGCACGCAGAGGTGTCTGGTACCCTTTACAGCGATGACCCAGCTTTAGCAGGATCCTCTCTGGGATGGGGAGCATGGAGCAAGGTCTCCTTACAGGAATCACTGCAGGGCTCTGGTGCACTGAGGAGCTGATCTTCAGCTCTCCCTTTGCAAGTGGTGAACCAGGCCAGGGAGGGCAGAGCCCCTGGTTACCTCCTGTTCCTCTTGGGGCCAAAGCTGGGTGTGAGGATGTTTGCTTCTCTTAATGCCAGGGCAACCAAGAAGGGGTGTGTGTCTGCAGGGGGACATCAGCGGACACGCTCAGGAGGCATGTGAAGCCTGCAGATGGATAGGAAGTTGAGTGTGGGGTCTCTCGGGTGCCACACTCACATTGAATGCTGCCTTCTCCAATGGGAACTGCAAGGCTTGTCCCTGTAGGGCCCCTGTTACATGAAGTTGACCATCTCTTGTGTTGCCAAAGGGCTGTGGAGGGGGTCTGCGGTGAAGGACCACCGAACCTGGACAGTTTGCTGTTGGGTCCTGCCATCTCTCCCTATCCCCAAAGCTGAGTGGCTCCGGTGGTAGTGCTTTACTGTAGAAGTCTCCTTGGGGCCAGTCTGGAGGCCGTCCCAAGGTGTTGTAGTTTCTCATTCTGCTTTGCTGCAGCGGCTGGGGGGGGGTTTAACCCCTGTTAGCCTGTTAGTGCCCTGCATGGGACCCACGTCATGGCGATGCAATAGGCTCTGGCACTGGCAATGGCCTGAGACCACAGTCTTATCCCTGGGTCCTCAGGCTCCTCCACCCTGTTGTTGTCGTCTCTCTTGCTCCATACACAAATACAGGCTCTTTTGGGCAGAGGCTGTTGATTTGCTCTGTGTTTGGACACTGCAGCGTGTCAGTGTCTTGGTTTATGACTGAGCCCACCGTGCACCGCTGCAGCGCAAGGTGTTAGCAGGGATGTAACCTATGGGTTACATGTATGGGTTACAGCCAAGGAAGGGCTGGCATCGCAGCACGCACTGGAGGTGGCCAGAGGAAGGAGATGATTGCCCCAGAACAAGTTTCTTCTCAGTGCATGCAAGCTGATGTTATGTCTTGGGGCATGAGAGCTTTGTACTTGTCAGTGTTCCAAGGCTCTGTGTGCTCCCATGAACTGCACGGTGGAATCCTGCAAGAACCCTGTGTCCTGTGGTACCTGGAGGCAGTGGGTGCTGTTATTTAATGCTGTGTTGCCCCAAACCCTTCTCCTTGGACCATAATTGTATTTATTGCATCTTAGTTTCCACGACACTTTCTTGGCTTCTGTATCAAGTGCATGTAATGATTGACCTTGTACTGTCCATTTCCATGCTGTGTGCCTCTCATTTGTCCCTCAGCACTGGGACAGCCCAGGTTTATCACCTCCAGTATTCCCTGCCCCTAACCTCTGTAACTCAGATGGTCAGAGCCGGTGTTTCATTTGAGAGGGGCTGCACAAGGATTTAAGGGGTGGGATCTTGTCACTCACCCTGTGACAAGTGCAGCCGCACTTGTGTTTTGGGCCGAGCTGCCCTTTAAACAGCCAGATATGTCCTAAAGACGTGTCCATGGGCTCTGCAGCGTGGCTGGAGATTGCCTCGGTCTAAGGATGACACCAGGGAGCAAGCTTTCAATAGCTCCATCTGTTCCCACATTTAGTGCTGTGCTGAGCTGGGAGGATTTATGAGGTCCAGCATAAGATGCCGGTAGATTTTCGGGGTGCTCTGTAGCCAGGGGTTAGGGAGAGCAGCCCCAGAACAAAGCAGGGTGTCAGTAGAACAATACAAGTTCACTGCCAGGAGGGAATTTGCCAAGCATCATCTAGGTTGGCTCCTTGCTCTTCCTGCCGCAGTAGCCTAGCTTGAAATCACTGCGTTTCACTTCAGTGGCCAGTTCCCAGGGGACCAGAACCACTCCAGTACAGCTGCTGGGCTGCATGGGGAGCCTCTGCTGTGGCTGCAGTGCCAGGCACGAGGTGACAGGCGGTAGCAAGAGCTGCTTTGGCTGCAGCTCTCTGGCCCTTATTTGCAGTTCTGGGAGGCAGCGATGGTCAGGAGCGCTTCCTTCCTTTCACAGCCGGTGTGCTGTGGTCAGGCTGCCTCAGGAGGCAGGAAGCCCTCACTTGGAAGGCACCCAGAGCACTTAAAGGTCCTGCCTTCTGCAGGGCGAGCGGGGAGCAGCACGGAACACTGTGAGTGTGATGCTTGGCTGCAGTTTGTGAGGCAGGGCTGTGACTTGTTATGTGAGCACACCGTCACCGAGGCCTTTTTGAGCTGCCCGGGGATTGCTGTGGTTATTTACTGAAGGTAGAAAGTGGACCAAATCCTTTTCCAGGAATTCTGGAAGCATCAGTGGTTGTTCCAAAGGGCTCTAAATGTCTAACCCCCACATGGGGCCCTCGGTACTTGGCTTCCCTTTGTTTGCATCTACAAGCAGAGTGCAGCTGTACCAAAGTACCCCAGGACAGGTCGTGGTGCCTGGGGTGCAACCTGACCAGCTTACACTGAGACTACTGACACAAAGCAAGTTAAGACCTTCATGGCAATCTTTCTTCCTATTGAAATATACTTCTTGTGGTACCAAATTCAGCCAAACAGCCAGTGAAGCCTGAAGAGGGGCAGAGACCTTCATCTGAGGAGTACAAAGAGGCAGATCCCCCTCTGCTGGCATGTGGAATTCATGGAGCAGGAGGCTGGAACCTCTAACCCATGTGTGACGAGCCTGCTATGTGGTAAATAGGAGAAACAGCACTTCAGTAACAGCAGCAATGCCAATAATGTCTAAAGAGCTCCTCGAGTGCTCATACGAGTGCAGTCTGTGCAGCATAACCGTGGCTGCTGGGTTAAATAACAGCCTCATCAAAAGCTCAGAAGGAAATTCCTATGATAATGCTATCAATGTTTAAATGATAACAGCGTGGAAGATGTGATGCTCTCAGTGTACTGCGAGGATGTAGGTTTTGCCTGGGCATCTGATAGGATAGAATAGAACAGAGTAGAAGACAAAGCTGCCTGAACTTACCACTTTTCTTCTTCTTTTTGTGGGGGTTAATGAGGAGCAAACTGCTTTGCTCTGCCCACTTCTCTCTAGTTCCTTTTGCAAGTGTCCAAGGCAAGTCTTTCTCTATGGATTTGTGAGCATCTCACCCAGTGCAGTCTGGAATGGGAAAAGAAAATGATTCCTGATAAGAAACTCTCTGAATAAGGCTCCTTGCCTTTTTCCACCCACCCTAATTTTCCATTCCCTATAAAGAGCACCCAGACCAGTGTGGGGTTTGGGACCCCCCACGGTACAGGCTGGCACCGTGCTTGGTGCAGCACGGCTTCTGGACGCTGCAGCAAGGAATCTTGTAGCGCCCATTGCTCTGCACTGAACTGCATCCCGGCAGGAGAGGGAACAGGGAGACAGGGAATGTGTGCAAGAGGGCTTGGGATAGGTGGGAATGAGAGAGAGAGGTACTTCTCTTTGGCAGGAGCTGTGGTGGGGAAAGCTCTTCCACCAGCTGGAATGACATGGTGGGAAAGGGCAAAGGAAGCACAGAGGATTCAATGTGATCCAAGCATGGGTAAGGAACGCATGTGAGGATAGGCAGCTGACATGGGCTGTGGGAAGAGACTCCAAGCTGCAGCGTGTGCTTTGGATCCCGGATGGGCAGCTCTGAGGAGCCTGAGGTGATGTGAAGGATGCTTTTCGCATGAAGGAAGACATGCGTGCTTAGGAAGCAAAGGGAATGTGGGAGCTGGAACCAGTCAAGTCCCATTTGGACCAACAGCCACAAGCTGAGCCAGGCAGAGGAGGGACCACAGATGATTCCATAGCAGGACAATGGAACAGTCACATAGGGTGACCACGCTTGTGCTTGTTGTGTGACAAGCAGAAGAGCTCGCTCGCCTGCTGTTTGCTGTGTCAGGGTGGGACTGAAGTCCAAGCTTGGGATCTCTGAGGTGGAAAATCCAGGCACCTCCGTCGGAATTATGCCATCAGCACAAGAGAAACTGGGGTGAGAAATCGCTGCTGGAGCGCGGCCAAGGAGCCACTGGGGCTATTCCCTCTGCTTGCTGCCATCCTTTCCAAGGGCTGCCACACAGCAGGGGCCATCAGCTTGCACTGGATGTAGTGGGGCTGCAGAGAAGGGAGTGATGGACAGGAGGAGAGGGAAGGGTTTCAGCAGCCCTGGGCTGCAGAGCATCCCCAGGATAACCCGACTCCTGAGCACCATTGTGCTCTCCTTCCCTGGATGTCAGGCCTGGTACCATTACTGGATTGGGGTACCCGTATTTCTGCATTCAGTGGCTGGATGTGCTGAGGATGTGACGTGGCCTTCATCCACCCAGGGCTTCACTGGCTGCTGGGTATCTAACCTGCAGGCTGGAGCTCGTCAGCACAGTACAGGACCATGCCACTGCACAGTCTCAGAGCTGCTTTGTCCCTTCCTGTGCCTGTAACTTCTGCTGTCCCCCAGTGCAAGTTTTGTCAGCCCCATCGGCCCGAACTCCTCCTGCATCCCCTTGTGTTGCAAGAGCAGTGACTGCGCAGACACCTTCCCCGAGGAGCCGACCAGCTCGTGGTGCAGCATGTCATCGAGGGAGGCACCTTCATGAGGACACCGGATGCTCCAGCACCTCTTTGCTTGGCGTCTCTGGACTCCAGGGCTCTGCAAAGGAATTGGTACCCGGAACGTGATGCTGCTCTGCAGTGACAGGGAGAAGGGGCGTGGGGTATCAGGAAAGCCAAAGACTTTGGGACTCAAGGAAGCCCCTAGGTTTTAACTGGAGGGCCAACATAGGCAGAAAACTGCACCGTGTGACTAGGACTAGGCTCAGTTGTTAGCTATCTGCCTGCTGTGTGGGCTTTCAATGGGGTTTTTGGATTGAAGGGGTTTTCTGGTTAAACCTTCCTGTGGGCTGCGTGCGTGCTGGGTCCAGAGCAGCAGCTTCCCTGCTGCAAGTGTCCACGGCGTGCAGCTGGGAAGGTGTTTTCTCCACATAGCTGCTATCAAACTGGGGTGAAGCGCGAGCTCCACCAGAGGCCATGCGGTGCACAGAGAGACGGAGGACTCGCACCCCACCTCTGCCCAGCGCGCCCCATGGAACTGCTTTGTGTGACTCCAAGGTAGCCGTGACCCTCCCAGCTCTGCCAAGGTTGTTGGGAAGCAAGTCCCATGAGGACGTGGGGAGCATTACATCAGCTGCCTGCGCTGTAAAGAGACTCAGACCTCTGATTCATAGGACCTCAATAAATATTTAGCTCTTGCTTTCGGCTGGGTAGGGAAGCACAGGGGCTGTGTGTGACGATGCTTCCTCTGAGGCTGCCTGACCTGCCGCTGGAGTGCTGTTCCGATGGGAATGCTGTCAGGATGGGAACCAGCATCACGCTGTGCTGTACTGCTCTGCCGTCTGAGGCTTTTTTTCTCACAGCCCACTAAGGTTTCCGCTCCATCTCTCTCTTGTCTGGTACTGAATCAGCAGGAAGACGAGGCTGTCTCAAACTTACCTTCGACTAAACTCTGTCCCATTATCTCGCTGCTGCTCACAATCACCCTCTAGCATGATTCTATTCGGTTACAATGCAGCATGCACCCGTTGAAGCGGGAGCATCTGTGCTCTTCGCAGTGCTCGCGTTAATGGCATCTTTGTCTGCAGGAAGGAAAATGGCAATGCAGAGGTTACCCTGCTCAAAGGTCCTTCCCGGTGGGGAGGTTGCAGGAGTTTCTGGCTGAGCAGTTTGGTTTGTTGCAATGGGCACAGACCAGGACCTCTCTCAAACGGCCCCACTGGAAAAATCAGAACGTGTATATGGTAGCAGTTCCTCTCTGTCAGAGATTCATAGTTAGGACTGGAAAGAACTCATCTACCTCCAACCCTGCCTGCCTTGCCCTTCGCAGGATGCGGTGCCACGAGAGCTTCGTCTCTAATGCGACCTAATACATAACGCACCACGTTTGACTTGGGAAGTGCATCCCTTTCCCGGTCAGCAGTTGTCCACAAGCACTAACGTCACTTGTAAGTGAGGAACAGCTTGTACAGCGCTCAGGGAGCGAGGCATTTTGGAGGCTGTGCCCGTGTCCTTCCCTGACATTTCCAGGCAGGAGGGAAACGCAGCGCTGTGCTGGGAGGGGGAGCGGCTGGAGCATGAGCAGAATACAGCATCTGGATGGGAGGGATGTCAGGTCAGAGCAGCCCCTGCTGCTGCTGCTGCTGCTGCTGGTGCTGGTGCAGGAGGAGGCACTGGGGGGGAGGCTGGTGCCATTCTGCACTGCTGCTCTGCAGGCTCTTTAATTATTCAGGTACTAATAGCATCCCGATGTGCCCGGTGAGCCCATCGCTTGACGGTGTACGGGAAATGACGGGAGCCACGTTTGGAGCCTGGTAGCACTCAGGAATCTGCTTCGGGAGCAAGCTCTTTAGCCTGGTCCCTTGGCAGTGGGGACTCCTGCTGTGCGCAGGCAGCGAGCCCTATAGAGCAAGACCTTCAGGAGGAGAAGCAGCGCCCTTTGTGGAAGTCCCGTGTGTGACAGCCTGTGGGGCTGGGGTAGGAGCTGCCCGTAGGGTGCTGCAGCTGAGGTGCAGCAAGCCCGATCCGAGCCCAAAGGAAAGCAGCTTCACAGAGGGCTAAAATTAGAAGTTTAGTCTGAATTATGCTAATTTGTTTTAATTGTCTGAAGTGTGTCAAGGTTCTTCAGAAACGTACCCTCCCCGCGCCGGTCCGCAGAGGTGCAGCATCACCGGGGGCGTGAGGGAAGGGATGGGTCAAGGATTGCAGAGATTTCTGGGTTCCCTGCCCTACTTATATCTCCCGAGCGGTCCCCACCTCCAGCTCGCAAGATGCCATGAGGGTAGCTGCTGAAAACGTTAGCCTCGGGTTGGACAGACCCAAGATGAGCTGGGGGCAGCCTCCTGGTGCAGTTCCTGGCTCCTTCTCTCTACCAGAGCACTGCTCGGCAGGGCAGAGCCGTCCCCACGTTTCCCTTTCAGCCGAGCTACGTCGTGTTTGGAGCCACCACACTGCAAACAGCAGCAAACCCCAAGCTCCCCTTCCCCTGGGCGAACCGCATCTTGGCGGCTGGGTGAAGCCGAGCAGGGGCTGCAGATGTAGGGCTCTGTGTGAAACCGATGGCTTCGAAACCTTGCGGCCTCAGTGAGTAAAGCTACGGCAGGAACAAAGCGGCAGGTATCCACCGGAGCGCCTCGGGAGGCGGAGGGGGGGAGCGCAGCAGCAGGAGAGCATTTAGGAAACAGATGAGGTTTCTATATATATATATATATATATATATATATAGTGTTTGTGTGTGTGTGCCCAGGTCACCGGGAAGGCTCCTGGTTAAGCACAAAGTACTGCAGCAAGGCAACGAGCACAAACGAAGGCTCTGGTTCTTCACTGTGCTGTTGTGACAGTGCTTTTTAGGGCTTGTAGGGTGCATTCGTGTGCGTACGTTGGACCTTTTAAGTGGGGAATGCAGAGAACAGCGCAGAAACCCTTTGCAGAGTATAAACTGTGTTAGGTTTTTAAGTGATGTGATGGTCTCTGCAAAGGAATAGTAACTATTTCCACCTTTGTACGTTGTCATTTGTCCAGAAAGCTTCCAGATACTCAGCAGGAAATGCATAGAGCACTCAGAGTCCATTTAGTGCTGTCAGGATGCCATGCCTGGAATGGGGAGCACTGTGTTTCTCCCAGGACTTGCTGATTGCAGCACAAAGCAAAGAGTAAGATAAATGCAATGAGAATGTGCTGCTCTGGTGGGTGAGACAGGCAGGTGTGGGGTGAGCTGAGGACACATCAGCTTTAACAGTGTCATTCCCGGCTTGCACAGAGCATCCCTGAGCGCAGGGAAGATGCTGCCCCTTGGCTTGGGTATCCCATGAGCACTGCGCTGGTATCTGATGCCAACCATGGGCAGCCAAGGCACTGACTGCTCCATCTAGTCTGGTTCCAATGCTGCCCCCATGGCATCTGGTGCTTTCATGCACCTCGAGGCAGCGCAGATGCCTGGCATCCTAATGCACTGATGGGATGTCCTCTGAGGGCCTGTCATCTGTTTATACTGGGGAAGAGAAGAGGGTTGTGTCTGTGCTGTCACCTCTCAGGGACTGAACTGCCTGCTCCAATGGACTTGACCCAGCCTGTGGTCACACACACAGGGGCTCGGAGCCTTGCCTTGGGCGAGGGTTTTGGGACATGCTGTTCTAGGCTTTCAAAGCATTTGACCCTCCCATCTCCAGACACGCTGCTGTTGAACTCTGTCTTCTCAGCTTGATTTCCTTCCTCTGGCCCCAGCTGCAGGCACTGCCTTTCAGGCCCGAGAGCTGTGTCCTAGCATGGCATGCATCACTGCTCACGTTAGCTGAGGAGCACAGGCCAGCTTCTTCCATAACCCAGCGTTTAAGCTGTCGTTTGCAGGTTAGCTGTTGTGAATGGCACTCAGAGACCTTGGAATCTCTTGTGCAAAGCTGAAGGCACACCTCATCAAGCTCCTCTTGTCTGCAGCCTTCTGGTGGTGAGGTTCTTGAGGTGAGGCTGTCGTGCTGCTTCCTAGACTGTGCCTTGGCTGGGCTGCAGGAGGGTCTATCCTGGGCTCTCTGACTGTGAAGAAAGAGATGCTTTGGACGGACATTGAACATGAATGGCTTTGCCCTTAGAGCCATAGAGCCCGTTTCACCTCATTGTCCTCTATAATCATTTAAACCCAAAGTTAAGCTGGTGTTATCAGCATGTGGAAGCACTCAGAACCCACCAGCCTCTTTAACACCTCATATGAGTTGGCTGGGAGAGGCAAAACCTTAACACGCAACATATCAAACCTGTGAAAACATCCCAACACAAGGCAAATTCTTGCCCTTCTGAAGCTGCCCCTCTGTTTGCAAGTGTCACCCAAGCCTTAGTGATGGAGCAGAGAAAGGGCTGCTTTGGGCTGTACCTTGCCTCTGCTGGATAACATCTGTCAGAGCTTTAGGCAGGGATGAGATGCCAACCAAGCTCTTTCTCCTGTTCATCTAAATGGGAGGGGAGAGAGTAAAAGGGGGATGCCTTTGGTTTACCCGGGGCTCATATGTACTCTGTTGATGACTGAAGTGTGAGCTTTCCTTGTGTGCTGCAATCATGCACACCTTTGCTAGGCTCTTACTCTGCTATTTGAAGCAATAATATTGGACTGCAATGTTTTTCCATGGATTTGCTTATAGGAGTAAATGGTATGTTCTTAAATAAGACGCTAACTTCAACAAGCCGGTGTCCTTGACTTGTGGATCTCTGCGTGGAGTTTCTCTTGGCTTGGGGTGTTGGGGCTCCTTTTCTTCCTTTCCTTCCTTCCTTTTCCCTCTCCAGTCATCCTGTGGCGGATGAACGTTCACAAGCTGGCAGTGGGCATGGGGAGCACCGTGTGGGCTGGTGCTGTGCTAGAGAGCTCTCAGAAAGGGAAAACTTACCTACTTGGCTCTTGTTGGGGGACTTGCTTTCACTGCAGTGGGGAGTGTTACGATGCCGCTTCCCATCTGTAATGCTGAAACAGAAGTTTTATCTGTGGGCCACTCTCTTTGGCACGGGGCTGTTTCAGCTCGAGGAGATGCCTGCAGGCTGTAATTTCCGAAGCTTTTCCATTCTTCAGCTCTTTTCCTGGCAGCATCATCTCAGCTTGCAGTGACAGGAGGTTTGGTCCAGCACAGATTGCTCAGTGGAGCGTGCATAGCACGGACGTGCCACCGCACTGATGCGGAACAACGCGCTCCTGTTAAAGAGCAAGAGGCTGGTCCACGAGCTCGCCCCTTCCTGTGAGCACTGGGGAGATGTTTCCTCTCAAGCCCCGCTGTCAGATGGCTGCGGAGCTGAGGTTGCAGTAAGAGGAGCTGCAGTATCACAGGACAGAAGTATAAGGTATCTGCTGCCCATCAGTCCTGCATCAGCAAAACTCCTTCTCAGAACTTGTGAGCTCATCCCTTGCCAATGGTGAGCTATGCCTCTCGGATGTGCCAGAGGAGTTGTCTAAGGCCAGGCAGCAGCTCACTGAGGCACGGACAACATCACTCGGTACCCACCTGAAACATCGAGGCACTTTGGGTAAATTGCAGATATTTGGGCATCTTTCACCCATCTGCTCTGCTTTAAAGTCATGCTTTTTGATGCTGTGTTTCACTTGGCTCTGCTGGCTTTTCTGTGGCCTTCCCCATTCCCCATTCACTGCCCTATGGCCAGCGCTCTGGTGGGGCTCAGCTCCCGGTACTTGATGCTGGCACTGGTAACTTGGAGTAACAGCATCCTTATTTTTGAATCAGTGGGAGGTTTTGGAGGGGGGGGGATTTTTTATTAATAACCCAAATTACCCCTTGAAACAGCAACTTGTCTGATGTTAAATATTAAACTCCACTAAGTGGGTGAACCGGAGCTCGGGAACAGCAGTATGCTGGTAATGACTTGCTATGGCAGGAGACGGTAGCGATGCCTGCCAGCACGCATTAATCCTTGCTCCTTGGAGAGATCTTCCAGGGCAGTCAGGTGCTCCTCCACTGCTCCCCAGCTCCGGAATGGCATTTTGCATGCTTTGAACGGATCAGCACATCAAAGGCTGGCGCATCCTCGCTCTGGCGTTGCCATGGCAGCGCCAGCGGAGAGGATTTGGATGCTTCTGGGATGGGATTGTGCTGCTGGGTGTGCTGGGACAGAGCAGGGCTGCTCCCCATCCATGCCATGACGGACATGAGTGCGTCCAGTGGGTCTCCTGCTCTGTAACAGGGTGGTCTGCCCCAGTTTAGGGCTGCTGTGATGCAGACCTCTGCATCTGAACTGCTCACCTCAGCTCGCTCTAGTCTGGAAGAGAAGGAGGGAGTCCTTCCCATGCTGCACCGCATGTGGAAGTAGGTCAGCTGAATTGTACCCTTAGAAAGGCTTGTTTCTCTCCACTGCTTCTCAAGGGAGCCGAGACAGCAAGCCCCGCTTCAAGCGTTGACTCTGTAGGTGCCTGACGCTGTTAGGATGGCTGCCCCCGGTGCCTCTGCTGTGCCCTGCACATGCTGGGTGCAGTGGATTTCCAGGGGTGAGCACAGCGCTTTAAGCCCTGTGAAAAGCTGACTGTGTTTAAGTGCTCGCAGCTCTGGCCTGTGCCTGCAGGACAGAGGCGTTGGGGTGCACATCAGAGGCGCAGGAAGGCAGGCAGGAGGATTGCTGCTGACAGGAGTGGAGCAAAGACCATGGAAGCGATCCTAATCCATTCCATTTTCTCCTCCTGCATTTGCCCTGGAGTAACTCGGAGCTGATTTCTCTGCCAGGCTGCAGGAGACCTGTGGGAGCACAAAACCTCATTGTTCTGTAGCATGGATTCATAGGAGCACATGGGGGTTCTCCGCTGCTGCCTGGGTGGGTGCTGACTTGCCAGTGCCTATTCCCTAAACTCTGCCTGGTCCTGCTCTGCAATGCAGAACGATGCTGGACTGAGAGCAAGAACTGTCATCCACTGCTGACATGCACAAGTTTTCCAGCTTTTAGCTCAGGGTAAGCTGATCCAGGAACCATTATTCACTGGTCCTATTTTTGCTTCCTCTCCCTTCCACCTGGGCGTTAGTTCCCTGTCTCTAAAATCACAGAACCATGGAATCACAGAATGGTTGGGGTTGGAAGGAACCTTTAACGATCACCCAGGGATTGCTGGGGCATCTTTCACTCGATGGGGTTGCTCTAAGCCCCGTCCAACCTGATTTTCAGCTCTTCCAGTGATGGGGCATCCACAGCTCCTCTGGGCAAAATGGGGCAGCTGAATATGTTCAGTCTGTGCTACCCTACTGGCTCGGGAGCGGATTGACACGTGAGAGTGAGTGATGTCCTCCCTCACCACCCTCCTGTCTTCATTTACAGCTTGATTTACGTGTCTTATGGTATCCCAAAAAGCATTGTGAAGGTGCTGCCAATACATCAGGGCTGGTTCATGGCTGCCACATTGCACAGTTGGTGCCTGTGCCTGTGCTGGAGTGATGCTGACCACTGGCAGCTTTGTCCTGCTGGGCCATTGCACCCCATTGCAGAGCTCAGATCCCATTCTCCAGAGGAGGATTCCTCAGGCTGTGAAGAGCAGGAGGCAGTGAAAACGGATTAGTTTCTTATACACAGGGACATAAAGGAGTCGATCTCCTTCCACTCCAGAACAACAGTGAGGCTCCCGTTAGCTCTGCTGGGTCAGTGGAGCTCTACCCTGACTCCTACTCTGCAGAATTTCTCACTTCCCAAAGTAGTGGATGAGTATTTCTAGGCCTCTGCTTCTCTCATCCAGAGGCATCTTATGTAATTGAATCAGACCTTCGGAGAAGCGATGAAATCATCCCAACTGCTGATGGGTGCGAGCAGGGCTGTGGGCACGCAGCGATGTGCACGTCTTTTGTGAATCAGTCATTAATTACCCTTAAATGGAGCTCCTGGGTTTCAAGTGGCTTTTCTGCAGCCGAGCAGCTTCAGAGCATCGCAGGAAGTGGAGAAGGGTGCAGGCTGTTGTGCTGTGAGCAGGATGCACAGGCCTGGGCTCTTGTTCTTGCTGTAATGCTCTGATCAGGTTGTCCAGGAAGGCCAAGGATGCTCAGTAAGTGAATCAATGGTACCTGGAAAAGCTAACCGTGGGGAAAAGCTGCCTGGAGTCATCAGAACATGGATGGATATGCATCCAAGAAAGCATTTGGCTCCTTTGTTTGCTCAGCAGGGGGATGAACAAAGGTGCAGGCTGCCAAGCTCTTAGATGCCCGTACAGAATTGGGCTCTGGGAAGGAGCAGGGATGTGCGGTTGCACTCCAGGCCTCAGGGCATTGACTTTCAGTTCAGAAGGCTCGGATTAAGCTCTTCAGGAAGAGCAAGGACAGCAGGATTGAGAGGCTGGTGCCTTGCCCACTGAGACAGTGCTGACACTGCAAGGTGCGCAGTCAGGAGCTGTATGGGGATGAGCATGGGCATTTCTCTGCTGCTTTCATTTGCAGCCTCCTGTGGTGGTTTAAAACATGGCCTTGAGCTCGGATAGTTCCATATAAAGGGTTTCAATTACAGTAAAAGCCCAATGTTTTTCCACCTTCATCCCTCTCAAAAGTCTCATTAAGTTGGGCTTCATTCTGAACCAGTATTAATTGCCTCTGGGCAAAAGCAACCCCGCGCACGGCACATGCTTCTGCTAAGTAGTAAAACATCACCAGAGCGCTGGAAGGAATGTCATGGGAAATGGGGATCCTGTCCCCATTGTAGGGGCCAAAACAACATCTGCAGCCTTTATTTTCTGTGTCTGTTGCTGTGGAGGGCCTGTCCTTGGGGCTCTCTCTTCCACAAGCAGCATCCAGCCCTCATTGCTGCTCAGGGCCCAATTTCCCCTCCTTGAAACTCTTTTCCCTGCCACCACCCCAGAGCAATGTGAGAGATGCAGTGTGGAGACTTCCCATGACTTGTTTTCCTTTGGTTTTGCTTGACCCTGTGCACACAGATCCCTGCTAAGCTGCTGCACTGCCACTGGTGTTGCTTACAAATAGCTGGGCTTAGAATTCCACCAAGTTCCTTGGTGATGCTCCTCATCCTGTTCATCCTGCCAAGCTGTGCACTAGCTCGGTCCAGAGGGAAAAGCGGAACGAATCCCAGCCAAGTGTGGTGTGAGCAGTGATTGGGATTCGTTTCCTTCTTGCTGCAAACCTGTTATTGATACTGAGCCCCAGGAAAACATCAAATCACAGGCGTGCAGCTCATTTCTTGCTGTGAATACTAAACCAGAGCCTGCCTCCTCTCCTCTCCGAGCTCCACGCGGAGCTCTGGGGACCTGGCAGGTACAGGGTTGCATACCTGGAAGATGAAGCCTTTTCTTGCTGGTTTAAGCCCAGAAGATGAACACATTCAGACAGAGGTTTACACAAATGTTTCCTAAGTTCTTCTCCAACTGCCCGTGCTAACACACCTAAGCAAGAAGATCTTGGTGCAGATCACGGCATCCGGGTCGGCTGCAGACCTCAGGGGCCAGGTGACTGCTGAGAATAAAGGTACAATGAAAGCGTGGGGTGAGATCTGAGTTCCTGGCTCTCCTGCTCGATGCTCAGCAGCAGAGCAGGGTTCCTTTCCAAGAGGAGCAGTGCATCCTGCCAGTGGGGACTGTGCTTTCATCTGCTCTCGCAGGCGGTCAGTCTGCACTGCCTCCAGGCACGCACTGCAGCCAAGTGCTGGGTATGTCTCCATCCTGAGATCCCCAAATAGACAGAACACTCACGCATCTTAGTACAGCTGTAGTCTTGTGATTACAGCAGGACCAGTGGATCCAATAGGATCAATAGCTGGGGTGCATTAGCTGCAGCCTGATAAGGGTCTTATTACGTCTTGCAGATCGGTATGTACCTGAGTGAAAGCAGAAATCTGCATCAGAAGCAGTAATTAAGAAGTGATTTGCCCTTGGCCCATGCTGTGGGCATAACGCCAAAGCCTGAGTTCCCAGAACTGGGATTGTTCAGATCCAGGCTCAGTTACGTGATGTTTTTTGCTCTCAGATCTCTAACAGGGAGGAAAATCAGTGCATGCTAATCCTGTGGGTGAGATGTCTGCTGGATTGCTGAACACCACCTCGGCAGGTATCTTCTTTGCAGCCAGGATAACTCAGGACTAGGCCATAGCATGAACGATGGGCCACGAATATCCCTTTCCTTTGGGAGTTCTGCAACTCTTTCATGTCTTCACCCTGTGAGTGTGACTTCCTGAGGTTTTGTGCCTGAATGAGCATAAACAAGACAAATCAGTGTGCTGAAACTTCAATTGCATTGCATGGCTTACCCAAGTGATGAGCAAACCCCAAAAGATTCATGTATAAGACACCAGAGAGGCTTGTGCTATGAAGCTGTGTGCCCAGTGTGTGTGCAGGGAGGGGCAAAGGGCTTCCTAAAGGTCCCGATTTGGGGAGAGAAAGCGAAGGCTGGGAGCTCTGTGCACGGCAAACCTTTGTTCCCCTCCCACCACAGAGCCTGGCACTGCTCCTCCGCTATAGAAAGCCGAAGAGCAGGTGTCCGTGCGGACCTTCCGCATGCTTCCTGTGTTGCTCGTGGCTGATGATTCCAGCTCTTTGGAAGCTGTGGGATTTGCCATCTGAGAGGTGAGGCACCGGCAGCTCCGCTGGGCTGCCTGTGGAGTGATGGAGCCCTGTGCCAGGAGTGGCACAGGAAAGCAGGGCTCAGAGGAGCAGCAGCGTCTGAGCGCTGCGGAGCGTCGCTCTCGGTTATTTATGCCCGCATCACTGCTGCTCTCTCCGAGCAGGAGGAAGCAGCCTGCCAGCCCCAGCAGCGCTGTTTCTCTGAGCACCTTCTGTTACCCATGGCTGGGCAGCAGTGGCATGATCACCAAGGGTTTCAGTTATTCCGTTCTGTTGCTGACACAGCTTGAAAGCTGCGCTCACATTCCGAAGAGAACAGCTTGGTGAGCAGAACCGGGGAGCCTGGCAGCCCCCCTGGGGCCTCAGGAGGTCCCGAGACAGGAACACAGGGAGAGATTTGTCCTCTCTAAGCAGAAAGGGGGCATGCTGGAGTGATGTGAAGCCATCACATAGCCTTCAGGGTGCAGCGAGTGCCCAATGGAGCTGCTCTCCTTCAGTGGCATCAGCCCCGTGCGCATCCTGGCATCATAGCTCAAACTGCACATCATTCCCTGAGCAAAATACATTGAAGCCCACTGTTAAAGTTACTCTTCTCCGAGTTAACGTGTTTGAGGTTCTCTGCCGCATACACTGCCCATTCCCTTAAATGAAAGGAAAAGAACAGCTGAGGATAGGCCAGCAGAAGCCAGCAAAGTGGGAGATCACTTCTCCAGTTACATGGAAGATAACAACGCAGAGGAAGGAGCCTTGCATTCCTCCACAGCTACATCATAGGGCAGTTGAGCTGCTCCAAAGGTCAGAGGCAAACTGTGTATCCTGAACAGCCAAACCTCTGTAGCTGGAGGAGAAGTTTCCTTTAGAGACCTCTTCCTTTGAAATCCCTGACAGCTTCTCTCCTCCCCATTGACTTCGCCTGCAGTTGCTGCTGGGATTCAATGTCTTTATCTCAGGTGTAAACCTGGGATGCACCAAGGGACGCCGAGTCTCATCCCAGGAGCCCTCTCAGGACAGCAGGGGGAGAAATGGCTCTTCCTGTGGGTGTCAGATAATGCAGCATCCAGGGAACAGCACTTAATACCGGAACCCTGGCTTGCAAAGTGCCCTGAAGCCCACAGGGGAGCACAAGGGCCTTCGTGGGAGCTGACAGCCGTTATTTGCTGTAAATCTCAGCTGCTGTTTCTTAGAGAGCATTCCTATGGTGTCTGTTGTGAATCAGTTCCCTCTGCAGAGCGCCGGTTTAACTCTGTGTTAGCTTTTGTGGGTGCAACGCGTTGACCTGCACAGTCTTGGAGGCCTTTAAGGGGATGTCCGTATGGATGTCACTAAGGAGAGGACACGGTGTAAGATCTTAGGGAGTGAGCAACCCAACCCGTATCAGTTCAGGGTCTGGAAACAGGTAAGTGTTAAGGACCTGCCTGAGACCATCTGAGGTGTTTTCACGGAGAGATTGAGAGTTATTTGTTCATTGGAGCTGTATTGGTGTCTGCCAGGCTCTGATTCCTCAGACAGCGCTGTTCCCATACGGTTGGGTTCTCCAGAGCTGCAAGCTGTGTCTGAGGTGGTCCTCTTGGGCCTAACAGGCAAGACAAAGGTGACAAAGCACCAGCAAAGCCCTGCTCGAGGGAAGGGTTCAGATGGATCTGATCAACAAGGGACAGCAACCAGCGTGGCAAAGACGCTCCTGAAGTCAGGCACTTCTCATTCCTTATGGCTGCAGAAAGGCTCTGCCTTAGGGGCAATGGAGACTTGAGGGACCTGGGGGTATCGCTGCCCACCACGTGGCCTGGAGGCATGTGCCAAAACAGCCTGTGTGCCATCATGGTGCCTGCAGTAACCACAGCTGCTTCCTCCTCCCTCCTCAGCCAGGCTGTGAGGGAATCCCAAGCATCGTGTCCCTTCCTGTGCCGCTCATGGGGAGCCTTCCAGTGGGACGCTGCTCTGTAGGAATTCCCTAGGGACACGCAGCTGGCAGAGCTGTTTTCCCTCCCTCTGGAGTGCCACAAGCTGGGTTTATGCTGCCCAGCCCTTTCCCAGTGCGATCACCTTAGTGGGATGAAGTTCCTTGTCCTTCCTGCACCCGCAGTCCCAAAGGGGCCGGGTGGATGGTAGCTGGCAATAGGAACCAAGCCATGCTCCCGGCACCCCCAGTGCTCCCATTGCCAGGGTGTCCCCGGTCCAGTGTCCGCATCCAAGGGTTCTCTGCCCCGCACGGTGTCACCCCCAGCGCAGGAGCGGGTGGGACGGGAGCGGTCTCCAGCAGGTCTGTTCCTGGGGACAACTGGTGTGACTGCCTTGCGTGTCTTTCAGAGAGGGCATGCACCAGCCACTGTGGACCCCTTGCCTTCTTGCTGCAAGCAAGGATCTCCTGAAGGGATGCTGGAGCAGGAGTCTGCTGTGCAGGTAGAAGGGGGGAAAGGGGCGCGTTCATTGTATTGCAGTGGGCTCCGGGCCCTACAGAGGACCTGGAGCTGCTGTCACTTAGACCTCATTCGCTACTTCTGTTCCATCTCCGTGTCCTTCATTTGGGACTATGCCCGAGCCAAGCTCTGCGGAGACCCGTGACCACCGCGGGGTCTTCTGGCCCAGCCTGCTTCGTGCGGCACAAACCACGCCGTGGCTCTGCCCACGGAGCTGCTCCCCTGTGGTTTGCATTGGTTCGTGTGGCTGCAGGCTCCCCGTCCCCTGCGCTGTTCGAGGAGCAGGGCTCACCTTATGGGCTCCTCCTTGTTTACAGCTCATGGGCACGTTTATGAAGTGTGCTTCAGGCATGAGCCTCCCTCAGCACCCGTGGGCAGCCCCCAAGCCCCTGCCGTGGGATGTGTAATCTCGAGACTCCAGACAGGACCCCCCCTATGGGGCCAGCGGGCGCGTGTGAAGGGTGATAGGGCAGAGTCCTGCTGCTGATAAAACCCCTCCGCTCGGGCTGCTTGCACTCGGTTTGGCTGCAGCGTTCGGTGTGCGAGGCTCATCGCAGTGCCCAGGCTAGGCTGACCCTCCTGCAGCGATGCCATGCCTGCATTACCTGAGGGTGAGTACTTGGGCACGGTGAGGGACTTGGGGCGGGGGGGGGGAGAGGAATCAGGTCAGTTCTCAGGGTCTTGGTCTGCACACAGGAGTTGTCCTGGCCGGTAACATGGACTGCAGGCTGCTCCAGGGAAAATGGCCCTTGTGCCCGAAAGATTGCAGCTAAATGGATCAGAAACGGCAGGAAGGGCTTGCTGCCCTTCTGAGGTTGCTGGGAGCTTGCCTAAGGTGATGCTGGGAGGCAGTGGCAGAGCCTAGCATTGAGGCTACACCCCCCTGGTGCTGTACCTGCCTCATCCTTCTCACCAGTGCTTTGCTGAGGTGCCCCCAAGTGCGGGTTCTTTGTGCTGCTGTAATGGTAAATGCTGATCCTCATGTTCCCATCGTTGCTGTTTCACCCAGCGAAGCTCTGGACGGGCTCACGGGATGACATCCCTTTGCTCTCCAAGGAGCCCATGCTCCCCAGGCAGAGCTGTACAGCCAGGCCTGTGCTATAGGTGCTTTCCTGGCAGTGCTTTCATCCCTGCATGGCTTCTGGAGGCTGCACCCCAAGCACTGGCCAGGCCAGCCTGGCCGCAGTGCATCTCTTGCAGCCATGGCACGGCGATGCTCACAGCATGCAGCTCTGAGTGCGTGTGGATGAGCAGAGGTAGGGACAGTGACTCAGAGCAGACTGCAGAAGTAAGGAGCAGGTTATAAGCATCACTAGGAAAGCAAAGGCAGGTTTTGCGTGAGGCACTGGTGCAGACCCCGGTGGCATGGGCTGGACTCCAGGGCATCTCCTGAGTGCCCATTGCCCAGGGCAGGCTGGAAGCTGGTGTGTGAGGTGTGCCCCAGTCCATGGCCTGCACCGGGCAGGTCAGAGCACGTCTCTGCTTTTCCCCTTGCACTGGCACCTGCTAGAGCTCTCCTGACTGCCTGGTGTCCATACGGGTCATAGAATCATAGAATAGTCAGGGTTGGAAAGGACCTTAAGATCATCCAGTTCCAACCCCCTGCCATGGGCAGGGACACCTCACACTAAACCATCTCACCCAAGGCCTCGTCCAACCTGGCCTTGAGCACTGCCAGGGATGGAGCATTCACAACTTCCCCGGGCAACCCATTCCAGTGCCTCACCACCCTAACAGGAAAGAATTTCCTCCTTATATCCAATCTAAACTTCCCCTGCTTAAGTTTGAACCCATCACCCCTTGTCCTATCACTACAGTCTAATGAAGAGTCCCTCCCCAGCATCCCTATAGTCATAGGATGTCATGGTCCAAGGGGAGGAAGAGCCTTAGGGAAGCAGGAGACAGCAAGCAGTTACAATGCTGCTGCATCTCTCCCAGCAGCTGTAATCCTTGTTATGGTGGAGTGCCTGAGCAAGAGCGCTGCTGTATTGTCTTCAGTCGCAGTCTGTGTGTTTTCTGGTAAGGTAAAAATAGCTTTTCTTTTTCAGGATATGCAGAGAGCAGAGGCTCCTGCTCACATCAAAGCAGAGTGACAGCTTTCCCCTGGATGCGCACGGTCCCAGCTGGCAGGAGCTCTGTTAATTCTTGCCCTGCTTTGGCTCTGTGTGGAAGGAACTCTGTCCTGGGCTCCAGGTCCCTGCCTGGACCCTGTTCCTCTCTCCACTCACCGCTGCTGGACCCAGCACTGTGCTGCATCGGGGAAGTGATGGTCTGCGAATGGCAGGACAAGATCTTAGTGCTGCTACTTAGAGAACTCCTGAGCAGCAGCTGGGAGCTTCCACAGAGGTGGAGGCTGTAACACCTTATCAGAAGGATCAGTCTGCTGCACAGGGGCAGCTCCCAAGCCCTTGCTGAGCACCGATTAAGCTGTTTCTGGTATCCCCCCCTCACAGACCTGAACCCATTCCAGGTCCAGCAGCCAGCCAAGGGGACCAGGGAGGGGGGAAGGAAGGAGCCAAAGGGCTGCACAATGTCTGTGTCTGAATGTGGTCGGCAGGGATGGAGTTAACCCTGAGCTGCACAGTCCAGAGCTACCTCTCCTGTTCAGTGCTCAAAATGGGCTTTCCAGAGGTAGTCACTCGTGGTTATATAAAGGAGGAGGACTGAGCCTGATGCAGGGGCTGGTCTGAAAGCCTGCCCCTCTTCAGTGCTTTCAAACTGACAAGTTTCCTTCCTTCCTTTTGCTTTGGGACTTCTTTACCAGTTGTGCCGAGTTCCCTTCCAGCTCTAACAGCCCCTTGCTGCTGGAATGAGAGCAGATCCTTCATTTCCTGCATGCTCCCAAGACGCTTGGGCTCCCCCTTGCATTCTGGTCTGGGATCTCTGCAGGGCACAAAAGCCATCAGCCTCTGGTACGTGGCTTGGGGCTATTGTGGGATCTCCGCTCAGCAGACAGGAGCATGAATACAGGGCTCAGGCTGGTGCATGGAATTAGAGCAAAGCCGATGCCTTGCAGAAATGACCTCTTGTGTCTTGACTTCTCCTCGGTCCTATTAAGATATGCCAACCTGCCCTAAACCGTGTGGGCAGAGGCAAGGATGCTTGGAGAGCAGAACTTGGGCATATGGGTTTATCTGCCTTCAGTGCTGGGGGCAGGGATGAGGATGATGGGAGAACAGAATCCGGGCGTATGGATTTATCCTTTTATCTGATGGATTTTTCCCAGTGCTTTTGCTTTTCCCTTCCCTCTGGGTTTGCAGCCCGTGCCTGGTGGCCTCTGCTCCGCGCTTCGCTGCCTGCCTGCCTGAGGCTTTGCTGCTGCGGGCTCTCTGGAGATGCTCTCTGAATGCTGCCTGTGCCACTTGGAAGGCAGAAACCTGCCAGGAGGTTTTGTTTGCAGCACGGAGAGTGTCAGGTTCCTCTGAATACAGAAAGGGAAGTTCCTGTAAGGCAGACAGTGCGACTGCGGCTTCTGAGCATCCCGAGGTGAATCTCCAGCTCTGTTTTCCTGACCTTCCCTGATCGTCTTAGGCAGACCTTAGGTACCATCTTTGACTGCTCTTAACCTCTGCAGCTGCTTTATTGTGTTTCCAGGACTGCCATATCCTTCTCATCTGACGAGAAAGGATCCAGGTTATCACCTGCAGACGCAGCACTTGATGTCTGCAGGGCAGGGAGGTCCAAATGAGCTCCGGCTCCAGAGGAATCCCTCAGTTGGGAAAGGAAACCCCTACACTGCTGTAAGGTTTTGCTGTCTCAAGGGTGAGGATCATGCCCATTACTGGACACAAGCCCACATAAGCCAAGAAATGTCAAAGCAAACATCAGGGGCTGTTGCAGGGGCTCTTGTTCTACCTCCCCAGCCGGCAGCACTGACCTTAGATGCCAGCACCCTGGCACTAGCGACTGGAAGTGCCCGGCTGACCTCTTAGGTGTGAGCTGGACCTTTCCCCACACCTTCTAGGTAGGATACCCATAGCAAAACCTGGCTTTGGGGCCAGGGTTCACGTTGGCATCTCGCTGCTGGTCCTGGGGCTCTTTGGTTGTTGGGGTGACGGCGTGCTGGCCAGCCTGCTGGGTGTTGCCTTGCTGGAAAGGCTCTGGGGAGAGATTGTGGCCCTCCTGGTGCTGTTTCTGTGCTGATCACAACAGTTTGCACATCCCAGTTTGCAAGACGCCTCGGCTGACTTTGCTCCTCGTATGCAGGGTGGCACGTGTGGCTCTCGATAAGGGGCTTTGGAGCAGCAGACAGATGCCTACAGCGCGCAGAGCAGGAGCTGCTAAGCTCCTTGTTGGAAGGAGCACACGGCTTCCAAAGAACACAAAAGGGAAGATGCAGAGCTGTCATTCATGGCCCAGCTCATGAGACAGCAAGGAGCCCGTGTAGCGGAGTGACTGCTTTCCACACCTTTGCAACCATAGGAAGCTTTTCACACAGCAAAGCCTGCTGTTCCTCACTGACAATGCTTTCCAGTAGCTAGGCCTGGAAGAAACAAAACTGAATGAGTGCCCGGGCTGGCTGCCTGCCCCAAGGATGGCTGCATGGGCCGGGTCTGCATCCTTCTGCCTCTGCCATGCAGGGGCTAAGGCAAAGCTGCCACACAGGTCCATGCAGAGCAGACCAGGCTTTCCAGCAAGCAGGTCACACAGCCATGGGGCAGGGAGCATCTTGCTCCCCAAGGCATGGGAAGTGATTTGTTATTTGGAAGCCTGCATTGGTGTAAGAGCAGCCATTTTCCACAGTGAGACCAGAGACTCTGAAGGTAGAGACCAGGGAAGAGGAAAGGCAGGGGCTGCGTGATGGAACTGGGGATAGAGACTCTGCATGGTTCAGTTGCAAGGCAGCTCTGGCTGTGGGATACCTTTGGGTAGAGAGTGAAGAAAATACAGGCATTTAAAACCCTCACAGTGACTGCATCTCCCCCATTCTTCCCTCTCTGTAAGAAGTCCTTGCATCTCTTCCAGTTGAGCAGGGAATGGTTTTGACATCAGAGCACTGCTTCTGCAGGCAGTGAGCAGGTCTGGTGGGTACCAGCAGCCTCTGAGCAGGTATGCTGCCCGTCTCCTGCCTTGGTGCTGTGTGGTGGTGGTGTGGCATGGGTCAGAGACCTCTTGGCAAGGGCACCCAGGCCCTTTCTTTTGGCACCTTTGGTCCTGCCCAGAGCAGGAGCTGAGGAGCTGTGTGTGAAGGGGTCCCCCCACCTCCTCTTGAGCTCCTCAGCAAGAAGCCAGCTCAGCCCTTCCTCGTGCCGGGTGCTGTATGGGAAGGAGTTGCAGTCCCTGCTCAGGCTGCCTCATTGCTCCTGCAGACAGAAGGGATGAGCGGGCAGATAGGGTGCAGAGGGCAGCACAGCAGGATGCACACGTGCCTTCCAGCAGCGTGGCTGCTCGCTTCCTGCCTTTGTGACCCAGAAAACACCGTGACACCAGCACAAGTCCCCAGACCCTTTTTTGCCCTTGGGATTCAGCCCCTTGCAGCACGTTCAGAGTGGGCTCCACACAAGCAGGCGATGCACAGACCCCCCCTTGCCCTTATCAGCGCTGCGCAGATGGAGCCCGTCCCTAGTGGGAGCCAGAGCCAGGCGCTGCCACAAGAGATTAGAGCCCAGCCAGCAGACAGAGCGGGATTACTGAACCTGTGATGCAGCCCTTGAAATCCAGCCTGAGCCTTTGCTTTGGCACCGCTTCCCCTTTGCTCATTGCCTCAGCCACCGATACGATGCCATGGGCTTGGTCAGGTCCAGGCTTCTCATGCTGGGGAAGGCGTTAGGACACTGGTGCAGCAGCAGGAATGCTTTGCAGGGCAAGGCTGTGAGCAGGGCAAGGCTCTTCGAGTCCTATTCCTACCTGTGAATAGGAGCAGAGGAGCCACTCGTCAGGGCCAGGAGAGGGAAAGGGGAAAAGGTAGCAGGCAAAGGGAGGCTTTTCCTGAGGGAAAGGGAAGGGAAAGAGGACCGAAGCACAGCCCGGAGTGCTGTGCTGTGGCTTTCAGCTTAGAAGGTCTTGCAGCACTTGTAATAACCAGATCTGAGGCGTCTTCCTTAGGGAATTGCTGGCAGCAGCCTCCTGACACTTCACATCTTGAATGTCTGAAGCCTGTGTATAAGGGTAAGCTGCCATATAAGAGTGCAAGAGGTACACGGCAAGTGAGGCAGCTCCTTTTTCCCCCTGGAATAGCTCCTTTGGCTAGGAAGGCAAAGGGGAATGGGAAGAACGACTACAAACTCCAAAGGAAGGAGAACCAGCAGAGGCAGCCTGCGCATCTGGAAGCAGTTGCTGTGTATCCTGAGGCACATGGATATACTGGGAGGTGCATATACCATGCCCATGCTGCGCTTGGTGCTTATTAGCAGATGGTAACTGCAACGTGTGCGTGCTTGTGTTGAGATCACATCGGTGTTGTGCTGGCTGGGATGTGTGTGTATCTTCTGATCCACACATCTACCTGTGCCCACAGGGTCCCCGCATGGGAGATGGCGATGAGCCCAACGCCTTCATCTCCCCGGTGAGCACCAGGTCAGTCCCACCATGCACCCTGGCATCAGAAGGGCAGCGTGGCTGCAGATCTGTTCCCTTTGGAGCTGAGCGACCCCTTCTTCTCTGGTTGCATGTGTTTGTCTGACTGCTGCTGCCTGATCTCTGCGTCCCTCTATGCATCCCCGAGCATGGGGAGCAGAGGGGCAGCACCTCTGGAGCGCTCCAGCCCCAGTGCATCCTCCAAGGCCCTGACCCTCAGCATCCAGAGGTCGGGAGGGAACCGGGACCCGTCTCCTGGGTGGCAGCTATTACCTGTGCAGTGCCGGCTCCAGGGCACGTCTGTGGGGCTTGCTCCTTCTCTGCTGTTCCCGAGGCAGCCCTGCCCCGTTCCCCGCACTTGGCAGCAGTCATTTGCTTTCCGGAGGTGGCTTGGTATTAAATATCCTGTCTGACACAGTAATGGAGAGAAAATGAACAAATTCCATTAGCGGCTGGCGATCCCTGCAGGGTCTGCGCCGGAGCGAGCTGCGAGCCTGTATTTTTAGATAGAATGCAATGCAACTCACTGGCTCTCTCAAAGCTGGGGAGTAGATAACCAAGGAGGGAGAAGGGGGACGTCAGGCTCAGGTTTCAGCTCAAGTGCCGGACTATGGCAGCACGAAAGGGCAGGTCCGGTCCAGACGCGGCTGTGAGTATCCACCGCTCTTCTTCATGCCCGCAGAGACCTCTGCTTTGCTTTTCTGCCTGCTTTCTGCCTCTGCTGCTGGGGCTCTGGGAGACCGGAGCCTCTATAGAGCGTTACCACGTTAATCTTCACAGCTCCATGCGTGTCCCAAGGGTGGGAGAGCCTGGCTGAGCTGCGCTTTGGCTTCGCTGTCGGAGGTCTGTGCTGTGGCTGGCATGCGGGCAGCATAGTTGAGGTGCTGCCTCGCCACTGATCCTGACCCGAGATGCAGAGGCTCCTAGCAGGGTCTGGAGCTGGAAGAGCTCATTGTGCTCAACCTGTTGCTTGAAGCCTGTCGGTGTTTCCTTGCTATAGACAGCAGGCAGGGCTCCAAGGGCAGGCACCCAGTGCGAAGCACAGCGCTAGTGCTGCCTTCTGCCCATCATCCCCTATGACAGGAGCACTGCTGGGAGCCCGGGGGCACGTCCCCACTGGACCAGGCTATCCCCTGGGCTGCTGGCAATGGAGCCAACTGGCACAGGAGGCTGAGCATCGGCACACGGAGGCTGCGCCAGGGCATGCACGGAGGTGCTGCCTCCACTACTGTCCCTGTGAGCCCCAGGCACTGGCCCTGCAGGAGGTAGCAAGGCAGCGGTCCCAGGATGTGGCTGTTGCTCTGGGGTAGGAGGCTCAGGCAGATGGGCTAAGGGAGGACAGCAGAAGGCTGTTGTGCTGCTTCAAAGCCTTAATTCTAATGGCTGAGGCTGCATCATCCTGCCTGTATCTGCTTCCAGTGCTGTCCTCTGTGACCATGCCACTTCAAGCTCCTGTCCAGGAGCTTGCTAAGCTTGGTGCTCCCCTGCAGCCAGGCTGTGGCACTACAGGGTGGGCTGGGATGGCAGGATAAAGGCTCTGGTAGCACGGGAGGTTCCCTGGTCAGGGCCAGCGTGAGTGGTACAAGAGGGGTTCTGATTTGCTATTGGAGCTTAAGGCAGAAGAGGGTATCCTGTGCCCTTGCTGTGGATGTCTCATGGCTCTTTAGGCTGGACCTAGGAGGCATCCACTGGCACAAGGTCCCAGCCTCATAGCCCCACATCACTGCATTTTCACCCTGTTGTTCTCCAGCATCTGGTGAACCATCCCATGGTCTTCATTCGCTGCCTCACAATGCTCAATAACGTTGCTTCAAGTACTGCTGTGCCTTGCCTGGGTTCCAGTGGTGCCAGGAGGCGCTGCCTTGCTCCTGATGGAGGAGAACGCTGTGACTTCCCTGCCTGGGGGGTGCCGGTACCGAGCTCACCCGTGGTCTCTGTTGGACAGGGATGGGCTCACCACGGCTCCAGTCCCTCAGCCAGGACATGGGCATTTCCTGGGCCAAGGGAGGCTGCCAGGGTTGCAGGAGGCCCTTAGAGCATCCTCCCTATCCCATCCACAGTGCTGGGGTGAGCCAATGGATGCTCTAAGTGCAGGTCCCAACCATGCCGCTCCCTCTCTGGCTCGGGTCCTATCAGCCTGTCCCACCTTGACCTGCCCAGGCTCTGCCTTGTCTGCCTGGTCTCTGTAGTCACGTTCTCTGCTGCCGGAGCTGGCCTTGTGCTGGTGATGGGCGAGAGCAGAGGGACCCTGAGTCTTATTCTTTGTCTTCTTTTCCCCAAAGGCCGATGCTGCGACCAGTTTCTTGAGAGCTGCAAGATCCGGGAACCTGGACAAAGCCTTGGATCACCTCAGGAATGGGGTAGATATTAACACCTGTAACCAGGTAGGTGAAACCCACAGGGCTTCTGCTACCATCTCTGGTTCACGTGAAAATGTGCCCCGGTGGCTCCCCAGGCCCAGCAGCAGTCACTGCACCCCTTCCTTGTGCTGCTCCCATAGGATGGAGGCAGGGGGGTTCCCCATGTGCACAGCTGATGGGGAGCACATCCGCTGATCCCAGTGCGCAGTGCGCTAGGGAGGGGAAGGGATCACCAAAGGCACATCTGGACCCGTTGTCTTTGGGGCAGGGAGGGCAGCAATAGCTTAAAGGAGCCTGGCTGGAGCACAGCAAAGGGTCTTAACAGGTAAACAGAGAGGGAGGCTTCTGTAACTGGGACAGATGAAAGGGGCTCATGTGCTTGTCAAAGGGCAGAGCAAACAGCTGTGAATTGTGCAGCACAGGGGCTGGGATGCTGCAGGAACCACTCCTGGGGGCATTCTCCCCGCATGCGATGCTCGGGCTTTCAGATTCCCCTTGACCCAAGCAGGGGATGTTTCCAGCGGAGATGCCCTGGGAGGTGCTGGCCCCTCCTCGCCCGGAGCAGGGACGGGTCTGCCCCAGGAGCGCAGAGCTGCCGGCGCAGGGGCAGCGCTCGCACATCCCCAACGGAGCGTCCCGTACCTGTGCGGCTGCCAAATGCAAGCGGCTCATCCTGACCCGGGGCTGCGGGGGGAGAGACCGGGCTGCTGGGGATGAGCTGGGGGGACCAGGGAGCCTGCGGCAGGCCGGTGCTGGGGGAGGCTGACTCAGCAGGGAGCACAAGGGCCTGCTCTGCTTCAGCAGCGTGAAGCAGAGCTCGGACCGGCTGATGTGTGCACTGCAGAGGCCGGTGCCGGGTACTGCAGGCGGGGGATGCTGCCAGCTCCTGTTCCGAGCCGTGGCACCGTGCAGGGGTCCTGGGCACACTGAGGCTTGCGTTCTCTCTGGGGCGCTCGATGAGGCTTGGGGAAGGCTCGGAGATGCTCCTTTTGTTCATCGCTGCGTTATCTGGGTTATTAGTTCGTAATCAGCATCCAGATACTTTCAGGAGGCTTCTACCCCCGGGCTGTGTGGGGCCGTAAGGGATTTAGATCAGAGAGGTGTAGTGAGAAGAGGCAGAAAGCTTTCAGTTTGAGTCCTTTGAATCTGTGGGGTCCTGTCGATGGGTTTAGAGGCTCTGAGCCCACATTTGTTGCACAGGGTTTGAGAGAAGGGGAAATGAATAGGGGCAATGAGGTGTTTAATGTACTCACTGCTCCCTCTGGGAAAGCAGGAGCACGGAGATCCCTGTGCTGCTCTCCTCACAGGATGGATGCTGCCACCTTCCTATATGCCCTGTGTGTGCAAAGCCTGGCAGGGAAAACCCTGTTTTCCTGGTCACCAATGGCTTGAGCATCCCCTCCTGCCAGTTCTCTGGCTGTTGGGTGTCACAAGCAGGGCACACCACAGGTGCTTGCTCAGGCCTGAAAGCAGAGGGAGGATTTCTATGTGCACTGCTCCTGTACTGATCTAGTGCACAAGAAATACATGGTGCTGGGGAGAGCTCTGCAAGGAATTAAACCAGGGACACCCAGCTACAAGCTAGGGGATGGCTTTGAACTACTTCTTCACCCTGAGGGATGGTCAGTCATCAGCTGCCTCCACTGATGGGCTCTGTCTCCAGCCAGATTGTTGGTGTTGATGAGGGGATGTAACACCTTGATGGGCAGCACGTGGCTACAGCAGCATGAGACTGTTCTTTCAGTGACATCTTTGCACTGGTTCCTGCCATCTCCCTGAGGTTAGATGGCACTTTGGGGTTTCCTTCTGAGGAATATCAGACCTGTGGGAAAGGTCCAACCTCACATGTCCTGTATCGAATAAAGAGGGATATATGTGGTCAGACCTATCCCACAGGCCCTGTATTCTTGCTCAAGTGCAGAGACCTTGACATGCCATCTGATCTTCATCCTGCCGCTTCATCCCCTTCATTGCTGCCACCTGCATCAGTGTCTTCATCATCCACCTCTCCCGTGTCTCGAGTTCCTGCATGCTCCCATCGCATCCCTGAGGAGCTGGAGGCCTGAGGATGAGCACATCTCACCGCCAGGACCCCCTCCAGCAGGGAGCAGCGCTGTGCTAGCACAGGGGTACCAGAAGATGTCTCTGCTGGGGTGGTCAGCCTCAGCCCTGATGGGCAGCCCAGGCAGGGCCCTGCTTTGGTACAGGCGAAGTGCAAAGTCCTGCCTTTTGTGGCTGTCTGCAGCTGTGTTTGTCGCATTGGCAGCCGGCAACTGGGATTCCTGGGAAGGGTTTATGGCCCTTAGTGAGGGAACTCAGCACCTTTCCAATGAAGCACATCCTGTGGCGGTTCTGGGTCAGATGAGCTGTCAAGCCAACAGCAAATGTGCAAAGCAGCCCCTATTGCTCCTGGAGCAGCAATATCCACTGGGAAACAATGTTCTGCAGACAATGCACTTATTGCTGTAGGAGAATAATGATTCCTCCCAGGTTTGCAGTGTTCAAAGTGTTATTTGTGAATCCCTTGCTGAGGGGAGCAATGGGGCATCTGTGTCAGGAGTTTGACAGAGAAAGAGGTATGTGTCTGTGGCCATGTACCCAGCTTGTGAGCTCATGAAGGTAAGGGTGTCAGCGACCATCTGTATGGGGCTGTGCAGGGGTGGTGCAGTGAAAGAAGCTGGGCTTGACCGAGGTGATGGGCTCAGCGTAGCCTGGCTGGGGAGCATTTCCTTTCAGTGGCTGTGTTCTGGGGATGCTGTAGAATTCCCACTTAACCTTCCCTTGGAAGCAGCTCTTTCGTGCTCAAGGCTCGGGGGCACAGAGGAAGCCTGTGGGGTTTGGGGTTTTTCCTTCTTGGGCTGTAATCAGACTTGAGCAAAAGAATCCGTGCTTCTTTGGCTGTGGTTCCTCATAGCTGGTGCTGTGAGTGAGAGCAGGTGGAAAACCCTATTCCAGCATCATAATGCTCCCAAAGCTGTTCCAACTGAAGTATTAAAGGCTGGAACTGGAGCCTCCCTGCATTTTCTGCTCCCCTACATATATTCAGGTGGGGATGAAGCAATTCTGTGAAGAGATCATCCAGTACAGGAGCTGAAACAGATGGCTGGGAGGTGTTGTGCTTGGGCAGGACTGTGTGCTCCCAGGGAGCTGGCACCTCTCTGCCCCGTGACAGCATTGCATAGGGGTGAGTAAACATAGTGCCTCCACCTGGGAGAAGCGAGGGACAAGGGGAGTTTGCCTTATGGGAAGCAGTGACATCCGAAATTGCCTGCAAGTATGTGGCCTCTTTGCCAGGAAAGATCCCAGCCCTTTTGTTCCTATCTGGGAAGTGGAAGAAATGGAAATAATGGAGCAGAAGCTGTCTTAGCAGCCTCTAGGGTGCTGACACCTCCTTCTGACAGCCCAGGGATGCTACAGCCCTTGGCTCCTATGCTCAGGCTCCATGTGTAGGATAAAGGGAAGCTAAACTAGGGCACAGGCAGAGATGTTCCTGAGAAGTGACTTCAGTTGTCTGAGAGCTCGCTGGCACTGACAGAGCTTACAGCCAGCACTGCATCTGCATCCTTTGCTGCCGCTGCACTGTGAGCATGGGCTGCAGGATGGGGCTGTCGGAGGGCAAAGGCAGGATGAAGCCAGCTGCTGGGCTGGGAGCTTCTGAACTGATGTGGATTAAATCTGGCTGCTGCTTGACAAAATCATTGTCCCATGAAGAGCTTCTCACTGCACTTGTGTCCATGTAAATGCTAAAGGCTTGTAGGTGCATTCACACAGCAGCTCTGGTGCACACACACAGCTCTAGGGCTTAGGTTGGAAAAGCAATTGCAGGGACAGGCACCCCCCAAGGAAAGTCACTTGAGCAAAGAATGGAGCTGGTATCAGGGCTGTGTCATGAGTGGGAAGGACTGAAGCAGTGCCCGTGGGGCCAGACACACACACAGGGGCTGCGGTGCCACCCATCCATAGGAAATGCATGTTTTACTCATGAAGAAACCTCCAGCATTACTCAGCAGCTCGGTATTCCAGTGCCCTGGCAGCATGGAACGTGCTGTGGCTGTACTGGGTGCCAGTGCGTGGCTCAGGAGCAAGGCAACAGACCTTCTCCAAGGTGGGCCAAGTGCCTGCAGTCGTGTCTGCAAGAGAGCTCAGGGTAGGGGGTTCCTCTGAGAGCCCCATCAGGTCACTGATGCCCCTCTCCCACCTTTGCTCCCTCCAGAACGGGCTGAACGCCTTGCACCTGGCCTCCAAGGAGGGGCACGTGAAGATGGTGGTGGAGCTGCTGCACAAGGAGATTGTTTTGGAGACAACGACCAAGGTGAGGACAAGGGAATCCGGTCACGTTAATCACAACTCCACACCCTGGGCAGCGAATCAGGCTGTGCTGCTGGAGGAGATGGGGGGCTCCTCACCCCCATGGGGACCACTGTGAGCTCAGGAGCGGAGTAAGGAAGCCACAGCGAGTGCTGTCCTTACATCTCCTGGAGCTGGCAGCCGGCTCGGGTCAGCCCCCGTGTGCTGCAGCACGGAGGTGGCCTTGGTACCACTGTCGCAAGCCTGTGGAGCTCTGCTGCTCCGTAAATAACGCAGCATTCCCTGCTTGCATCATTCCCTCCTTGCATCATTCCCTGCCGGCGGGGAGCGGTGCTCGCTCCGTGACGAGCGACACAACGGGGCTGACAAAGGAGCAGCCTCCAGCACCATCTGAAGGGCTGCGGGAGCAGGAGGAGGAAGGTGGAGGGGGGGGGTCCGGCTTGGCACCTCCCCGTGGAGCCTGGTGCTCTGCCGCACCACCCAAAGGCACCGAAGAGCCTGTGCCTGCGCTTCCCAGCCCGCTCGCCATCCCTCGGCTCGGCTGGGATGCACACTGCAGCTTCGCCTGAAGGCTGCCAGCTCAGCTCCCCCATCCTCCCTCCCCTCCTGGTGCTGGAGGTACACGGAGCCTGACAGCGCATACAGCTTTGGCTGCCAGGAACTCCATGGGGAAGATGAAATCACTCTCTTCTCAGTCCAGCAAGTGTGCAGGGTAGCTGCCTGGGCTATAGCAGGGATGGGGCATGGGCTGCAGAGCCCCACAGCCTTCCCCTGGGCAGCTGCTCTCTTTGCACATACATGAACACGTGTCGGGCCCACCTTTCCCCAGCACTCTGGGCTGCTCCAGCCCCTAAGCACTGCTCCGTGGTGTCTTTCAGAAGGGGAACACAGCCCTGCACATCGCTGCCCTGGCTGGACAGCAGGACGTGGTCCGGGAGCTGGTGAACTACGGGGCCAACGTCAATGCACAATCACAGGTACAGCGAGCTGGGATGCGCTGGGAAAAGCACCCAGCGTGCACGATGATGGGAGCTGTGCCCGGCTTGAGGCAAGGGAGAGCAGTGGCAGGGAGCAGCAGGCAGCATCTCCTGGGTTGACTGTTGCTGCAAAGCATCCTCTGGGTTTATGTGTGGGGAGCCCGGAGCTGTAGCTCCCTGTGACTGCTCAACCCTCGCTATTTCTTCCTTTTTCACACCCTCACTGTGTATGCTTTTGCCCCAGTTTATGAGCTGGGGGTGTGGGTGTTGATGGGGTGTAGGTCTGCAAAGAGCTTGAGGAACTCGAGGAAGAGCTGTGTTGATGCGCATGGCCTTGTGCTTGCAGAAAGGCTTCACACCCCTCTACATGGCAGCGCAGGAAAACCACCTGGAAGTCGTCAAGTTCTTGCTGGAAAACGGAGCCAACCAGAACGTAGCCACAGAGGTGAGACCCTTGGGAGCACCCTAGGGCCGTGCTGGACGTGGTGCCACGGCTCTCCCCTTCCAACCCGCCTCTCCTTGACAGGACGGCTTCACGCCTCTGGCCGTGGCTCTGCAGCAAGGGCACGAGAACGTGGTGGCTCACCTCATCAACTACGGCACGAAGGGGAAGGTCCGCCTGCCCGCCCTGCACATCGCAGCCCGCAATGATGACACTCGCACGGCTGCCGTGCTGCTGCAGAACGACCCCAACGCCGACGTCCTCTCCAAGGTGCGTGCCTTCCCCGTCCTGCCCCTGGGAGCTTTCCCGTGTCCCTGTGGAGAGCAGCAGCTTGGTATGCTGTGTTTGTCCATCCTTTCAGCAGGGAGCATTCTGGCTGGGCTGATCCCTCCTTCTTTCCCCTAGACTGGATTTACCCCCTTGCACATTGCAGCCCATTATGAGAATCTCAGCGTGGCCCAACTACTGCTGAACCGTGGAGCCAGTGTCAACTTCACACCCCAGGTGAGCGCATGGTGGGAAACTGCTGGGAGTGGGAACGCTGCAGCACCAGAGGAGGATGCAGGGTTTTATACACATATGTATTTATGTAAAAATCTATAAAAGATGTATAAAGTTTTCCTTTATACATCCCATTAGACACAAACTGCTGACAAAGTCTGAGGGTAGCACTAGATCCAGCCACACCTGGCCTCCATCAGGAGTTTAGGAAGCAAGTGGGGGTCTATTCTGAACCTCATGACTCAGTAGCAGGGTCTCCCTTACCATTTGTGCCTTTAGTCCCCTCTTTAGCTCAGTTTCACCTCGATTTTCCTCTGTATGCTTCATCCATGTACTAAGCAGTAGATGGAGCCTTGCCACGGAGTTCTGTTCAGGCATACCTTTATAAATCATGTTATACCTTTATAAATCATATTAAACCCACTGATACCTCTCATGGTCATTCCTCGAGTGACCCTAAACCAGCCACTGAGCGCTCCCCCCTAACAGCCCTCTGTCCCTCTGCAGAATGGGATCACTCCCCTGCACATAGCCTCGCGCCGGGGCAACATCATCATGGTGCGGCTGCTGCTGGACCGCGGCGCCCAGATAGAGACAAGGACCAAGGTGAGCCTGTTTACCAGCAGGTACATGGGCCGTCCCCCTCGCTAAGCTCCTTGTGCCCAGGGAGCAGTGCCCAGTGCATGAGAGCACCTTGCTGGGTGTGCGAGGGAAGGTCCCCGCTGCACCAAGGGGATGGACCAGGTTCATGTGGAGATGCGAGGAGGCTGCATGGCTGCAGCAGGGAGGGGGGGGCTTCAGGAGAGGAAAAGCTCTGTTTTGCCTAATTTTACAAGCCAAGTCCAAAGTCCCTGTTAACTCTGCTGCCTGAGGGGGGGCCTTGCCCTTCCTTGCCCACACTGAGCCCTTCTCTCTCTGCAGGATGAGCTGACCCCTCTCCACTGCGCAGCTCGCAATGGACACGTGCGGATTGCAGAGATCCTGCTGGACCACGGCGCTCCCATTCAAGCCAAAACCAAGGTACCCAGGAGACGCTGTGGGGTTGTGCTTGCTGCCAGGTCCCAGGGCAGGATGGGGTGGGTAACAAGGCTTGTGCATCACCGATGCCACCCGTGGCAATGCTGGGGCTGAGGTTTTGGCCTGCCCAAGGGGTAAAGGGGCGGCGCTGTGGCCGGACCCTCCTGCCCAGCGCTGATGCTCCTCTCCCTGGTCACAGAACGGCTTGTCGCCGATGCACATGGCAGCGCAGGGCGACCACCTGGACTGCGTGCGCCTGCTCCTGCAGTACGGTGCTGAGATCGACGACATCACCCTGGACCACCTCACGCCGCTGCACGTGGCCGCGCACTGCGGGCATCACCGCGTGGCCAAGCTGCTGGTGGAGAAGGGGGCCAAGCCCAACTCCCGAGCACTGGTGAGTAGTGACCTGGGGCAGGCACAGGGCTGGGGTGCACACAGGGAGGGTTCTCACAGGTGACCCTGCATCCATCCCTCCGTCTGCAGAATGGCTTCACACCCCTCCACATCGCCTGCAAGAAGAACCACATCCGGGTAATGGAGCTGCTGCTGAAGACAGGAGCATCCATCGATGCTGTCACCGAGGTAGGTGGGATGCAGCCCGCCCCATCAATCCTGCTGCTGCCAGTGCAGAGCAGGGGGTGATGGCCTTGTTGGCTTTGCTGGTCCCCAGGCGCCTTCTTCATCACAGCTGAGAGCTCTTTGCAGCTCAGGACATGCTGAGCTTGGCAGCATCTCTCCACAGCTGCTCCCTGCAGGGCAGGGGACTGCAAGGGGAGGCTGTAGGTCTCCGTATTCCACTCAGGCTGCTGGGATGAGAGCTTTCCCCTGTGCTGGAGCGTGCCGCAGGGACAGGGAGGAAGGGGCAGGAATCGATGGTGGCAAAGCAATCATCCCCCATCTTGGCTCCTGGCCCCTTTCTCTCTGCAGTCCGGCCTGACCCCCCTGCATGTGGCTGCCTTCATGGGGCACCTGCCCATCGTCAAGACCCTGCTGCAGCGTGGAGCCTCTCCTAACGTGTCCAATGTGGTGAGTGCCACCATGGCTTGGGAACTCGGCATGGCAGGGCCCAGCAGGAGATGGGGATCCCTGCTCCCTCTGCAGCCCCTGCTCTGTGCTGGCAGGAGGAACCAGTAGGGAGCAGGAAGGGTTGTGGGCACTGCTCCCCTGTGCTCAGACCAGAGGAATGACTGCAGGAGGGTATTTCCCCCTCCTGTGGCCTCACTGCTTTATCCTCTCCTTGGTGCAGAAAGTGGAGACACCCCTGCACATGGCAGCCAGAGCTGGGCACACAGATGTGGCAAAATACCTGCTGCAGAACAAAGCCAAAGCCAACTCCAAGGCCAAGGTAGGGACCGAGAACCCGTGTGGTAGTCCACTGGTGTCGGTTTCTTTGCTCTGTGCAACATCAGCAGCAGGGCTGGGGCCCTTTTGGCATGGCAAAGGGACTGGTCCACATCCGCCTCCCTCGCAGGACGACCAGACCCCTCTGCACTGCGCCGCGCGCATCGGCCACACTGGAATGGTCCAGCTCCTGCTGGAGAACGGCGCCGACCCCAACCTGGCCACCACGGCGGGGCACACACCTCTGCACATCACCGCCAGGGAAGGGCACGTGGACACGGCCCTGGCCCTGCTGGAGAAAGGAGCCTCCCAGACCTGCATGACCAAGGTGGGCTGGGGCCAGCGTCCCGTTCACAGGAGGGGCAGCATCCTCCTGCGCCGCGTTGTCGCGCCGGTGCTGTCCTCCTCGCCCCTGACGCGCCGCGATGGGCTGCCTGTCTCCTCAGAAAGGATTTACCCCTCTCCACGTTGCAGCCAAGTACGGCAAGGTGGACGTGGCAGAGCTGCTGCTGGCGCGCGAGGCTCACCCCAACGCGGCAGGGAAGGTGAGCGATGCTCCTGGGGGTGACGTGGGGCACAGGCAGGCTCTGTGTGACCTGTCTGTGCCCTGGCCTCCTCCCCAGAACGGCCTGACCCCGCTGCACGTGGCTGTGCACCACAACAACCTGGAGATCGTCAAGCTGCTGCTTCCCAAAGGGAGCTCCCCACACAGCTCAGCATGGGTAAGGCTGGACAGGGTGTCAGAGGCCAGCGATGTCCCTCAAGCCACTCTCCGCAGCAGTGCCGAGCGGTTGTGCTGGTCCAGGACGGGCAGTGTCAGGGATGATCCCTGCTGGCAGCGCTGGGGATGTGTTTCCATGGCAAGCCCTGCCAAGCAGCGCTGTGGTCTGGCAGCTTGGGAAAGCACACACAAATGTTTGCATGCAGCTACGAAGCAGTGAGTCAGAAAACCCAAGGGCTCGCGCGGCTCAGCCCACTCTGCCTGAGGATGGGGAAACAGCTCCCCAGGGAGCAGAGCAGCAGCCTCCCTTTCCCACAGTGTTTGCAGGAGCTGCATCCTGACAGCACACAAGTGGCTGCTGCTGCCGGCCCTCCCCGTTTGGCACTCGGCTCTTCCTGGCGGGATGCGGGAGCATCGGGAGCAGCCCGTACTGGCGCCAGTCCCTGCTGCTCTGTGGCATTGGGCAGAGCTGTGCTCAGGCTCTGCCTGAATACTAATGCTGCCTGTTGGAGTCTTGCTCCACACCTCAGCCAGACACGTTCTAGGAGGGCTCTGTCTGCCCTGGCTTCTCGCAGCTCTATGTGGCTGAATGCTGCTGCTGTAGGAATTATGTGTGGAGAGCTCCAGCACAGCCAATACCGGTTGAACTGGGACCTAAATGACTGCAGGAGGGCATTTACCTTCCTGCAGCCTCACCCATCTTTGAAACCCCCGTGCTGATGGGGCTGGAAGAGTGGGATATGGCCTCGGTGTCAGGGCTGGTTGCTGTCAGGAGACGGTTCAGGTGTGAGCCTGCATCCCTGAGCTCTGGAGGATGGGAAGGATGCGCTGGCCTGGAGGGAGGGACAAGGTGGCACTTTCTGTCCCTGCTGGTCTGAGCCCTGCCGTGCACCTCTCTCCCTGCAGAACGGGTACACCCCCCTGCACATTGCTGCCAAGCAGAACCAGATGGAGGTGGCCAGGAGCTTGCTGCAGTACGGGGCTTCTGCAAACGCAGAGTCCATGCAGGGAGTCACCCCCCTGCATCTGGCATCCCAGGAAGGGCACGTGGACATGGTGGCACTGCTCTTCTCCAAGCAAGCCAATGGCAACCTGGGCAACAAGGTGGGTTGTTGGCACGTCCCGCTTGAGGCAAGCAAGCAGTGAGGAGCAGACAGTGATGCTCCTTGCTGACAGCGCGCTGGGCAGCAGCAGGTCGGTCACTTGGCCAGGTCGGGGACCTGAGTTAGAGTCTGGTAGAGCTGCAGTGGTGGCATTGCCACTGTCAGTGATGGCATTGCCACTGTCAGTGATGGCATTGCCACTGTGCTGACACCTGCTCTCTTTGCAGAGTGGCCTCACTCCTCTCCATCTCGTGGCCCAAGAGGGACATGTGCTGGTTGCTGATGTTCTGGTGAAACACGGAGTCACAGTGGATGCAACGACCAGGGTAAAGTAGTGCACTGACTATGGCTGTGGTCCTATAGGCCTGCTATAGTAGGAACAATGCTTGCCTTTTTGTGCAAGAGTCCCCCCTCTCGCAGGCATCCTTATCATCTTGTCTATATCCTGGGAATCCTTCCTCTTCTCCCCCCCTCTTCCCTGAAAGGACAATTCCTGCCTGTTTGCACAACTCCTGGGCACAACGTGATGTTCTCTGCAGTGTGCCCTCTGCCCTGGTCCTGGCTCTCATCCTGAAGCTCCATCCTTCCTCCATGGAGGCTTGCCCATGGGATGAGGATACCCAAGCCAGAAGGGCAGGAAGCACCTCTGATGGGCAGGCTGAGAGCTGATTTCTTCTTTCAGATGGGCTATACTCCGCTGCATGTGGCCAGCCACTATGGGAACATCAAGCTGGTGAAGTTTTTGCTGCAGCATCAGGCTGATGTCAATGCCAAGACTAAGGTACAGAGATGTCCTATGCTGCAAGCACCCTTCTGCTCTGGGTGAGAGCAGGCGGGTTGATGGGGAGGGCTCAGCCTCCCTCCCTGCTTCCACTTCTCCCTCACAACATCGCTCCTCTCTGCACGGCTTGAAGCTGCTATAGCCTAGCTACAGCCCTGAGCAAGTGCTGGGTTCTGTAGAGCCCTTTGCTTACCCCAGAAAGGAGGGAGCTGCCCTAAGCTCCAATCATGAAGCACAATGAGAGGTTTGGGGGGGGGGCACTTCTGGGGCCGCAGGCACCCACAGCTGATGGCAGCACCCTCTGTCCTCCCCTGCAGCTGGGCTATACCCCTCTGCACCAGGCAGCGCAGCAGGGCCACACGGACGTGGTGACACTGCTGCTGAAGCACGGCGCCTCTCCCAACGAGATCAGCACCGTGAGTACCACGTTCACCCGCATCTCCTCGCCCCACGGCCAGCCCCGGTGGCCGCTGCTGACCCATCTTCCCTCCTGGCACAGAACGGCACCACTCCTCTGGCCATCGCAAAGCGCCTGGGCTACATCTCGGTCACAGACGTGCTCAAGATCGTCACGGAGGAAACAGACGTTCTGGTGAGCCCCGGGACTGGGAGCAGTGTGGGGCTGGGAGCTGGGTGCGAGCAGAGCGTGCAGCAAACGCAGGTCTCTGACTCCGCTCTGCTCCCTGCAGTCCGTCGGTGACAAACACCGCATGAGCTTCCCGGAGACTGTAGACGAGATTCTGGATGTGTCAGAGGATGAAGGTGAGGGAAGGAGCTGGGCTGCGCCATCCCGGAGCTCTGCTGGATGGGCACTGGTGTTCCCACCGTCGGGGAGGGGGGGAGCTGTGTGGTCCCAGCGTGGTCTTGCAGAGCACCACCAGGCTCCTGGGGTGGCACCTCCCGGCTCGGGTGCCTCCCTGCGCTATGCAGGGGTATGCTTGGACCTCTCCGTGGTCCCACACCCCCGTGCAGGGAGCCCTTGGGCATGCAGAGCCGTCACCATGCCCCGCTCTGCAGCGTGGTACCAGCTCCCAGCCCGGCTGCGGCTGGTCCCCTCCCACCGAGACCTCACCGTTTTGCCTCTTCTTACTTTGCAGGCACTGCTCATGTCACAGTAATGGGTATGAAATGTGTCCACCCGCCCCAGCTCAATGGCCCATTTCACCCCATGGCCACTAACCATCCGCACGCCACCTCCATCCGCCGCGCCGCGCTGCCGGGCTCTGCCGTGCCGGCCAGCACCGGCCCCGCCATCCCGCCCTGCCCATCCGTGTCCGTGCTGCTTGCTGTGGTGTGACTGCATGAACGGGGGGAGCCCGGCTCCCTGCCCCTCTTGGTGCTATAACCAATCCAGTGCCCCTCCGCAGCTGCCCCTTGCCAGGGCAGGCGTGAACCAGGGGGGGCTCGGTCCCCTCGGCATCACCCCCCTGCTTTGGGGGATGCTGGATTCCCTCCCATAGGGCACTGGTGGAGTCCGTAGCGGGTGTTAACGGGTCAGCAGGCAGGGTTTGTGGCTCCAGGCAGTGTTGGGGTGTCCTTCCTGCTTCCCCAGCGCTGCCCTTGCTCCTCTAACAGGCACGCAAGGGCAGGGTGTCCCCTGCAGGCTCTGCTCTGTGTGTGGTGCTGTGGGAAAGAGGTGCTGACAGCTACCGCAGCCGCTGTCCCTGACCCACAAAGAACTCATCTGGCAGAGGGCAAAGCTGCCCCTTGGCTGCCTGAGACTCAAGGGATGAGTGTGTGTGGCCAGCAGAGATGTGCCCTGAGGAGGGATGGGTGCGAGGGCTGGATGTCTGTGCTCCTCTGTCCTCCTGCCTTTCCGCACGCTGAGCCAGCGCTCTATTTCAGAGGAGGAGCTGATAGTACCAAAGCCCAGGGCTCTGGATTCCAGAGACCAGGAAGGCAAGAGGGAGATGATGGAGTTTGTGACCACGACGACCCTGGAAACGTAAGAGGCAGGGGATGGTGGGCAGGGAGCTGGTACAGGGCGCGGGGCCAGCCTGGTGCTGGGCTGGGATGCCAGCAGGGCAGGGACAGCTCTTAGGAGGGAATGGGCTAGCAGAGCAGGCATGGGGTTTCTGCACCAGGACATTGGTTCTCTGCTGGGGTTGCCTTTGTCCGGTGGCCCTGGGACTCCCTGAGTACAGCCAGGGGCTGAGGGGCCTGGAACTGCCACTTCAGTGCTGCCATTGCCCTCTTCTGCAGGGTGGAGTTGCCAACCATCCTGCATGTCCCCTGCGTCACACCTGAGACCGTGGTGACCAGAGCAGAGGAGACTGAGCAGGTAGGTACCTGTGGAGACAGGAGCTGACTGCGTGCTGCACCCACACTCAGTGTCCCCACAGGAGTGGGTCAAGGTACAGCCTGCCATGGCCCCCCAATGCATCCCCTACCATGGGAGCCCCCATCACCACCGAGCCAAACCATGGAGCGGGTGGTGGGGATGGACCTGGTGGAATGGGGAGGGTTGTGACACTGTGGAGGAGCAGGCACCCCCAAGAGAGGACCCTGTGCCTATGGGGGGGGCTCTTCCTTGCCTTGCTCAGCCTTCCAAGGAGTTCGATGAGGACTCGCTGATCCCCAGCAGCCCCGCCACCGAGACCTCGGATAACATCAGCCCCGTGGCCAGCCCGGTGCACACAGGGTGAGTGCCCGGCCCTTGCGGCGCACACACGTGTGCTCTGTGTGAGCTCGGCCGCAGGGTGCTCACCCACCCCTGCCTCTGTGCCCACCCCAGGTTCCTGGTGAGCTTCATGGTGGATGCCCGCGGCGGGTCCATGCGGGGCAGCCGGCACCACGGGCTGCGCGTGGTCATCCCACCCCGTGCCTGCGCCGCGCCGACCCGCATCACTTGCCGCCTGGTGAAGCCGCAGAAGCTGCCCGAGCCCCCGCCGCTGGCCGAGGAGGAGGGTCTGGCCAGCAGGATCATCGCCCTGGGGCCCGCCGGTGCCCAGTTCCTCAGGTGGGCACATGGGAACGCAGCACATGGCCCTCAGGGGATGGGGATGGATCCAGGAGGGGTAAGAACTCTGCCCATCTCTGTAATGGGGGTCTGGTGCAGGAGAGATCCAGCATCGTGTTTGTGGGCTGGGTCATCCCAGCGTAACGGAGCAGTGGCTGTGCTGTGGTAGGAATAGCCCCGACCAGCGCAGTCCTACTGGGCACAGAGCACTGAGTCCCAGTGCAAGGGGTGTGCTCAGTCCTGCCCTCTCCAGCGGCTGTGCAGTGTGGGCAGAGCCCAAGGACCGCGTTGCTGCCTGCGTGTCCCGGTGGCAGCAAGTGGATGCAAGCACCTTCCCCTGTTATCTGCAGCCCTGTCATTGTGGAGATCCCACACTTTGCCTCCTATGGGCGCCGAGACCGGGAGCTGGTGGTGCTGCGCAGCGAGAACGGCTCCGTGTGGAAGGAGCACCGCAACCGCTATGAGGAGAGCTACATGGAGCAGCTGCTCAGCGGCATGGATGAAGGTGAGCTTCATGGTGCTGGGCAGGCAGGGGCTTGGCACGGAGCAGCTCTGGGCTGAGCGTGTGATCAGTGATGGTTGTGCTGCCCTTGCAGAGCTGGAGAGCCTGGAGGAGCTGGACAAGAAGAGGGTCTGCCGCATCATCACCACCGACTTCCCCCTCTACTTCGTGGTCATGTCCCGGATTTGCCAGGACTGCGACGTTATCGGCCCCGAGGGAGGCTGTTTGAAAAGCACCCTGGTGCCCATGGTCCAGGCCACCTTCCCGGACACGGCTGTCACCAAGCGCGTGAAGCTGGCCCTGCAGGTGAGCCTGCCCAGCGGCACCGCAGCCTGCTCCCGCAGGCAGGAGTAAGCAGCATCCCCAGCGCAGGGGAAACTGGTCCTGATGCGCTGTGCTTGTGCTGCAGGCGCAGCCCGTGCCCGACGAGCTGGTGACAAAGCTGCTGGGGAACCAAGCCACCTTCAGCCCCATCGTCACGGTGGAGCCGCGCCGGAGGAAGTTCCATCGCCCCATCGGCCTCCGCATCCCGCTGCCACCGTCCTGGAAGGACAATCCCCGGGACAGCGGCGAGGGTGACACCACGAGCCTGCGCCTGCTCTGCAGTGTGATCGGTGAGCACGCAGCCGGGGCTGGGCATGCAGCTTCGGGGAGCCAAGGAGAAGGCGAATGCCTGGGGGGATGCAGTGGAAAAGCATCGCGCTCACCCTTGCTTTCTGCTGCAGGAGGGACAGCCCAGGCGCAGTGGGAAGACATCACAGGCACCACAAAGCTGGTCTATGAGAATGAATGTGCCAACTTTACCACCAATGTGTCTGCGAGGTGAGTCCAGGCTGGGCATGAGTTCCTCTGGGGACATCTCTGGCTCCTCTTGGGGTGCAGCTTGTGCCAGGAGGAGACCCTGTGCTCCAGTGAGACCCCCATGTTGCCTCACGCCCACTGGCAACAGAGAGAAGGGCTCATTCTTTGTGCTGGGGTTGGGTTCCCGTTACTGATGCGGCTGCTTCTGTACCCCAAGCTCTACGGGCACCCCTGTGGTGCAGGGGCTGGCACTGGGAGCCTGACCCATGCCTCCCACAGGTTCTGGCTGGCCGATTGCCCGCGCACAGCCGAGGCCGTGCACTTTGCCACCATGCTGTACAAGGAGCTGACGGCCGTGCCCTACATGGCCAAGTTCGTGGTGTTTGCCAAGATGAACGATGCTCGGGAGGGCCGGCTGCGCTGTTACTGCATGACCGATGACAAGGTGGACAAGACTCTGGAGCAGCATGAGAACTTCACTGAGGTGGCCCGCAGCAGGGACATTGAGGTTTGTCTCCAGCAGCAGGGGACAGTGATGGCGACGGAGGGGACCGGTGCGGAGAGGATGCTGTGCAGAGAAAGGAGAAGCAGCTCTTTGAAGGCTCTGAGCCTGTTCTCTTCTCCCTGGCAGGTGGTGGAGGGGATGCCTTTGCATGTTGAGCTCTCAGGGAACCTGGTGCCTGTCAAGAAGGCCACTCAGCCCCGCACCCTGCTCTTCCAGTCCTTCCGGGAGAACTGCCTAAGCATCCCCATCAAGGTACGGGCAGGGTACCCAGCAGGTCTGGGCTGCCCACTGGGGCCCCTGCACTCGCCCTGTGCCACCTAACCCTGCTCTCGGTGACCAGGTTAGGGACAGCAGCCGGGAAGCCAGCGGCTCCCTGTCTTTCCTGCGCAAAGCCATGAAGTATGAGGACCTCCAGCATGTGCTGTGCCACCTGAACATCAGCATCCCACCCTGCAGCAAGGTCAGTGCTCAGGTGCCGCAGGCTGACAGCTCTTTGTCCTCGTGGCCGTGCTGTCCTGGGGGCCGGGGCAGAGCCGCTGCCCCCTTGTCAAGCTGCTGACCCCTTGTTTTGTGCCCGCTCTCGCAGGGCAGCGGCAGTGAGGAGCGCAGGAGGACGCTGACGCTGCTGTCTCTGCGGGAGCGGTACAGCATGCTGAGTGAGACCAGTTTCGGTACGCAGCCCGCGCTCGGGATGCCCAAGCCTGGTGGAAACACCCTGTTGTGCTGGTGCCAGCTTCCCTTTCCCTGCTGGTTTCCTTGGTCCTGCCTGTATCCAAGGCTATGAGACCCCCCTTTTCCCTTCCCCATGCTGGTGCAGGGTCCTGCGCCGCTGAAGCTGTGTTTCCTTCTCCTCCTCCAGGCTCCCTGAGCAGCACAGACAAAGCAGACCAGAAGATGGTCGACATAGCAGAGCAGTTGGGTCTCAGCTGGGCTGGTGAGTGATGGCTCTGAAAGCTGACACATAGGAAGGCTGGAAACAGGCTGTAATGGGGAGTGAATGTGCTATACACTGTCCAGTTGGTGTGCATGCAGTCTGCACTAGCTCCTCTGGCAGGCTGGAGCCTGTGAGCATACCATGGCGCTGGAATGCACCTCCTTGCAGCTGTACATGCGTTCACAGACACACACACACAGACACCAGGCCAGGGTTTTGCTTGAGCCCTGCACATCACTGCAATTTGTGGAGCCCAGCGCTGTCACTGCAGCCGCACACCCGATAGCACGACCTGTGCTTGTCCTTAGCGTGAGATGCTGCTACCCTGGTGACAGCCAGGCTGGGCAGAGGGGCTTCAACCTCTGCTCCATCCCAGCTCCTGCTCCTGTGTGCTGCCAAGTTCAGTTGTACATGACCAGGGTTAGGGTTAGGGTTAGGGTTAGGGTTAGGGTGAGGGTTAGGGTTAGGGTTAGGGACCCTGTGCTGGGTCTGCCTGAGCCCCTCAGGGCAGTCCTCAGCCTTTGTGGCTTGGGAGCTGGCGGTGGGTACCAGAGGGGGTGATGCTGAGATGCGGTGTCTCCCCCAGAGCTGGCACGCGAGCTGCAGTTTGGGGTGGAGGAGATCAACAGGATACGTGTGGAGAACCCCAACTCCCTGCTGGAGCAGAGCTTAGCCTTACTCAACCTCTGGGTCAGCCGCGAGGGCAAGAGCGTCAACAGTGAGTATCTGCGGTGCCCTGTTCTACCAGGCAGGGTTTGGGGGTCACTGCCTGGCTCTGCGCTGCACCCTGGCCCGCCTGGAGGTGACTGGGCATGATGCTGACATCCCCCCATGGTGCTGACATCCCCCACGGTGCTGACACCGGCTCCCCTCCGCAGTGGAGGCTCTGTACACGGCGCTGAGGAACATCGACCGCAGCGAGATCGTCAACACGCTGGAGGGCTCCGGGCGGCAGAGCCGCAGCCTCAAGGGCAGCTGGCGCTACACGGAGAGGGACTTTTCCCTGTCGCCATCCCAGATGAATGGTGAGTCCATCCCTGGGAAGGCACCGGCATCCGGCCTGCAGGAGGGCCCCAGGGGCAGAGCCAATGCAGGCAGATCGGGGCTGGTGTCTTGTCTCACCGGGGATCGCAGGGGGCACAAGGCGTCACTGGGGTTTATGGTGCGGAGAGCTTGGCTCTGCCAGGAGGCTCTCAGGAGGGGTGGACACACGTTCCTTAGCCTGATGTCTCTTGGCTGCTGGTCCCACATGGACCCCTCCTGGGGAGCTGGCACACGGCGCAGGGACAGGGCTTTGTGCTGCTGTGGCTCATGGCTCTGTCCCTCTCCATGTCTCAAACGTGCCACCTAACACCGTGAGGTGTGGGCTCTCCTGAGGGTCACTTCTTGTCACCTCTCTGAGCTCCTCCTGGCCTCTCCTCTCATCTTCCTCCACTGCCTGTCTCCACTGTCTCCACCTCAGCTGAGTCCTCTGGGAGCCGCATCCCGCTCCAGTGACTGCATGGCACCAGGGATGCCCCCCCCATGCTGCCCACCCCTCCTGCACTGCCCTGCGCTCCTTCCCTCGCTGGCCCTGCACTGCTTGCCCCAGCCAGGCATCTACAAAGGGGAGAGGTGCTCTTCCTGTGCTGGGGTCCCCATGCTGTGGCTGTGACAGGCAATCCCAGGGCTCCTGGGGAGCAGAACGGGTTCTCTGCTGATCATCAGGGGTGGAATAGAGGCCAATGGGATGGCTTAGAGCTGGGAAAGGCTGAGCAAAGCCCCTTGGGTGTGTTGGAGTGCCTTGCTTGGCTGTAGTCTGTACTGGTGGGCTGTGCATACGGACCAGGGTAGCAAAGAGGGCACTGTGTCCTGCAGTGTGGATTGGGTACCACGTGGACCCCATGCCAGTGCTCCCCACAGGTTATGGGCAGCCTCAGGACTGGAAGGGAAGCCTGGCAGCACTTAGAAGCATAGAATCACAGAATGGTTAGGGTTGGAAAGGACCTTAAGCTCATCCAGTTCCAACCCCCTGCCACGGGCAGGGACACCTCACACTTGACCGTGTCACCCACAGCATGACCATCATCGCTGTCCTTGGAGCCCTCGCCCTGTTTCCCTTCTCGCCCCACTGTGCTTGTGCGTGCTGGAGATGACGCCTCTGTCTGCCCATATAGGTTACGCTTCGCTGCAGGACGAGCTGCTCTCCCCTGCCTCCCTGCATTACACGCTGCCATCCCCGCTGCGCGCCGACCAGTACTGGAATGAGGTGGCCATCATGGATGCGATCCCCGTGGCTGCCACCGAGCAGGACGCCCTGATGGAGATGTCTGACATGCAAGTGTGGTCCTCGGGGCTCACCCCCTCGCTGGTGACTGCTGAGGACTCCTCTCTGGAGTGCAGCAAGGCTGAGGACTCGGATGCCACAAGCGAAGGCCGCTTCCCTGGGCAGCTTCTAGCAGATGCGCATGGCCCAGACCACATGGGCTCTATGGACCTGGTTGAGGATGACACAGTGGACTCAGACGCCATGAACGGCTTGATTGACCTTCTAGAGCAGGAGGAGGGGCAGAGGCCGGAGGGGAAGATGCCATCCGGTAATCGCCAGCCAGAGACTGGGGAGCAAGAACCAGAGAGTGAAGCCTCTTTTGTTTCAGTTCAGCAGAAGGTGCAAGCCAGGATCACAACATCACCGAGCGTCACCCGCGTCGTGGAGATGAGCGAAGACAGGTACCGTGGCTCGGGGTGCCGGGGTGGCTGTGGGAGGGGAGCAGAACTGCCTTGCCAGCTATAGCCCTGTGCTGGGCCAGCTGCAGCCGTCTCCCAGCTTTGCTTGCATCCCTGGTGGTGTCAGCATCCCCGGGCATCCCTGGCACAGATGCTCTGAGGTGCCCCTTTGCAGGGCACTGGGGAGGGACCGCAGGCAGGCAGCCAGGTCCTGCATGTGGGTCCTGTCCTCCCGCATTCCCAGTGGCAGAGCCCAGCGTTGCCCTAGATCCCGGCAGCCAGGCTGTGGGGCGGGCAGGGGAGAGGCTTGTGCCCTTTGTGCATCTGCGTTCATGCTGCTTCTGCTGGGTGCCCATCAGTGCCGCGAGCGGGGAGCCCAGCGCCGGCCAGGGCTAGGCTGGTGCTCAGGGGGCAGCACTCCATGGCGAAGCTGACTGCCTCTCTTTCTCTGTCTTTCTCTCCCTGTCCCTGTCCCTCTCCGGTGCCCAGGCTGAGGGACTGGAATGCAGAAGGCTCCTTTATCTCCTGCCTACAGGACCTGACAGAGGGCTCCTGGCAGGAGGGGGTCACCCGAAGTCTGCTCCCAGCGCACACCACGGCCTCCGGGGCACAGGGCCAGGAGCAAGAGCAGGTCCTGGTGCCGGCCGTGGAGCTGATGCGGGTCAGCTCCACAGAGGACAGCGAGTGGCAGCCCCAGCACCCCACAGGCGGCTGGCAGGAGGAGGCAGAGAGCCACTTCTTTGGGCAAGTGAGGGTAAGAGCAGGGGGACCCAGCCCCGCAGGAGATGGAGACTCAATGGAGACGCAAACCCTATGGACAGCCCTTTGCTGAGCTTGCCCTGAGGCCAGCCAGGAGGCACAAGTCCCCTGGCGTGCTCCGTGGCCCCTCGGGGTGCCTCTCAGCCCAGAATAGCCTGCTGAGCTTGATACCTGAGCTCTAGCTCTCCATTTATAACGCAGCCAGCCTCCCTGCGTGCTTCCTTACTGAGTATCTGCCCTGGCTGCCAGCCCAACAGCCTGCTGGAGCCAGGAATAACGCTGGTCTGGGGGCCAGGCTGGGTGGGGGGCATCCTGACAGAGCCACACAGAGCCGGCAGGTCCAAGGTTAAGGGCAAACACCTTTCCCTTGGCCAGGGCACGCTCAGCCACCGCGGCAGCATAGCTACACTTGGACACGGTTGCTCTGCAGCCACGTGTGGGTCCAGTGACCCCCAGCTCCGTTTATCCCATGACAGAGGACCGCACGCTGTCCTCCCACCATAGCCAGGCTGTTGGCTGCTGGTGGGGAAGGAAAGGGGACGGGGTCTGTCCCGGCTCCTGCCTGGCTGGGGATGGGTGTTGCTGTCACAGCCCTGGCCCCATGACTGGAGCTGTGAGCGCAGGGGACGCACCAGCTGCCCGCTCCCTTCTCACCGCCCATCACCGGAGCCGCAAGCTAAAGTTACAGCAGCCCCATTGCAGCGCTGGCCCCACAGCAGCCTGCGGCCCCGCGGCGCTGCTGCGGCCCCAGGGGACCCCATAGAGCATGGCTGGGCTGTGAGCAGCGAGCAGGATGTGGGCTTTCCTGGCCCAGCTGCTGATCGCGCTGGTGCTGCTGGCCTTCTTCCTGGTCAGCTGCCAGAACGTCATGCACATCGTCAGGGGCTCCGTCTGCTTCCTGCTCAAACATGCCCACCACGAGCTGGACAAGGAGCTCGGGGAGAGCCAGGGGCTGGCGGACGACGAGGAGGCTCTCTCCACCAGGGTCGTCCGCCGGCGCGTCCTTGTGAAGGTAACGAGAGCCCGTCCAGGGTGGATGCAGCAGAGCAGTGAAGAAGCGGAGCAGGGTGGGAAGAGGCAGAGGCTGCGGGCTGCGCTGCGCCAGGGGTGTTCTGCATGCGGAGCGGCTCCTCTCAGCCCCCCCCTGCCGTGCCCTGACGTCCCCCCCTTGTCCCCCGCAGGGGAATGAAGTCCTTCAGCTCCCTGGAGAGCAGGTGACGGAGGAGCAGTTCACGGATGATCACGGCAATATCATCACCAAGAAGGTGAGTGACCGCGGGCGGGCCGCTCTCCTCTCCCTCTGCCCTGCCCGTCCTGGCAGCCCCGGGGCCCCGCACAGGGCCACCCGTACCCGGCCGTCTTCGGTTACGGTCCCGGCACCGCTCCAGCCCCCCCCGTGCGCACGGCATGGGGCAGAGGCTGCGCACCACGTGCGGTCCATGGGCAGGCTGGGCATGGAGGGAGGCATGGAGCCGCAGTGCGAGCGGTGACACCCGCTGCGTGGCTCGCCGCAGGTCATCAGGAAGGTGGTGCGGCAGCTCGGCCCCGGCGACACGCAGGAGCAGGAGGAGCTGGTGCTAGAGGGGGACCCCCATGACCTGGAGGCTGAGGATGATCGCTTTATGAAGTACTCCATCCTGCACCGGGACGGGCTGGGGGCCAAGGTACAGTGTGGCTCATAGCCCTGCCTTGCAGGCTCTGCGGTTCCACCACCCTCTGTCCTTTCTTCTGCCCTGCTCTCCTCTCCTGTTTCCCCTCTAAGGCTTCCAGGGGCGGCTTTTGCCCACTGCTCCAGTCGTCTTGCTCGATGTTCTTCTGCCAACTGACTCTGCTTTTCCCTCTCCTGTCCTCTTCTGTATGTGTGTGTCTGTTCACCCGGGTGATGTCCTGCTTCCTGCCCCTGCGGCTTCCTCAGGAGGAGGTGCGAGTGCGTGTCCCGAAACCAGAGCTCTCCGGGGGCAGGATGGGGGCTCAGATAGTGAAACGAGCCAGCCTGAAAAGGGGGAAGCAGTGACCCCTCAAATGGCCTCTTTGGAGGTAACCCCACCTTTGCTCTTTCCCTCTGTCCCAGCTCCCCATGCTGCTGCCTGCACTGAGCTGCTGCTCATGCACATCCTCCTGGGGAAACGTGCAGAGAGGGGTTATTATGCCGCAGCAAAATGCTGCGAGTAGGCAGAGGCGAGCCTCTGACGCTTAAACCAATGCTGGGATGCAGCAGGTGCAGTGGGTGCAGTGGGCGCAGTAGGTGCAGCGGGTGCAGTGGGCACTGTGCCAGCCTCCATGCTCAGCACTCCACTGTGACCACCGTGCCAGGGCCAGTCACAGCACCTCGGGTACACGGGGTACTGGTCCCCAAGGGCTGTACTGGTTATACTGGGCTGCAGCAGAGGGATGATCTGCGTCCAAAGCCGCACAAGGGAGCGGGATAGCGTCTGCAGGGGGGGATAGCGTCTGCATGGGGTCTGAGCAGTGGTGCCCCCCTCATGTGCCGGATGAGACCGTTCCTCGCAGCCTGGTGCCCGGCTTCACCCTCGCAGGGTGCGGGGGGCAGCGGCAGAGCCTAGGGCCGGACGCTGCGCCGGGCACGGCCGCTGCCATCCCCGCAGCCGGCACCAGAGGGCGGCAGCGAGCTCCGCTGGAGCCCCTATGGACGGGCACGGGGTTCAGGGCGCTGCTGGGCAGCATCAGGGCAGTGGGGATGCAGGAACGGGAGGGCAGGAGCTTGGCTTTGGCTCAGGACATTTCTAGCAGCGATCCCCAGTGCGAGCACTGAATCATCCTTGAGTCCTGTGCGTTCCCCCTGCCTTGGTCTCCCAGCACAGTGCAGTTGGCCCCCAGTGCAGCACGGCTCTCTTGGCTGCCCCAGTCCTCTGGCCTCTGCTGTACACGCATGGCTGTGTCTGTCTGTCCTCCTCTCACTGCTCTTCACTGTGTGTGGGGGCTCTCTGTGGGTGCACGGCAGTCAAGAGGTTTGTGCTTGTGGATGCATGTTCAACGCAAACCACGTCCCATAGCTGCTGCCCACCCCATTCCCCAGGCAGCCCCTGGGTCTGCCTCTCCCTGGGGCAGTGCTCCTGCTGCTCTTGCTGTCACGAGTAGCATGTGGAAGGGCCCAGGGTGCATTGGGAATGTATGGGGTCTTCCCCACGGCTGTGAGTGAGGTGGTTGGCCTGGCCTCCTCTAGCCCAGAGCCTGCAGCAGCCCTCCCAGCTCCTTCCCAGTGCCACACTGTGCAGCTCAGCTCCCGCTTGCCGTGCTCCGCACAACCAATACCATCTATGCCATTGCTGCTTGTTCCAGGCAGGGCACTTACTGGTGTTCTCTTGCTGTCTCTCTGACACCCCCCCCAAACGCTTGAATTGAGGCAGGATGGGTGCGTGTGACAAGCACAGGGTGCAGAAGGGGCTGGGACTGCCTTTACCTGCCTGCCCCCATGGGTTTTCCTCAGCTGTGCCTGCTAACCTCATCTCTGTCTCTCCCTGTATGTCTCCAGGATCTCACCTCAACACCAAACCACTGAACTCCACACACGTTCTGACACATACCTGAGGAGGGGAGGAGAGGAGAACAGAGAGTGGAGGGGAGCAGGGCTGGCTGTACATGTTTCTATAGGCTAATGGCATGATTTCCGTATGAGACATACTTACCGTCCTATCCGCATGACTGACTGACTGCAAGACGCATGAGCTACAGTACTTACAACCGGCGGGGGGGGGCTCCATCCCTGCCCCACTGCTGCCAGAGCCCAGGGGCAGCAGCACGCACCCGGGGCATCCTCTCAGCTCCCGCGGGAGGCAAGAGCCAGCAGCAGAGAGGTGGGCGAAGGCATCCCTGTGCCCGTGCTCCAGCTGCAAGAGGGAGGCTGGGGCAGCGCGGAGCTGCTCACCTCGAGGAGAGGGGCTCCCCCCGCCCCACACACACACACACACACACACCCCGCATCGCCAGTGCTGCCTCTGCTGGACTCGCTTCTCATCCCGCTCCGTGAGTGCTGGGTTTGGGGGGAGCAGAGGGGTGCAGGGAGCACAACTGCCCTGGGCAGAGGGGCCGGTGCAGGGCTGCCCATCCGCTCCCCAGCGCAGGCAACGGCTCCGGCCAGGGCAGGGCTCTGGGCTGAGCACTGAGCTCGTTGCTTGTGTTGGAGGTGTAAACTGTACAGCAATCAATCAGCCTTGTGTATATGAACAATAAATACTATGCAAACCCCTAGGGACACTCTAGCAGTATGTACAAAGCACTCGCAGCTCTGCTCCCAAATACCTCTTCAGGCTGCAGGACAGGCAAAAACCTTCTGGGGTACTTGAGCAGCTCTGGGGAATGGAGCGGGGAGGCAGTGGAAGGGCTGCGGGCTGCCCCATGGCCCTCGGCTGAGCCCGGCCCCTTCCTGGCCTGACAGAGGGTTTGCCCATGGCGCAAACCCCACTTTGTGTTGGTGAAGCTGTAGGACTGTGCTGAGGTGCTTGGGGCCCAGGGAGGACGGGTGATGAGACAGAGCAGGGGACGCTTGTGCCACATACAGGGTCGTGCCTAGCTCTACTCAGCACAATATCTGCTCAGGAGATGAGCCAGGAGCTGCACTACGCACCCTGTGCAAGGGCTTTGCAGGCACCCCCTGAGCCCAGTGGCCCTGGGGATGCTCCTGGGAGGGTCAGCAAGCCCAGAGGCATGGGGGGCTGCTCCCCCCCTCCCCAAGCCAGGGCAGCCCGGTGTGGGGGGGCTGCTCTAGCAGGAGGGCAGCATCGGGCAGAGCCCCCCATGCAGCTCTGAGCGGTGCAGGAGGTTGGACCTGCTGCAGTACCTGATCCCAGGAGAGCGCAGGGTGCAGGTAGCGGCAATAGGTCCCACGTCCCCGACTCTGTCCTTTACCAGTGGGAGGCCTGGCCCTTGGAGCACAGGGGTGTGGGGACCCCTTGCTCTTTGCCCTGGAGGTGGCCGTGGAGCCCGAGTTTTCTCTCTGTGGCCACGTGCAGAAGGAGCCCACATCCAGCTCCAGGCCCTGGCAGGGCAGCCCCATGTGAGCTGGGAGGGGGGAAGCCGAACTGCAGCAAAGCAAACGACCCAGCTCAGCCTTGGAGAGCAAAGCAGCCCCTTCCCCACCCCGAAGTTGAGCCATAAAAGGCACAGACTCTCCATCCATCGCCCTCGCTGTGTTCAGTGACCTCCCCAGACCCACTGCCGCAGCTGCCTCCGTAGCATCACCGTAGAGTTGTGTGTGGGTCCTGTGCTTTGGCCTCGTAGACGCCTTAGGGAATGTGCCGCGCTGCAACCGCGCCAGACCCCTGCGGTGAACATCGCTTTGCGCTCAGATTGCTTGTAGGGCTGGTAGGGGGAGGCTGCACCCGACACTGAGCCTAGAGAATGCCGCAGCCTGCACACTAGAAGCTTTTTAGAAGTTTTAACCAATTACTTTTAATTTCCTTTTTTTAATTGTGATGGAAACGAGCCTTTTGGATCTCCCTGTCGT